>NW_012101784.1:0-65885 GCF_000951045.1 Mandrillus leucophaeus
ACTTATATACTAATGTATAATTCTATATATTTATATATAATTTTTTATTTATATCTCTTGAATGAAATCACATATTTATATCTCTTGAATGAAATCTATATATAAAATAATAAGTGTCAAATGCAAAACAACTTTGCAAGGTAGGTAAGGTTATCTCCATTTAACAGATAAGAAAACGGATTGGGAAAGAATTTCTCCAAGATCTGTCTGACTCTGAAGCTCATGCTCTTCCCCTATCCTGCTTCCAAAGAAAGATTTTTCATCTGAAAATTGAATGAGGGCCACAGTAAAGTTTTAAAAGCATGAATAATAACGAACTTTATGAGTGCTTACCGTGCACCAGATACTGTTTGATGCATTTTACATATATTAATTTATTTAATCCTCACACCTTCCCTGGGAGGTAGGTACACTTATTACTGCCACTTAACAGATAAATCTGGGGCACAAAAAAATCAGTGACCTTGCTCAAGGTCACAGAGCTGGTAATTGGCAGAGCCAAAATTCAAATCCAGACAGTCTGGCTCCAGTGCCCCTGCGCTTAAGAGCTCCACATTCCACCTTTTAACTAACCAAATCCTAGCTCTAGACCAGCAGCAAAGACCTCGCTGATCCGAGGCAGAAGGTACAAAGTGGTAAAGACGTCTTAGGTCCCGAAGTAATTGTGAGAAAAGAGAATTCAGTGTGCCTCAAGAATAGGGTATTGATTGATGAGGGTAGGGAAGGAAGTAGCAGGAGAGACAGGTTTCTCTTTTTCTTCAATGCTATGCAAAGAAAGGGTTCTCAATTTACATTTCCTGTTTTTGTGAAATAGGAAATTGCAGCGTCAGAAAAGCATTTTCAAAGATTAAAAACTGAGAGATGCATAATATGGCATGCAGAATATTACTCATGTGCATAGATCCCCAGACATTTTCTACTTGATTCTCTATGAATTGTCCTCTTTATCATATCCCATGTATTTTGACGAACACGACTTTTGATAATTTGAAAAGAAGTTTAATTTTGCCATTCTTTAGATTTTTTTAGATTTTACCATACCTCAAACATTTGCATAGTCAATATTTGTGCCACAATAAAATGCAGATGCATGTAATATATTTTTAAAACTGTTTAAATAGTGGGGTTTTTGACTAATCAACACCAGCGTTTTGAAGCAGCAAATACCATTTGATCTAAATATATTCTCATCAACCACCAGATGGCATAAGGTGTGAGGGTTTTATTTTGACAGGGTCACTATGCACATGATAATTTGACCTGTAACTTTGAAATCATGTATTTGGAAAAATGTTCCAGCACTCAAACAACTCACAATTATTTTAGCCATATGTAGAAGTGGATGGATAAATTGAAAATGACATGATTCTACTTTTTCTAAATTTTGGGGTTCTGCGGGATGTTGGCATTACATAATGAATCGATGATCAAACAAATAAAACAGTTCTGTTAAAGGAAATAAAAAAGAAAGTCACGTCAAAGCAAAATTAACCTTATATTCTAAGTAGGTTTCTTCAACTCTAAAAGAAACTTAAAACATGCCTTCAAGAAAAAAAACATGCTTATACTCCTTCAAATTTTGCTTGATAAAAACTTCCTACTCCCTGTAATTTACACTGAAAGCAGAAAAGTATATCCAATGCAAAAGCTCTTCTTTACTTTAGCTTGAAAGTTGTTACAGAATCAACAGAAGAAAGAAAATACAACTGAAAAACTCAGTCTGAACTATATGATGTTAAAGGATAGGGAAGTATATTTTAATATACTCAGTGAAAGTAATATATCAATTCCTCAATTGCTTCACAAATTCAAAATACAGCACATTATCTTTATTCATCATGTATTTCCATCTAGAAAAGAGGGCACATGGTTAACAGTAAATTGAAGAGTTAAAAATTGAGATAAATGAGACAAATGCAAAGAATAGGATCTTTAATTCCCCTATCTTTATGGCAGCACACTCATTGAGTACCTTGGAATAAGCACACCAGAACAAATGACTAGCACAACACAGCCAATACCACAGAACTGAAATGGCATCTTTGCTCTAACATGATGAAGCAGAAAAACTGCCTTCAGGGGTCAAGAGACCAAAGATGAGATTAAGGTTCCTTCCTTAATGTAGTCTAAGAGTCAATGACTTCTAAAGATATACTAATTTTTGTTTGTATTTTACTATATCCTTCCTCATTACATTTAATATATTTGGTTCTTGAATGAGAAATCTGTGGGAGAAGAAACAATGTTTGGAGCTACAAAAAGGATGGAAAAAAAAAGGATGAAAAGCTAATTGATGATATATAGTTTACTGCTTTTTTTCTTTTTTAAAGAAAGCCATTTCTAAGTCACATGTTGATAAGGATGATGGAAATGAGAGTAAGAGAAATAATGGGGAGGATATTATGAGATTTCTCCACTGTGGATCATGTTCTATCTCCATCTTTGGCAGCAAATATGTAGCAGAGATATTGCCTACCTGGGTTCATGTGAAAGCAAGGAATGATCGTTTCTTTTGTTCTTGTTCTTATACTGATAAAAGGGTGTAAGTTGTTATTTCCAAGGGTTTCTTCTGTTATTTCCAAGTTGGATAGTAGAAAGTGCAATAATAGACAATTCAAGTTAATGTACACATTCAAAGCACTTAATGTTTCTTACTTTAAATTCCATTCTTTATGATGCTGTAGATCCATTTTCTTCCATTTGTAATACTGTCCAATGAAATGTGGATCTTTGAGCACTGAAATTAGAATATTAAAAAAGAAGCTATGCATACATTCTTTAATAATAGTTAAAAGTTAAAAATCATTCACTTCTCACTAAGTTGATATGTGGCAATAACATACACTATATAATTCAAGTCCTATTACAACGCTTAGAAACTTTCCAAATTACTTGCTTTTATTGGAACATCATAATATTAGATATTGTTTGAAACAGTAGATTGTGACTTGGAAGTTATTTTCATTATAATGAAAAACATTATATATACTTTATCATGTTAAATAAAATTTATAGGAGACCATTGTTTTGGACTGAGCGCCTACCCTAGGCATTAACAGACCAAACCAAAATGGAGTCAGTCACGCTAAGTGGCATGTAATAAAATTGAAACTTTAAGGAAGCAGGACAATCTTAAACAGATCAGTTTTTTCAAAAGAAGAGATTCACAGCCACCAGTCAGAAGGGGCCCAGTCAACCTGAAGTGGCATGGTAAGGAAGTCCCCTGTGCTTTAACCCTTACAAGGAAAGTAACTGAAGTACCTTATGTTAACCAATCCATTTTTTGTATTATTCTGTTTTCTTATTCCTGCTCTAGCTACCTTATAAAAACTAACTGTTCTGCCATGCTCAGTAGACCACTTATCTATTTTTAAGATGACATGCTGCCTGATTCATGAATCACTAATGCAAGCCAATTAGATCTTTAAATTTGTTGAAACATAGCCTGGCCAACATGGTGAAACTCCATCTCCACTCCATCTCCACTAAAATTACAAAAATTAGCTAGGCATGGTGGCACATGCCTGTAATCCCAGCTACTCAGGTGGCTGAGGCACAAGGGTTATCTGAACCCAGGAGTCAGAGGTTGCAGTGAGCTGAGATTGCGCCACTGCACTCCAGCCTGGGTGACAGAGTAAGACCCTGTCTCAAAAATAAATAAATAAAAATTTAAAAAGAGAAATTTTGTTTTTAGCAACAATAATGAAGAAAGTATTGAAATAACTCATATAAAACCCAGACATCATAGTTTAACAAAATTCTAATTCAGCACTTTTCAAGTAGAAAATTGAAATTTTGAAGTTGGAAATGACATTAAAGACCTTGCTTGATCCTCCACAAAGCAAGAATCTCCAATAGATGATCATCCAATTACTTGCCAACTACAGAAAATGCACCACTTTGTAGCTGGGAGATTGCCCATTCCATTGGCAGATAAGGGTTACATTGTCCTTCCTTAATCTGATTGCTGTGAGTTTCCACTGGCCTTAGTTCTAACCTTTGGAGCAATATTAAGTTCATACCTCTCCTACGAGAGAGAGCCCTCTAACAGCTCACGGGGAAGCCTCAGTTCTTTCAACTTTTTCTTAGGATATGATTTTCTAGATACTTAACCATCCTTAATGTCCTAGTGATAAACTGTTTTGATGTTGCTATAAAAGTTTGTGTCCAGAACTGCATCAGGACCTTGAATTGGTTTGAAGCAAAGATGCAAATGTGCTTACTACCTCCCTTGCTCTGTGCACTACCAATTCAGCTCAGACCTGCATTAGTATTTTCTGGAACTCACATTACATCACCACTGGCTCTTAACTTTGTGGTTAATTACAAGCCTACACCTTCAATCAAATTCACGTAAGATTTATTAAAAATCTACTATGTTTAACAACAGGTGCTGGAGAGGATGTGGAGAAATAAGAACACTTTTACACTGTTGGTGGGACTGTAAACTAGTTCAACCACTGTGGAAAACAGTGTGGCGATTCCTCAAGGATCCAGAACTAGAAATACCATTTGACCCAGCCATCCCATTACTGGGTATACACCCAAAGGATTATAAATCCTGCTGCTACAAAGACACATGCACACATGTGTTTATTGCGGCACTATTCACAATAGCAAAGACTTGGAACCAACCCAAATGTCCATCAATGATAGATTGGATTAAGAAAATGTGGCACATATACAACACGGAATACTATGCAGCCATAAAAAAGGATGAGTTCATGTCCTTTGTAGGGACATGGATGAAGCTGGAAACAATCATTCTGAGCAAACTATCGCAAGGACAGAAAACCAAACACCGCATGTTCTCATTCATAGGTGGGAATTGAACAATGAGAACACTTGGACACAGGGTGGGGAACATCACACACCGGGGCCTGTCGTGGGGTGGGGGGAGGGGGGAGGGATAGCATTAGGAGATATACCTAATGTAAATGACGAGTTAATGGGTGCAGCACACCAACTTGGCACATGTATACATATGTAACTAACCCGCACGTTGTGCACATGTACCCTAGAACTTAAAGTATAATAATTTATAAAAACCTACTATGTTTAAGTCACTGTTAATTTTTACATGAAATATTATTAGGCCAGATCATATGCCCATACATACTTTATCTATTTTCCTATTTCTTATTATTGTTCTGGGCTTAGCTTATAGTCTTGAACTATTTAACCAGCTAGATGCTGTCCACCAGTCTTGCCCTTGTCTGGGGCTTTCTTCTTTTTCTTCTTCTTCTTTTTTTTTTTTTTTTTTTTTTTGAGATGGGGGTCTCACTTTTTCACCCAGGCTGGAGTGCAGTGGTATGATCACAGCTCACTGCCACCTCCAGTTCCTGAGTTCAAGGGATCTTCCGACTCAAGCCTCCCAAGTAGCTGGGACTATGGGCAAACGACACCATGCCTGGCTAATTTTAAATTTTTTTGTAGAGATAGGGTCTCGCCATTTTGCCCAGGGTGGTCTCAAACTCCTGGGCTCAAGAAATCCTCCTGCTTTGGCCTCCCAGAGTGTTGGGATTACAGACGTGAACCACTGTGCCCAGCCTGGGGTTTCTTCTTAATAATGATGAATTTACCCCTTTTAGCTTGATGACATTTGCCATTGATAGAAAAAAATTTTTTTAACTGAATAGTTTCCTTTTTTACATGATTTTCACCAGCAATGTTTTTGTCTGTTCCTTAATTTTCTTGCTTCAAACACATGTAAGCACATATACATACATATTCTTATAGACTTTATTAATACTTTTTATTGGTATTTGGATATATGCTCCTCCCTTCCATTAAAAAAGTAAATCTTAGCTCCCCAGAGTTCTTGTGAGGCCTTATTATGTCCTTTAGATTATTATAATAATTAACATTAGCAGATTTTTCTTTTCTTTCTTTCTTTTTTTTTCTTTTTTTTTTTAGATAGTCTCACTCTGTCACCCAGGCTGGAGTGCAGTGGTGCAATCTTGGCTCACTGCAACCTCCACCTTCCAGGTTCAAGTGATTCTCATGCCTCAACCAGCGAGTAGCTGGAATTACAGGCATGCGCCATCATGCCAGGCTAATTTTTGTATTTTCAGTAGAGATGGGGTTTTGCCATGTGGGCCAGGCTGGTCTCGAACTCCTGGCCTCAATTGATCCACCTGCCTTGGCCTCCCAAAGTGCTGGGATTACAGGCGTGAGCCTGCTGTGTCCAGCCAGAATTTTTTTTATACGCTGGGCACACGTAAAATAGATATGGTTACTGTTAGAATACCCACTGTACAGATGGTCAAGCAGACATAGAGAGGTTGAGTAATGTCTTCTCATTGGGACTCTTCATTACTCTTAGCCAAAATTCAAAATTTAATCTCTCACGAATGCTATTTCCTTTTGAGGTTTCTATTTAAGGATAATTCACATCTTTTCTTAAACTTTTTGAGATTGCCTTTCCTCATTTTACATTTGAATATGTATGGCTGTCTCTTCCTTATACATTATGAAACCCCAAATGACACGGTCATCTTTCCTGAATAGTCCCATTAGTTTTATATCATGGACTCATTTTCTTCATTGCTTTCTCCATCATCCGAGAGATGAAAATGCCACAGTACTTTGTACAAACTTTTAACACTTCTCATATTTTATCCCTATGATTTTTTTTCACTCATCTGTCTCTTATCACTTGTCCGTAAACTCCTTGAAGAGCTTACCACAATGTGTCTTCTTGTCTCCCACACACAGCCAATTGTCTAGATATAGAAGGTGCTCAACGAATGACACTGATCTGTGGTAGGAAAGCATCCTCTATTGCATCCACAATATAGTTCTTCCTTTTCTGTTGTGCCTTCTGCAGATTCCAGGGCATTGCTTCTACTCTGCTTCTTTTTTCCTGTGATACACCTCTCATCCAACATCTGTAGAGGTTGCCCCGAATTTTTTTTTTCCCACTGCTAGGATGGTCACATCCAAAAAAATTAATAGCACCAACTTGCCTCAGCATGTTCTATTTTCACACATGCTATCTCATGCTAACCACAGAGCAACATACAGTAGGATGGAATATTTTTGTCAATCAATAGAAATGAAAACCAAAGTACAAAGGGTTAGGTGACTACCTTAAATTCACTTATCTTCATGTGGCAAAACTGATACAGGGCTAAGGAGTTTCTAACTTCTGACATCATGCTCTTCCCACTAGGACCTTCCCAGCCTTGGTTGCACATTGTAGCCACCTGGGGAGCTTTAAAAACTACTACTGCCTGGTCCTACTCCCAGAGATCCTGATGTAATTGGTCTTGGGTCAGCCCTCTATATTGAAATTTTTACAGGCTCCTCAGGTGGTTCTAATGAGCAGTCAAGACTGAGAACCACTGCATTAGAGTCAGATGATACTGCTTCTTGCATCTAAATGTGTTTTGGAGACACTTGCCTTTACTGCTGGCTTAAAGACTCAAAGAATAAAAGTCTCCTAGGGTGAAGAAAACATCCCCATCATGCTTCAGGCTGTTTGGTCTGTCTTGATGACAGCAAACAAACATCAGGAAGCCTAGGCTCAGTATTACAGAGTACACTGGTCTGGAGGAATTCTTTTCCTCTAACATAAACATTTCCTTATGGGGATCATATTCTGTCATTAAGGCTCTGTTGCCCACAACCATATGTATTGGCATGTTCTCTGCCAAACATTTTACTTGCCGTTCTATAGCAATGGAGAGAGAACAGTGGATTCTTGGTACATTTTCCATACGATTGCCTATGCTTATGAACTAAAAATTAAAATTATTTACAAATATGCTGCCTGTACTTCCAAGTTTGAATTTAAATCCCATACATACAGAGATAACAATCTGATGTCATATTATGGAGGCAGTAGAGTATCAGCGAAAGAGCAACAAACGTGCAGTGAGAAGATGTGATTCAAGTCTCTGGACCACAGCCTACCGAATTAATTGATAACACACTTATTGAGAACTTATTGTTCACTTATTGAGAACTCACTACAGTGCTTCAACCTTATAAAGCATGTGCTGTGATTATTTATTCTCATTGTATGGATGAGAAAACTGGGACACAGAGAGGTTAAGAAACTCAACCAAAGTCACACAGCTAGTAAATGGCAGAGCCAGGATGAAACTCTGGTCAGTCTGACTCCAGGATGTATATTCTTTACCAACATATGATATTCCCCTCACATGTGTAACCTTAGGCAAATTACTTAGCTTTTCTGGTCTTAGTTTTCTTATCTTAAAACAAAGTGATAATAACAATAGTGCCTGGCACGTAGGGTTGATATACCACCGTGCACGACATATATTAGGTGTTTAATAATATTGGTTGAATAAATGAATAAAACAATGATAGATTGGAATGCCTAAAAGTATATATGAGCATACTTCATAAACTGCATTATACAAGAATAAACTTACTATTATGATGATGCCAATGACTATGTATAGATTTTTGGCACAAGATAGGGAAAAGAGTTAATGCCCCAAATCAAAATTTAACTACTTACCACTACTCATAAAAGATAAAGCTCTTAAAAATATGTACAAGAGTTTAATAATCTTTCCAATGCTAAGAATGTAACTGTAGAAAATGAAGTTATTAGAAGTTTCTCTTTTATTTCTGAGTTGTTGAAGAAGCATTCTATAATCTAAAAGCTTCATCTTTATTATTGCCAGGAAATTAGGCCATTAAAAAAGATAGTGTTGGATCTCATCCAGCTGAACTATCAAAAGATAAAATGGCCAGCAGCACATGTAAAGTTTACATTTAATTTTTTTAAATTAAGTGCTGGTTATTATTCAGGGAAAGCTCTTGAAACATTCTTATAACAATTCCCTAGGGGAAGAAGAGGCAGGGTAATTGTGAAATCATTCACCAAGTGCTAGATTCAAAGTCTCAGAAATTCATTTGGGCTAGTGATAACGATGACTAGTTATTGCCTTTACAAACAGGGATCAATTACATACGAGGTTAGTGAAAGATGTAGAAACAACAAAATTAAACATTTGGGGGCCAAACTCTTTTTGAGGAAGAAACCGTGGTCAGTGGTGCCTTATTATTTCCTTCCATTTTAAAATTATTCTTTATTGCAAGACAGTTATTTCCAAATCTCTTTAAGTTTTGGCACATGCTTCTGGTTTTTTCTTTTCCTCTAGCAGTTTGGAGTTTCCAAGTGGCCCTATATATTTACATGTTATTCTAGAAAGCACCATCCTGCAACAATCTGTTTTTTGGTGGAAGGAGTTTGATTCTGAGTGGTTCCCTAGAGTGTGCCAATTAATGTCTCTCAACACAGTGTTTGTGTAATTAAGGGTTATTGCCCCTGCAGCCTGTATGAGCTGCTCAGTGCCTCATACATAGTAGGTACACACAGCAGATGTGTTTGCTGAATTGACTAGGCAGCATTCAACAACAAATCTTTGATCTGAATTAACCATTCAAATACTCTGGTATCAAAAATAATTAATATTTTATACTGAGAGAGCTGCTAAAGATTGTAGATCTCGATGTACCTTAAATTGTTTTGACCTATGAGTTAGGATGGTAATATATAATCACAAAATAATTAATAGCCAACCTCCTGAAAGAACATGTGATTTCTTAAAAGTTATTGATTGAATTTACCTTTTAAGGATATTTATTAAGCTTAGTACTATTTTTTGCCCTCATTTGTACCTTAAAAGTTGACACTATTTTTCATGATAGGAAACTATCATAATGATGAGATGAAATATAATGAGACCTCAAATTAAGACAGTGGTCATGGGGGTGTAGTAGAGTGGAAGCATTCATAATGTTGCAGGAGATAAAATCAATAAGGTTTAATGAGAGAGATAAAGAGATGTAGGAAACACCTAAGATTCTGGTTTCGGTAAGAAAATGTAAAAATGGTGATCTACCACTAACTAAGAGAAGGAATAAAAGAAGAAGGATAGATTCGGGGGCAAGATGATGAATTCACTTTGAGACATCTTGAATACGAGAAGCCTATAATACAAATAGGTGAGAGGTCCCCTGCACAGTTATAAATATGCATGTAAAATTCGAAAGAGGGGTCTGGCTAGAGATGCAGCTTTAGGAATCACTGGCCTGTAGGCAAATGAAAACCATGGTAGTGGAAGAGGTCTTTCAGAGAGAGTAAGTAGAGAGGACTGAAGGAAGAAGATATTGCCAAGGGAAGAGGCAGCAGAGTGCTTAGGAAGAGAAATGAAAAGCCATGGATGTATGGTATCATGTAAATCAAGGAGAGCACAGCGAATGAGAGTGCAAGTAAGAAGAGGACTAAAACGTAATCACTGCATCTGGGAATTCAGAAGTCTCTGCCACTACAGGATGCACCATTTTAGAAGGATGGCTGGAGCAAAGTCATATTTCAGTAAGTGTATGCAGACTGGACAACCTACTTTCATCCAGATAATGAAATAGTACTCTAAAGATCCAATTAAATGGAGCCAGAAAGTTGTCCAGCTCTCTCATTCTGTCTTTCTAGTTCCTGATGTATGATGGTAACAGATGATTTTTCCTTTTCGATGGATATAATTGAACAGCCCTATGTTCTTAGGTTTTCTTGCTGAATTTCTACCTAATATTTCCTGTGGCTTAGAGGAGAAATAAAAAGGTTCTTTCTGGTGTGAAAGCTTTTCTGTAGGGTAAAGGAAGTAAAGTGAACCTCATAAGATTGAGAACTTTTCTGTTATTCTTCCAATTGAATATCTTTCTTTCTGGCTTTTAATCAGACTTCAGTCCAGGGCTCTATACAAAAGAACTTTGTATTCTTCTTTGAGAGGCTGAGGCGGGAGGATTGCTTGAGGCCAAGAGTTCCAAACCAGCCTGGACAACATAGTGAGACCACTATCTCTAAAAAGTAAAAATAAAAAAATTAGCCATGCATGGTGGCTTTTGCCTATAATCCTAGCTATTCAGGAGGCTGAAGCAGGAAGATCGCTTGAGTTCAGGAGTTTGAGGCTGTAGTTAGCTATTATTGTGCCACTGCACTCCAGCCCAGATGATGGAGTTAGACCCTGTCTCTAAGACAAAAAATTAAAATTAAATTATTTTTTAAAAAAAGAACTAAAGTAATAGTTGTTGAATGAATAGTATATACAGCCTACAGAGAAATTTATCACTCTTACATAGCAGATGTGTGTCAATTAGTCTTTGAAAGCAAGATAAATGTTAACAGATTAACATATACCAAAAGGACATAGGATAAGAATAGTTCACCTTACATGCAGTTCTGTAGTATTCTGTGGCTTTTGATGTAGCTATTCTGGACCATGCCTGGTAGTAATCACTAAATGCGGTTGTTTTAGTTGGTCTGAAAATATAAATAAAAATCAGACAATGGGCAGTTTGTAAATTTTCTTTTTAAAATTATTGTACTGCTATACCGACTGTTCACATAACATCTTGTCACAAGATATTAAACTGACTTGCAAATCGTAACATGTATTTTTAACAATTGTATCCAGTATATTAATTCCACCAATAATGAATACAAATAACGAAAAAGAAAATGTCCCAACCACTTTTCAATAATAAATGTAAATATGGACCCATGTGCATATTATAAAAAGAAAAATATGGGTTTAAGACATCTGCCTTTCATGACTAACATTAAAAAAGAACTTTAAGCAAAGCATTATACCTTTCAATTTCTCATTCTATAAGAAACAATAAACATTTTTCTTGAAATTCAATGCCAAATTCTAGTAAAAAAAAGCCCTGATTTCTTATAATGAGGACAGAATACAAGTATTAGAATTGCGATTAGTTTAGTTTTTACAGAGAATCTGGCTATTTTCAAAGAGGAGAAAAACAGCTCTTTTCTAATACTCCTGGCTGCTACTTTCCCCTCCCTGTGCTAATATTACTATGTCCTAATGGAGAGCAAAGGTTGTTATAAGGTGTTAAATGAAAACTATAAAGCAGTCCCTTAAATAACTGCATTTCCAAGCATTTTTCCCACAAACTTTTAAAATGCAGAGATTCTCAACACTCTATAAACAAAACATTACTTAGTGTATTTTTTCAGACATGTGAAATCACTAATTAACTGGCTGTAACAGATGCTTAAACATCCAGTGCAATATGCCTTATGCCTGTTTTCCAATTTAAGTTCTTAGCTCTTTGGAAGAAGGAGCAAGTTTTCAGTCAGAACAAGTATATTAGCATTAGTTTTTATAGGTAAATCATAGGTACCTTAAATTAACTATTTGACTCAACTTTTAAATTAATGAGGCATTATTTAATGTGTTAATTCACTAATTTATTTAAATAACAATTATGCATACCTAATTTTAAGACTAACATTTTTCGAATGTATTATTACTTTTACAATCACACTTAAGTAGAAATTTGAAACTTGAGGAAGATAAATTAATCTTTACTATTATTGTTTCCAGAGCTGCATGCTGTGCTGTAGACGACTAAATGATATACTAAACTAACATGAATTTGCCAATGAAATGTCTCAGCATTTGGCAACAGAGGTAACAAAATGAAAGGCTGCATTATATCTCCTGCATGAAAAAGCTTGTGATCAATTTGCTGTCACAGATCATTTAGCAGACAACAATGACTCAAGAGGAAGGAAACTGTCAACACACTGTCTTGTGAAAAAAAATACACCATCTTCAGGCACAATCGTCTCCATTGTTTTTTGTCTGTTTGACCACGACCCATGACCTTTTCCCTTCCCAGGGTGTCCTGTTCAATTTCAAACTGTTAGCCTTCAGGGGCTTTCTGTTTTTTGCTCCATAATAATTAAAAATATTACCCTAAAAGGTATAACTTTAGTGTGGTTTGAATATACAAAGCAAAATGTCTTACACATTTGGGAGTATTTGAATTTTCAATTCTATAAAGGAAACAGCCCCTTAAAAAAAGAGAACAGTAACTACATTTTACTATTATTCAGATGAAGTAAGCTTACAGGGATACATGCAGCATAAAAATACATGTGTTTATAGTTTCAACCAGTGATAGGATTTTACTGAGTATTATCATTGACATTATGAATACAAAAAGGTAGAAGACATAAGTTTAAAATGAACATTAGAATTTGTTATCTTGTTGGAAAAAATAAGATATATACCTGGACTAGTGAATTAAACAACTTTATTAACACGATAAAGTGTCATATGGTTTAACGGAGACATTTGGAGAATACAAGAACAGATACTTCTCTCCTCTGGCAGTGGTAATAAGCCAAGAAGTCGGAGGAGGGAGAGGTAAGTTTTTTTTAAGTCGTCAGGGAAACAGTCATTTGGGATACAGGTCTGGAAAAAAAATAAGGGGGCACTATAGGCCAAGGGAAGAGTATGAGTAATTGTTCAGATGGAAGAGAGCATGGCGTGTGCGTATGTACATACAGAGGATGTTGGGGGAAGAAATTATAGTAAAAGGACAATTGACTAGAATGGAGACTTCAAATTCACAGGAGTTGGAATTGATAAAATAAGTGAAACTGGGCAGTGCAGGGTCCACAAATTTAGGCAGAGAACGGGTTAGAGTTGATTTAGTAATCTTGATCTTGATTTGTTGGGTAATAGCCATCAGTAGTTCTCAAATAAGGCAAGTAAATTATGAAATCCATGTTGGAGCAAGACTTTTCCTTGAAAGTAATACACAGGGTGGAGTATAGAAGGAAGATTAAATACCAGGGGACCAGATAGGAAGCAAACGCAGTAATTCAGGGATGAGCTACTGAAAGCTAATAGCAGAGTGGCAGCAAAGGTTATGAAAGGGAGGAGATGAGTTGAAGGCAATGCTAAAAAATTGACTGGACTGGTTGGTTGCCTGACAGTGTGTGAAAAGTGAAGAAATATTACAGTCAAATATTCTTCTAAAGCCCAGAAGTCTGGTTAGTTTTGCTGTTAATAGAAAGCATCAAGAGAAACTGAAGTAAAATATGAGTTTAATTTTAGCTCTAGATTTCAGGTGATTATAGTACAGACAAGTCAAAATGATCTTCAGGAGTGTGATTAAGACACTGAGATTAGAAATAAGACATTTGGGTCAAATCAACAAAATCACTGATAGAGGAAGCTACTAGAGAAATCCATCTCCAAAAAAGTTAGTAAGTATTTTGAAAAGAAAGAGCAGAAACCAACGTATAATTAAGAGGAGCCAGTGAAGGAAAGAGAAAGGTTCATCAGGGGAAGAAGAAAATCATGGCAGTACTATTTCATGGAAGCAACATCCCAGCCACAACCAAAGCCTAACAATTAAACGCCTAAATATCTGTGATTGGAACCTTCCTGTCTATCATGACCTAGTTGTTTAGTATCATTGATAAGAGTACAGGGTCTGGAATCAGCTGGCCTGGGTTAAAACCCTCTGGCGCTTCAACTTGTTAGGTGTGTGGCTCTGGAGCAAGTTACCTAACCTCTCCAGGTCTGTTTCCCCATCTATAAAATCAGGAGATAAAACTTTCTCAAGTGCTTATTGTGAGCATTCGATGAAATCATGCATGAAAAGAGCCAAGTTTAGCGCCTCTTCAGCACTTAAGTGTCAGCTGGTCTCCATTGCCTTGATAAGTACCTCATCATTTCTCTATTAACTCTAAACAGCTTCCTTGTAGTTTTTCTACCCCTGACTCTTCCTATTCTAGGTTATCATACCTCTGCTTGAAAACCACATTTGGTACTGAGGCGAGAGGATTACCTGAGGGCAGGAGTTCAAGACCAGCCTGGCCAACATGGCGAAATTCCGTCTATATTAAAAATACAAAAATTAGGCCAGGTGTGGTGGCTCACGCCTGTAGTCTGAGCACTTTGGGAAGCTGAGGTGGGCGGATCACGAGGTCAGGAGATCACGACCATCCTGGCCAACATGGTGAAACCCTGTCTCTTCTAAAAATACAAAAATAAGCTGAGCATGGTGGTGCGTGCCTGTAATCCCAGCTACTCAGGAGGCTGAGGAAGGAGAATTGCTTGAACCAGGGAGTCGGAGGTTGGAGTGAGCCGAGATGGCACCACTGCAATCCAGCCTGGAGACAGAGTGATATTCCGACTCAGAAAGAAAGAGAGAGAGAGAGAAAGAGAGAGAGAGAAACTGGGCATGGTGGCACATGCCTGTAATCCCAGCTACTCAGGAGGCTGAGGAAGGAGAATTGCTTGAACCAGGGAGTCGGAGGTTGGAGTGAGCCGAGATGGCACCACTGCAATCCAGCCTGGAGACAGAGTGATATTCCGACTCAGAAAGAAAGAGAGAGAGAGAGAAAGAGAGAGAGAGAAACTGGGCATGGTGGCACATGCCTGTAATCCCAGCTACTTAAGAGGCGGAGGCAGGAGAATTGCTTGAACCTGGGAGGTGGAGGTTGCAGTGAGCTGAGATTATGCCACTGCACTCCAGCCTGGGCGACAGAGCAAGACTCTGTCTTAAAAAAAGAGAGAGAAAAAAAGAAAACCATATTTGGTTATGTAATTCTATACGAAAACATCTAAATACTTTCAAATAGAACTTGAGGCTCTTCACCATCTGGCCATTTCCATCCTTTTCTTCTGTTATCCATCCCCACATCCAGAGGCTCCATCACACAGAATTCCCTACTAATCCAAGCATACCATGGTATTACACTCCTCTTTCCGTGAAAGCTGTTCTAGAGACTCGTCTCCTCTGTGCCTGTCAAACTCTTATTCATCAAAGTTTGGGTCCAGTAAAAATATTTTGCATCTGAAGGTTGTCATAGTGGACACTGTGGTTGCCTCCTCAACAGCTCTTGCATTCTTCCCCCATTATGTAGATACCATACACTCTGATGGGACTGACCCCACCTCTGGCTCCAAATTAGAGCCTGATGGGTTCAGGGCTGTCTGACCATGGTGCCTAATTCAGGAACAGGAACTTGGCCTGAAAAGATCCAATTAGAGCAAAGCTATAGTCGTTTTCTAGTACATCTTAATATCTAGGGGCATCAATGCCCTAACTTTGTTCTTCAAAATTGCCTTCTTTTTCTACGTCCTTTGCACTTTTAGATATATATTTAGAGCCCGCTTAAAAATTTCCAGAAAAAAAAAAACTGCTGAGATTTTGATTGAGATTGAATTTAATCTACAGTTTAATTTGGGAAGAACTGACAATATAATAATATTGAGTTTTTCCCAAGCCACAAACATTGGATATTTCTACTTTTTAGGTCTTTTAAATTTTCTCTCAGAAATATTTGTGGTTTTCAGTATAGATGTCTTGTACATGTTTCGTTACATTTTGATGCTGTTGTAAATGGTTTTTTTTTTTTTTTTTTTTTTTGAGATGAAGTTTCGCTCTTGTTGCCCAGGCTAGAGTGCAATGGCACGATCTCGGCTCACTGCAGCAACCTCTGCCTCCCAGGTTCAAGTGATTCTCCTGCCTCAGTCTCCTGAGTAGCTGGGACCACAGGCATGCACCACCCATGCCTGGCTAATTTTATATTTTTAGTAGAGACAGGGTTTCTCCATGTTGGTCAGGCTGGTCTCGAACTCCCGACCTCAGAAGATCTGCCCACCTTGGCCTCCCAAAGTGGTGGGATTACAGGTATGAGCCACGGCGCCCAGCCGTAAGTGGTATTTTTAAAATTTCAGTTTCTATCTATTGATTATGAGTATATAGAAACATAGTTAATTTTTAATCTTAACTTTAATCTTATACCATGAGTCTTTGCTAAATTCACTAATGAATTTTCAAGTTTTTAAATATTCATTTGGATTTCACTATGCACATAAGCGTATTATCTATGAATAAAGATAATTTGCTTCATCCTTTCCAAACTTTAAAATTTTTATTTCTTTTCCTTGCCTCATTGCACTGGCTAGGACCTCCAGTACAATGTTGAATAGAAGTGGTGGTAGTAGACATACTTACCTTATTCCTAAACTGAGGAGAAAAGCATTCAACATTTCACATTTTAGGGGGTTGGCTGTTGGACTTTTGTAGATTCCTATTACTGAAATAAGGGAATTTCTATTTCAGTTTGCTAAGAATTTTTATCATGAATGGGTGTTAAATTTTAACAAATACTTTTACCGGATTCACTGAAATAATTTTATGGCTTTTCCCTTTATTTGGCTAGTAAATGTGTTACACAAATTGATTTTTGAATATTAAACCAACCTTGCTTTCTTATAATCAGACCCATTTGGTCATTGTTATCCCATTTTATCAGTGGATTCAATTCACTAATATTTTGATTAGAATTTATGCACCTATGCTAATAAAAGGTATTGACCTATAATTTCCTTTCTTGTAGTAATCTCAGATTTTAGAATCTGAGTTTGGAGGTTTGGAAATATAGTCATTTTCTCTACTCACTGAAAAGGTTTGAATACCTTTTTAAAAAAAAAAAGTTTTATTTTGAAACAAATTTAGAAATATAAGACAGTTTTAAAGATAATTGAATATCTTCTTCTTTTTCTAAGAGATGGGTTTCACCACATTGCCCAGGCTGGTCTTGAAATCCTGGGCTCAAGCAATCCTTCTACCTTGGCCAAATAGCTGGGATTACAGGCCCAAGCCATCTCACCTGGCTTGAATAGCTTTTTAAAATAAATGTTATTGCAGCATAATTTACACTCAATAAAATACACATGTTTTAAGTGTACAGCTTGATGAGTTTTGATATGAAAGTGTACATCAGCATAACCATTACCTCATATAAGATGTAGAATATTTTCATTATTCCAGAAAGTTTCCTACTGCCCCTTCCCAGTCAATCTCCCTTGACATTCTGGGCAATCACTGATCTGATTAGTCTGACAGATTAGTTTTTCCTGTCCTAGAACTTCATATAAATTGAATCATACAGTATATACTCTTTTGTTACTGTGGGTTTTTTTTCCACTCAGCTTAATGCCTGCATACTTATTCCCGATTGTTGCATGCATCAATAATTAATTCATTTTTATTTGTTGATAGTATTCTATATATTAATACAGCACAATTTATTTATGCATTCACCTGTTGATGGACATTTTGGTTGTTTCTAGTTTGAGATATTATAAATAAAGCTGCTATGAACATTTGTGTTCAAGTCTTCTTGTGAACATATATTTTTCATTTCTTTTAGGTAAATAGGAGTAGAATTACTGGATTATAGGAAAGGTAATGTTTGACATTATAAGAAACTTAAACTGTGTTTCAAACTGGTTGTGGGCATGTAAAGTGATAAAACAAGATCTGCAACAATGTATGAAAGCTCCAATGACTCCATATCTTTACCAACAAATGGAATTATTCATCTTAATTTGAGTCAATGGTGTCTTCTTTCAATCTTCTCCATCTCAGTAAATAACAGCAGAATCCACCCAGTTCAACCCCAAATCTAGTAATTATCCTTGGTCCCACTTTTTCTCACACCCCACATTGAATCAGTAATTCTCCTTCAGCGCAAGCCTTGAATCCACTCATTTCTTCTCCTCCATACCTACGCCCAAACTCTTGACCAAACCACCACTGTCTTGCCCCTGATCAACCAAAATAACCTAATAACTCTTCTCTTTGCTTCCACCTTAGATCCTTCACAAACCATTGCTCTGATAGCAGTTAAAAGTACTCCCTTTAAAAGTTAAATTTGATTCTGTCTCTCCCTTTCCTAAAAGTTGTTCAAGAGTGTCCCAATTTCCTTACTTGGTATAATAAAATTAATCTAAATTCCTTACACAGTTTATAAAATCCTAAGTGATTTGGCCCAGCCTACTTCTCTTACCTCCATCTACCTCTCTTCTCTTTTCCCCCTTGCTGTGTTCTAGCAACAGCAGCCTTCTTACTGATTCTCTACCACACCATGCAAATACTCAAGTTAGGGCCTTCACATTACTCTCCCAATTTTTTACTCCTTTTTCCTTTCAATTTCACAAAACTTGATTTTTCAAGACAATACCATTTACAAGTTTACTTCATAATGGTTCTTGACTTATCTTTGACTGAAGTTATTATAATTACTTTCTATGTACTTAACTAATTTAATCTTCATAGCAATTCTATGAAATCAGTACTATTATTACCAGCATTTAATATATAAAGAAACTGAGACACAGAGAAATTAACTTTTCTTAGTTACATAGTGAATGGAAGAATTGGGATTCTCTTGCTTGTTATTCTAGAAATGCCTTTCAGTTGTGTGTGTGTGTGTGTGTGTGTGTGTGTGAGAGAGAGAGATAATATCATATAGGGTATTTTATAATGCACTCTTTTCATTTACTTTTTTATTGTGGCAAAACACATAACTTTATCCTCTTAACCATTTCTAAGTGTATAGTAGTGTTAAGTGTAGTGACGTTATTGTGCAAGAGATCTCTAGAACTTTTTCATCTTGCAACACTGAATTTCTGTGTCCAACTTTTCACTTACTTTTTTTTTTTTTTTTTTTTTTTGAGACAGAGTCTCGCTCTGTTGCCCAGGCTGGAGTACAATGGCGAAATCTCACTGCAGCCTCTGTCTCCTGGGTTCAAGCGATTCTCCTGACTCAGCCTCCCTAATAGCTGGAATTACTGGCATGCGCCACCATGCCCAGATAATTTTTGTATTTTTAGTAGAAACAGGGTTTCATCACGTTGGCCATGCTGGTTTTAAACTGCTGACCTCAGGTGATCCGCCTGCCTTGGCCTCCCAAAGTGCTGGGATTACAGGCCACTGCACCCGGCCCACTTACTTTTAACGTTAGCAAATATGTCTCCAGAATCATATCCAAAGGCTGCTTTTTGGACATTATTGCCTAAACCAATATTTATTTAATCAGTCAGTTTTGTTGGACATTTCGTTTTCAATTTCTCATGATATGTAATTGTATGATGAACATTTTTGGAATCTCTATATTTGTTTAAATATATCTTTAAAGAAAAGTTTCTAGAAGTGGAAATGCTGTGTTGAAGGCACACATTTGTCTTAGGATTTTTAATAGGAAATGCAAATGTTACACTCTTCTGTCTGTGTCCCTCAAGTTTTGTCTTGTGCCTGCCCCTTTAAATGATTTAGCCACTCTCACACAGTTGTATATTTAGCATGTTCACCAGCTATGTTTCATTTTCGTCTCCTCTCTTGATTATCGAGCAACCAATCCTCCCCTCCCTCTCCTAGTTTTTATCTCAGGTCCTGATAATCTTATTTTGGTTGCCCCTGGCATTCATGATTTATTTTAACTTTTTATTGAGGTTGTCAAAGTGCATTCCCCTGGGTCAGGCTGTTGGGAAGGTGTCCTGTTGTAGTTCCATTCCTGTTGAATGTACTGTTCCCTCCGTCTAGGATCCCCTGGCCTCACAGTGCATAGGTGAATCCCTATTCTGCCTTTGGAAGTCACTTTGGCATGACCTCCTCCGAAAGCTTGTCTTTATGTATTCCTCTCCCAATCCCTGGGAAGCCTGAGTAAGATGTTTCTTCCTCTGTGCTCCCCCAGCATCTTGATCTTACCTCTATCACAGCACTTACTATATTATATTTATGTACCACAACAATAAACAGTCATGACCCAATAAAATGTTGATTGCATTGAAAAGAGGCTGTTATTTATTAGAGGTGGTTCCAGAGATGGATGACTTAGTGAAAAACTGAAGGCCTCTGAAGGAAGCCTAGAAAAAATAAAAGCCACATGGGAAAAGGTTTCTGCTAAATATGACTCATTTTAGATATGATTCAATCTGCCCTCAGCATTCTTCCCTTAGCCACGATCTTGATACCTTCCCTGTGGTCGTCCAACTACATTCTCTGGTGGCAAATACTGTCTACATTGACCTAATGGATCGACAGGCCTACTTCTTGCACTGACTTCCTTTCAGAAGAGGAACATCTTCTTATACCATGCAACAATTAATACAAAATAAAACAAATAATTTGCATTTATGGAATGGGGAAAAAAGAAGAGGCCTTCCAATGCTAGAATATAAATCTTGTGATGTTAGGGATAACATATTAATCAGGTGTGTATCCTCACACTGGGGCACAGTCCCCGGCATACAGCATATGCTCAGTGAATTCATTCTAAGTACATGGATAAGTAGCTGTTCTCCCAAGGACTGAAAACCTGCTTATAAGTGGTATCCTATAGACCCTGCAAATATCCCAGATGACTAGCACAAATTCAAGTCACCCTGAATTCCTGAACATCAACTAGATTCCCCCAACTATATTGCACCCAGTTGAATAGACCTTGCCTGAGTTTTACTATGTCTTTTAGAAACAGGGCGTCCAACTGCCTGGATATATCTTTGGAATACATTTCTACAGCCATGCCAGTTCTTCCAGCCAATGAAGTAACGCAAAGTTCTAAGCATATGGCACTAGATACACAATATTAACAGCGGCATCTTTCTTTGAATAATTTCTGCAAGACCTCATTGTGAATGCATTATTCAAAAACTGAGAACTAGACATAGCTGAGCTCTATTTCAGAGCAAATGTACCAGGGGTAAACATTAGAATTCACGGACACACAATAAAGTGCAGCCTGATACACAGCATGAGTCTAGAGTATCATTGAAATCTAGGCTGCATTGCCTCAAGTAAGTACTACTAGTAAGTCTTCTCTAGGAAGTTCAGGCTGGCACAAGGTGAATACCACAAATCAGACCTGACTCTAGCACCATTTATCCTTGGTTTGGCTCAGAGGACCTGCTGAAGCTGAAACCACAGAAGGTCTTCTGCTGTGTTCTTGCTGCCTTATTAGTAAACACAGGCACTGTATCTTTATGAACTGCAAATAACTATACCATAAAGAGTAATAACTTTTGATATCTAGGGACATTCATGTTTTAGGTGATAAACCCGCCTTTATGCATTGAATGACTATTTATCATAGGCCTATTTTGTGCCAGGATGGTCAAACACATTGAAGCATTTAAGGGGCAGCAATGCCTTCTATTGAATACCAACTTAGTGTACCAGTAACTAGATTATGCTTACCTTTCTGCAATTTTTCAACATATTTTCATGAAGATAAGCCACTTAAGTTTTTGTTTGTTTGTTTGTTTGTTTGTTTGTTTGTTTGAGAGGGAGTCTCGCTCTGTGACCCAAGCTGGAGTGCAGTGGCGTGATCTCAGTTCACTGTAAGCTCTGCCTCCCAGGTTCATGCCAGTCTCCTGTCTCAACCTCCCAAGTAGCTGGGACTACAGGCGCCCGCCACCACGCCCGGCTAATTTTTTGTATTTTTAGTGGAGACAGGGTTTCACCGTGTTAGCCAGGATGGTCTTGATCTCCTCACCTCGTGATCCGCCCACCTTGGCTTCCCAAAGTGCTGGGATTACAGGCGTGAGCAACCACTCCCGGCCATGTTATCTAATTTTACTCAACTTTTATACAGAGCTAGTCAAGGAAATAGGAGCTAAAGTAAACACTGTTACAACACTAGTTAATTGGTTGTTGTCTAAATCTGATTAACTATCAAGATAAAGCTGATGGAAATGCTCAAGAAATTAAATGCCGCAGAACCATATGTGTGTTTCTAGGCCTATACCTTGTTCAGATGTTCAAGGTGAACCGATGCCATATTTATAGGCTGTCTCCCAAAAGATACAATGGCTTCAGCCCTAACTCTTACCATTTTTATCTAGACCTTATCTTCTCCTAAACTGCTTGAATTTTTGTGATCTATAATGATCTGTGCTGATTTTGTTAACAATACATTCTTCTCTTTTCAAAAATAAAAAAAAGGCAAGATTGACCATACACGGTGGCTCATGTCTATAATCCTAGCACTTTGGGAGGCTGAGGCAGGTGGTTCACCTGAGGTCAGGAGTTCAAGACCAGCCTGATCAACGTGGCGAAACCCCGTCTCTACTAAAAATACAAAAAATTAGCCAGGTATGGTGGTGTGTGCCTATAATCCCAGCTACTTGGGAGGCTGAGGCAGGAGAATCACTTGAACCCTGGAGGCCGAGGTTGCAGTGAGCTGAGATTGAGCCATTGCACTCCAGCCTGGGCGAGAAGAGCAAAACTCCATCTCAAAAAAAAAAGGTGAGATCATATATCATATAGTTACATTTAATTTTAATTCAACTAGAAAGAATTCAAAATTTTCCACATTCTTTCTGAAAACAATATTTTAAAAAGATATTGTAAGATATTTCTAAGTTAAAAACAAAGATTTAATTATGATGAAAAACATAGTTTAAATAGTCCTTTTGGTAAATAAATCAACATAAAATTGTATAAAGAAAAACTTACCCGATACATTTATGTGGGTCTTTAGGTAACTCCTGGCTGTCATCTTTCACTATAAAGAAAAAATATGAAAAGATTCTGGTTTACTTGGAGATGGAATATATGGCTTTATGTGCACTATTTCCAAAGCCTCAGTAAAATGGTAATAAAGGAATAAAAATAAGGTATAAAATCTCAAGGAGAGCAAAAGAAAGATGACAAGAAAATTTTTCAAGATAGAAAGCAGATGTCAAGTGGTAACTGTCTTAGCAGGCCATAGAAATTTGAAAACAAAAAACTGCATGATGAGAAGAGACCAATAAAAAGTAAATGGATTCACACTTCAGAACCTGAGAAACAGTACACGAATTGAAGGTGCCAGATACCTCTGGAAGGAGGGGTGAGAGGCAGAACACAGATACCAAAGACTTATACCCTCATCCTGTGCGACCAGATGATGACCACTGCTCAGGCAGGAAGGAAGATATTTAACCTCTGGAAAAACTGGGCCAGAGAGACTCAGGACTGGAGGACAGTAGCAACAAAACAGGACAGGAGTATGATAAGAAACCGAAAATGGAATAAATCATATTGAACAGACAAGACTCCTAATTCTATCCCCTCGTCCAGCTGTCAGTGTATTAGCAGTGCTCTCTCTCTCTCTCGCTTGTACTTGTGCTCTCTCTCTCTCTCTCTCTCCCCCCCTCCCCCCACAGGACTGACAGATTCCTCTCAGGAGAAATAGTTAAGTCTAATGAAATGGCCAGGTTCTCACTGAATAATTCTACAATGAAATAAAACTGTCAACAAGCCCAGCCTGTATTCAGAACTTTCAGTCTTTTTAATAGTCCATTCATCACATGTCCATCATAAGAATGAATAGTTAAAGATCACTAGATATTTTGAGCAAGGTCAATACCATAAAAGGGAACAATCCTAACCACAAAAAAGAGAAAAATAGGAAACAGAAACATTTTTCTTAAAATCTTCCAGAATATACAATGAACAAAGAGATGGATAATAGGAGAAATTTCGTTTCAAAAAATTAGAGGATCAGATCAATAGACCCAACATTCAAATCAGGGCAGATCTAGAAGAGACAATAGGGAAAATGAAGAGAGAAGAAATTATAAAAGAAATCACATAAGAAAGTTTTCCAGAACTGAACGATTAGAGATTGAGATTTCAATAGTTTATCAAATGCCCTATGTAATGTGGAGGCAGGGAAGGGGAGGATACAAAAAGAAATATTATCCAAAATTTCAAATCACTGGGAATAAAAAGAAGGTTTAAAAAGCTTCCAGAAAAAAAGAATAAATCACAGGTGAAAAATTGGACATTGGAATGAAATTAGACTTCTCAAGAGCAACACTAGAAACTAAAATGTAGTAAAGTATTTACAATTTGGAAAGAAAACTATTTCCAAACTAAAATTTAACCAAACTATGAGTATATGAGAGTAACGTAATTACATTTTTAGGCATGTGAAGTTATAAAAGGTTAAGCTTCCACGTACTAGGAAGCTCCTAGAAGATGTGCTCCAACAAAACGAAGGAGCAAAACCAACCACAAGGAAAATGGGGGATTGAGCAGCCAGCAGGAGCTCCTACCCAGCAGGCACCAAAAAGGCCATCCCAGCACACCTGCAAGAGAACTGCCAATTCAGAAAAGAAGAGGAAGGATGGAGTGCCACAGGAAAGAGGGCTCCAAAAACAAAACAGGCTCAATGCTGATTGAATGCCTAGGAGCTATGTTCCAGCTTTCTCAGGAAGTTTAGAAGAAGAAAAGATAGTGTATACACAAAAAAACAAAGGAATGTAAAATCAGACCTTTTGTACAAGAAAAGAAAGATAACCATTTATGGTTCATCTGTGACAAGTATTTATAAAGTCATATTAATGTAGCCAACTCATATTAGGAGAATGGGGGAGAGGAAATGTGCATAGGAATGGTAGTATAAAAGCAAAATCTTTGTATTTTATAAGATGAAGTCTATAAATAATATCTAAAACCGAAAAGTCTACAAATATTAGTATAGAATCAACTTAGAAATGTGGTGGTAAATGCCAGACCAAACAGCTAAATGTGTTGAAAGCTATTGTTGCCTCTGGCAGGCAACAGTCAGGGATAGAGGACATATTTCATTAAAAACAGATTCCTGGGCCGGGCGCGGTGGCTCAAGCCTGTAATCCCAGCACTTTGGGAGGCCGAGACGGGCGGATCACGGGGTCAGGAGATCGAGACCATCCTGGCGAACACGGTGAAACCCCGTCTCTACTAAAAAATACAAGAAACCTAGCCGGGCGAGGTGGCGGGCGCCTGTGGTCCCAGCTACTCGGGAGGCTGAGGCAGGAGAATGACGTAAACCCGGGAGGCGGAGCTTGCAGTGAGCCGAGATCGCGCCACTGCACTCCAGCCCGGGCGACAGAGCGAGTCTCCGTCTCAAAAAAAAAAAAAAAAAAAAAAAAAAAAAAGATTCCTATTATGTGTCCTCTAAAACTATAAACATATATTTTTTGATAGAAAATAAATACTTAACATTTCTCGTTAAAACTAGCAACTTAGAAACGTTGCTGAAAAGTGACTGGACTATCTGGTATAGCGAAATGCAACAGGAAAAAAGAGGTATGTAACCCAAGCAAATAGATCCACACTCTGCCACGCTGTTAAACTCAGTTTTTCAGTATCTTATGACATTTGTAAGTAACAGAGTATCTGTAACAAAACTGTAATCATCAACAACAAAACTGGTTCTGAATGGTGGTGCTAAAGCTCAAGTTCTGTAACAAGTGAGCAATGCTACTGGACTAAATTTTGTCTTCCCCTGACACCCAGAAAGTGTATTTCTCAGGGGAAGGGTATTCCTACACCTAACCAAAGAAATATACTCACTTTAAAAAGAAATGGCAGCCTGGAATCCTATGAGACACCACCTGCTTCAATTGTAGAGACAATTTGCTTTAAAATTGCTCTATTATTAAAAGGATTTTTTAAAACCCAGTGAACGAATTGGGAGCTTGAATTGGAGAAGAATCAAATGTCTGTCATAACATTCTCCTAATCACAAGCAGAAGGTGATGTATTTGTAGAATTATCAGGTTTTTAAAAAGTATATCACACAAATTAGTATTATAATCTCCCTAATATTTCTATATTCTCCTTTATTGTAGTATTATGACTCATGTCAATTATAGCTTATTTAGATAAGCATCTGAAATGTATTAGATGATCCTCCTTTTTATGAAAAACTATAGGAATATACTTGGCTAGGAAAAAATTACCTCAGGCTTAGCTACCATCACTCAGCTTTACTCTTTTTATACTATTGTATTTTTCTTCAACCAAAGGTTTTAAAAATTATATGAAACTTCTGTTTTAAACTATGGAAACAACTATGACAAACAGAAGGTAAATATTACTTGATAATACAACTATACAGAAATCAAAATTCACAAAGATGAACTGAAAAAAGGGGCAGATAATTGCTCACATGAAACCTCATATGAAAGCTCATAACAAATTAGAAAGTAAGTAGCAATACTCAGAATCTATGAGGCAAACAGTTGTTATACATTGTCTCCAGACCTTCCTCCTCTGAGTTTTCATAAACTAGTTGAACAATACTTTGGAAGGTATTTAAAAGGTCCCCTTATCCAATTCTTGGCACCAGAGCCCTTTGATAACATCTCTGAAAAATGGTCATTTAGCTCTATCAAATAAACACTAGTTACAAAAGAACACCTTTAGTAATAGAGAGTTTACTAACTGCCAGTCTGGCCTTGTCCATTCTTTTAAGCAACTTGAATTGTTTAAAACAATTCTTCCTCATATTTGGCCAACTGGGGACCAGGATGGACTTTACCATTGAGAATGGCACAACTATAGAGTCATTTGCTTTTAGGAAAGATCAGCTGGCCACCCAACTGGCTATATAATTGTTTGTTCAAACTGGTACATTGTAAGTGAAAGGAGGTACTGGAAATAATTATACCAGGACTGTTCTCAGGCAGTCTGGAGTATGTGAGCACCCTAAGAAAGGAAAAGGGGCCAGGCCACAAGGAAAGGAGGCTGTCAGGAAACGGGAAGGTCATTGGACCTCCACACTGGGTTGAGCTTAGAACTTGGTCTTCTTGCCAACACACCGAGGCAAAGACCTAGTTGTTCAGGGTAGGCAAACATAACAAATGTTGGGGAAAAGTTTGGGTAATGAGCGACATTTACATGTCTGCATATCACATACCAGGCTTAGACATAGGACAATAAAATTAATTCCAGACAACTGATTATGTAGTAAAGTCCCTGATATATTTAAGGTATGTTCTGACACAAGGCAGGGCCAAGCCTGCGTATTCTGAACTTCAGTTCTGCTACATCCCAGCAGGCCTGGGAAAGTATGACTGACTTGTAGCTCTAGTGTTTGTCCTGTGTTAGTTTTCTCAAGCAACCCAAAAGAAGTCTCCTTTTTCCATAGGAAATCCCTTCAAATATTTGAAAACAGCTTTTACAACTGCCCTTTATCTTTTCTTCCATTGGCTAAACATATACAGTTTCTTCAGCCTTTAGAAACGCGAGGCTCCAAGTGGAGCCTACTGTATTCCAGATGAAAGCCTACCAAGTCAGAGAAGGGTTAAATTATTATATAACACATACTTAGAAGAAAGGAATTTTCTATTACTGCTTTGCATTAAGCTTGTGATCAAATAGCTCCCTCAAGAACTTTGTCATAGAATAAAGTTCTATGGTACTGGAAAGATGCTTGGTCAACACCATTTGATTTGTATCAGACCCAAAAACCTTGAGGAGGAGGAGCAAATGAGCTCGGTCACTATTATACAGACGTAGCTAATGGATTGGGAGTCCTGGAAGGGAAATAGAGAAAGAAACAATGGAAATCTGAGAGAAAAAGTACTGTAAGAAATCAAGGCCTGTTGATTGGGAAGGTAATGATACCAGCTACTCTGCAAGGTTGCTGTATGCTACCAGAAGAAGATGGGGCAGGATATAGAGGAAATAACTATGTCAGTAGGGCCCCAGCTGTCATTTGTGGGAAACCCTTCTGAGCACAAGAAGCCAGAAGCAGTGCTCTACTACCTGGAGAGAGAGACAGAGAGAGCACAGGGGCCATGGAGGCAATGGAGTTAAGAGTCACAACGAAGCTGCTGGCAGGACACCAAGGGTATCAGGAAAACGCTGCCCAGTAGAGCAGAAAGACTGAAGAGCTTCAGGCTCTATTTCCACGTGGACTCTTAGAAGGAATTCCTGGGGAGGGAACTCTCTGGAGAAAAAAAGTTGACATCTTGCTAATCAAGAAGAAAAGTGGTGCAAATCAGTAGGATCTGGAGTATATAGGTGAAGTCTGGGAAAGGCTCATTACAGATTGAAGAGTTAAAATTAGATGTCATATCTTTATGATAGGTAGACTAGTTTCATTTGGCACCATCCATACATATGACCATAGCAGTCAAAGACACTCAGCTTAAGATCTTTGATGATCTTTAAAAGAGGATCGCATTGGTTGGTTTGACAAAGAGTTACAGTACGAGAGATCTTAATACCATTTCATTACTGAAAATGGATACAGAAAATATTTCAAATATTCCCTTATATAACAACTATTTCCTAGATCACTATGCTATAAATGTTTGATGTATAATTGATAATTGCCAAATAACAAAAACTAGTTCCTTTTTTTTTTTTTTTTTTTTGAGACGGAGTTTCACTCTTGTTGCCCAGGCTGGAGTGCAATGGCATGATCTGGGCTCACTGCAACCTCTGCCTCCAAGGTTCAAGCGATTCTCCTGCCTCAGCCTCCTGAGTAGCTGGGATTACTGGCATGCGCCACTACGCCCAGCTAATTCTGTATTTTAGTAGAGACAGGGTTTCTCCATGTTGGTCAGGCTGGTCTCAAACTCCTGACCTCAGGTGATCCACCCACCTCGACCTCCCAAAGTGTTGGGATTACAGGCGTGAGCCACTGCACTTGACAAAAGTAGGTACTTCTTACTTTGTAATGGCCGGTTGAAAAGTTTTAGAATTGTTCTGTACAGAGATTCATCTTTAGTCAGTATTCTGGCTGCTTCCAAATTCACTGGATTCTCTAGCACTGGATTAGAAAGCATAACCTATAGAAAAACACAGACAACATATAATTTCAAAAGTAAACTTTTTTAGAGCAAAAAGACAAACCAATATATACAACTTTCAATACGCATTTATTAAATACTTACTAGTATGGATCTGGAGATAGATTTAAAAATAACATGAGACATAGTCTGTACTCTCAAGAAACCTAACATTAGGCTCATGAATGTACTGTATAAAATTATGATAGATCAAAAAAAAGTTACAAGCTCCTTTCTGTAACTTATTCCTTCCTATCATATACATTTAAATTGAATTTAAATTAAGATTATAAAAATTTTAGTTGATGGTGGTTAGTGTATTTAAACTTCAAAATATTTTAAACAACTTTTCAAGTACATTCCCCTTGAATAACTGTGATAATTGAAAATGTATCTCATTTGTTATTGAGAAAGAAGTAGTTAGTAATTATGGTCTCAACTTGTATTGCCCATCACCGTAGGTACAGTCACAGGTGGCTATTTAAATTTAGAATAATTAAAATTAAATAAAATTAAAAATTCAGTTCCTTAGTCATTGTAGCAATATTTCAAGTGCTCAGTAGCCACATATGACTAGTGGCGACTGTATTGAACAGTGCAGATATATTGGACATTTCCATTAATGCAGAAAGTTCTACTGTGCAGCAATGACCTTCAAAGGAATATTGAAGGTCAATATTAAAATATTGATTATAACCATATGGAAGTTACTTGAGAGACAATGTTAAGTGAAAAACAAACAGGCTATACGGTTTATATAGCCATGTGCCACATAATAATGTTTCACTCAACAACAGACGGCATATATCATGGTGGTCCTGTAAGATAATAATACCAAATTTTTACTGTACCTTTTCTACATTTAGATACGCAAATATTTACCATTGTGTTACCATGGCCTATAGTGTTTAGTACAGTAATATGTTGTATAGGTTTGTAGCCTAGGAGCAACAGGCTATAACATAGCCTAGGTATGTATCAGGGGATACCATCTTGGTTTGTGTAAGTACACTCCATGATTTTCAAACAATGATGAAATGTTTAACAACTCATTTCTCAGAATGTATTCTTATTGTTAAGCATGTGGCAATATCCACACCATAATCGCAGCCATGTAAAAATTCAGGTTCATTCATTCATTCATTCATTTTATTTAATATCTACCAAATGTCAGCATTGTCCTTGATACGCTCTGGGAAATCAAGGATGAATTAGACCTGTTTCCTGATTTGGGGAAGCTTGTAGTCCAATGGGGAAGACAGATATGTAAGCAGTGTGTGCATTATAGTATTAGCATTCTTATAGAAATCTGCTCAGGGTACTGTTGGGTGTGTGGCAAAGGAAGTTCCCTCAAAACCAAAGCTATTAATTCTGCCTAGGAAAATAAATCAGAAAAGGTATCCTAGAGGAAGACTCATTTGATCTAACTCTCACAACAACATGAACAGCTGCTTGCTGGACAGACTGAGGAAGAGGGGAGGAGAAAATGAGTTGCCAGGCAGAGAGGAGCTGGAGACTGGCCGTTTCTAAGGTAACTTTAGAACTCTATGGATGTTTTTTGATCTGAATTGAACCAAGCAATGTGAGTGCAGAAAAGCATGAAGATATAAGTATGAGCAGGATTGCCTAGTGTGTTAGGGAGAGTCTAGGTGTGAGGATTAGATATGCAACAGAACTAGAGCTTACACCTGTGGAGAAGGTGCGATCCACCAAAAGATTTCAAACAGAAACATAGGAGAAAAGAGCAGAAAGCTCTTTCCTAGTAACAGTAGAGTTAAGGGTTTTCTTCATAATTATCAGTGATTTTCCTTTCCTTCCCATTATCTTAAAAATCTTTTGTAATGTGGGCATATTTGTTTTATTAATGTTTCTGAAAAATAAAAAGACAAAACTGTATTATCTACTGGCTTTCCATGATATATTTGGTAACCCTTTGGTGTCACTTTGCATTACTGTTTAATAGTAAGAACAATCATAATATTAACTAACTAGAGGTTCAGCATCCTAAATCTGAAAATCTGAAATCCTAAATACTCCCAAATTCAAAACTTTTTGAGCACTGACATGATGTGCAAAGGAAATGCTCACTGCAGCATTTCAGATGTCAAAATTTCAAATTTGGGATGCTCAAATGGTAAGTATATATAATGCAAATATTCAAAAATTGGAAAAATTCCCAATTCCTAAGCATTTCAGATAAGAAATACTCAACCTGTATTGAGTTATTTTCTTGGACCAGGCACAGTTTCGAATTCTTTACATGCATTAATTGATTTCCTCATCACAGGTTACATGAGGTAACAACAGCCCCATTTTACTGATGAATAAATTGAGGCATTGAGAAGTGGGAAAATTTGTCCAATGGTACAAAGGTATCAAGTGACAGAACCAGGATGTGAAGCCAGGCAATCTTAACTCAGAGCCCCATACTTTCTTTTTATCAAATATTCTTCAATTCAAAATTTTCACCAGCTCATTCTAGTTTGCCCTTACTCATTACATTTTGGGATCATTTTGCTATTCTTAGGGCAGACTCTAGTTTAGGTGGATGAAATCAGAGTATGTCTCAGTTTAAAGGCATTCAAAGGATTAACCCCAGATTTCTGCATATCACACTCACTCACTCCCTTAAAGCTTTTGCTCAAATGTCTCTTTCCTAGAACACAGCCTCACACAAGTAGATCCTCAATACATATTTGTAGAATGAATGAATGAACTGAACATTGAATCTTTCCTAAAGATTATATTTTACTTAGTATGCTAAGATGACTAGCCAGAAAAGTTTTATTTTATTTATTTTCAAATATAAGAAATAGAAGAAATGCAATTTATATTATAATTCCATATTAAAAATTTCAATGATGCCAGAATATTTTATATTCCAAGTATTCTAGATAATCAAAATGCAATTATCTATCTCCAGATATTATTAGTGATAAGTAGTTCCATGAATAGATTATTGCTACGCTAGATCTAAGTGGTCAAAGCAAGTGTCACTGAAATAATTCATTTTAGCATCAGATGAGAAAGAAGAGTTTTTTAAGGATCAGAAACAACACAACACTGGGTGGATGTGGTAGCTCCTGCCTGTAATTCCAGCATTGTGGGAGGCTGAGGTGGGAGGATCACTTGAGCCCAGGAGTTCAGGGCCAGCCTGAGCAACATAGTGAGATCCTGTCTCTAGAGAAAATTTAAAAAATTAGCCATCCATGGTAGGACATGCCTGTGGTCCCAGCTACTTGAGAGGCTGAGGTGGGAGAATCGCTTGAGCCCAGGAGGTTGAGGCTGCAGTGAGCCATTATTGTGCCACTGTACTCTAGCCTGGGTGACAGAGCAAGATCCTGTCTCAAAAAAAAAAAAAAAAAAAAAAAGAAAGAAAGAAAAGAAAGAAAAAGAAAAGAAATAGTACAACACTGAGGTATGCTTTTAAGGACCATGGGTCCAGTGGGTAAATGTGGCATTTGAGAAACAGGCATCTGAGAAGAGGAGAAAATCCTTAGTATAATTGTTCACTGGGTTTGATATGAACACTAATGAGACAGAAAGTAGCTAACTAGCGCTGTCAGAAACTAAAAACAAAAGTGAACGTTTTAAGTTGTAGTCACTGGATCCACCTCTCTCAGGAAGGCAAGGCCTGTAAATGAAGAACAATCTAAGAGGCTTGTTCAACACCAGTAAGTGAAGTTAGGAGCCAAAAGAAAACCTAAGGTTATATTTTTCAGAATTGAAACCATCTAAATAATTATTTTCTTCTTTTATAAGATATGTATTCTTTGGTCTTGAGGGACCTTAATTATCTATTTCATTTTAAAATAATAGTCTTTATAATTTAAGTAAGTTCCACTTTGTAGCCTTCATATAGAAGTATGGATTTAAATAAGCATCTCAAATTCTTTAAACACTTAAATATTCATTGCATATTTTAATCCTTATAGTTTGAATAATTAATTAAAAGTATTAAAACAAGGATTATATGAAATCCGTCCTTACCTGTAGGGCAAGTAAGATGCTGCTCAATGTATAGTTTGTATTCCACTTCTTAGGGTTGTCCAAAAAGTCTATACAGGGCTGACCAGTATGTGGGTCTACTGTATTAAAATAATACATTAATATTGGCATACACAATAAATTATTATTTAAAACTTACAAACATCAAAATGATAAGCCAGAAAATTTATCTGCATTTACTCTTCCTTTTTCCTAGTTCTTCTCTCTGTAATGAGAAGCACTATACCCATCCTTGGTTCCCACCCATTACCATGTTGTTTTAGCTGAATACATATGTGCCCTTACTGTTTTTCCTATCCTCTGCTCTAGCAAGATGTGGCCTTGTGGCACTAAGTTTTTGTTGTGGGATATAAGGATAAGTGTGCAATTTCTGAGTCATTTTTTAAAGGAAGCTGGTTTTCCTTCTTTTTTCCCCCCTTCCCCCTGACTGAAAATGGTGACAAACAGTAAATGCCTTAGTCCCAGAAATGAAATCCTCACGTTGAGGATGGGCACAACTTCCCTCCAGCCTTGGCCTGTTATATTAAGTTGGAAAGATGTACAGGAGCTTGACCTATGCCCTAACACAGTTAATCAATTTAGTGTTTGAAAAAATAAAAGAATAGAGTTAAATAAGAAAAATTAAAACTCTAGAATGACTAGAAGAAACTTAAAATGACTTTTATTTTCTTTTGGGAAAGGATCATCTAAGATGAAAGACAATTGCAAAAACCTCAAAGGACAAGACTAATATATCTTAAATATAAATTGATTTTAAATCACAAAAATCTCTAAATCCCAGATGTGAAAAAACAGCATAAACGAAATTGAAAATTAATGACAATTTTGAGGAAATCTCTAATGACAAATTAGAGGAAAATTTGCAACATCTAGGACAATGTGATAACATTGTCAATTATATCATATAAGTCACAAAATAAGAATCAACAAATGTGGGGAATGTTTACGTCTCTAGTATTCAAAGAAGTGCTTATTAAAATAATAGCAAGACTCTTATCAAATTGGCAAACAAATGTTCTTCAAAGTTTCAATGGCCAGAATTGGAAGGTGCTAAAATGAGAACTTTAATATAGTTTTTGGTGGCAGTATAAATACCACCGAAAGGCAATTTAGCTTTTTATATAAAGACTTAAAACTGTACATAGCCATCTTTTTTTGTGGGGTGGGGGGGTGTTTGAAAGCTAGTAACTAACCCCTCTCTCCCCACAAGTTCATATGTAATTATGAAATAGATCAAAGTATTGAAAGGTGGAAGTAAAAACATCAGCTACATCGTACATAAGACTGAAATGGAGAATGCACTTGATGAATGGCTTTAATCAGGCGCCACAAAAGTCCCCCTGATTTGAACCTAACTCCCAAACCGAAGGCCTGCCTAAGTTTCCTGCCTGGAGAAAAAGAGACCGTACCCAGGATGGTTAGAAAGAGAGAGTGTTGAGAAAATTCTGGGCCGCGCATGCTCAATTCTTTCCTTCATCTCCCTAATTAGATAAGTGACTTCTGGGAGGAGTGATGGAGGAAAAAAAGAGCAGTCACAAGTTTCCTATACCTTCCCTCCTAGAGACTAAACTTCCCTCTACTTTATGGAAGTGGGAGGGATGAGGACTAGGGGATAAGAATATCCCCCGCATTAAATTTAATCCAATAATTCTAACTATTTTAAACAAATAAAAGCACATGTATGTAATTAATTTTGTGTTGTAGATGCCAAAAATAGGTTTTAATTACAATAAAATAATGTACTTGGGAAAAAATAACATAAAAAATCTAATGTAAAATGTGAATGTTCCCCTGCCTACTAATTCTACTATTTAAGACCAGTATTACGAGTTGGTCTATACAAATATACACACAAACACATATATGTATACACAACCATATGTGTGTGTTTATTAAATGGAAGTATATTTTAAATTGCATTGTTCAAAGTCTTTCTTCACTTAACAATGTATTTTCAACATATTTCTGGACATAAATATTTATTCAAAAAATATCTGAATACCTACTATATGCCAGGCAGTGAAGATTCTAAAGATATAACAATGACCTAGACCTAAAAGGTTCGTAGACCTTCCTCATTCTGTTTAGAAGCAATACATGTAACTGTAGGATATTTCACTTAAAATTCCTATGTTAATGGAGATTGAAGTTATTTCCATTTTTCTCACATTGCTATTGAGAATCAACATTTTTTTTTTTTTTTTGAGACAGGGTCTTCAGGGTCTTGCTCTCTTGCCCAGGCTGGAGTGCAATGGGACAATCATGGTTCACTGCAGCCTTGACCTCGTGGGCTCAAGCAATTCTCCTACCTCAGCCCCCCAGGTAGCTGGGACTACAGGCACATGCTACCATGCCAAGCTAACTTTTTTATGTTCTGCAGAGACAGGTCTCACTATGTTGCCCAGGCTGGTGTCAAACTCCTGGAACCAAGCAATACTCCCCACCGGCCACTCAAAGCACTGGGATAACAGGCATAAGACACTGAGCCTGGTGGGAATAAACATCTTTAAATATAACATACTCTTGCACACTTGTGCCAATATTTCTACAGAACAGTTTATAAACATGGTATTATGGGATTTTAGGGATATATGCATTTTATATCTGATTCGAAACTGTCACACTACTTCCTCAAAAGGTCATGATTATATCAGAGGAACAATGTCTACCCATGCCTACTAAATATGTATGTTATCTTTTGACATTTTAGGAATATGTGGTAAATAACAATATTTTTAGTTTTAATTTGCTTTTATTTTCTTACTAGTGAGACTGATAATCTTTTTATGTTTATTTTTGTTGTTTATTCTATCCAGTGCTTGTTTATAGCCTTTATCCATTTTTTTATTGCTTTATGTTTTTTATTGATTGACAAGTGTTCTTCATATGATATACATATTCTGTTATGTGCATTGCAAATATTTTCCCTCAGTTTGCAAAAGTCAGTGTCTTTGACCTCTGAGTATGATGTCCTGGGCTGTAGAGAAGTTTTAACAGGTTTTGCAGTTTAATGTGTCATATTTTCCAAACAGTTACTGGGTTTTATCATGCAGAGAAAGGTCTTCCTCACCAAGCCCATAAAAATTCTATTAGATTTCCTTCTTTTCCAGCATTTAAAATTTTTAGATTTTTGATCCTTCAGGAATTCATTTTGTGTATAACTTTAAGTAGCAATCTAACTTACCTTTTTTTTTTAAAAAAAAAAGTTAATCTGTCCAGTGCATCATTTTTTTATAATGATGAAAAACTAGATCCAGCTAAAATATTGAACAGTACAGGAATGGTGAAGTGTATTGTTGAACCATTTAAGATGATCTTTTGAAGAATGTTTAATAGTGCAGCAAAAAGACATGTAGTTTTAAAATTAAAAACCTAGGCCAGGTGAAGTGGCTCATGGCTGTAATCCCAGCACTTTGGGAGGCCAAAGCGGGAGGATGGTCAGGAGTTCAAGACCAGCTTGGCCAACATGGTGAAACCCTGTCTCTACTAAAAATACAAAAACTATCCGGGGTGGTGGTGCATGCCTGTAGTCCCAGCTACTGGGGAGGCTGAGGCAGGAGAATCAATTGAACCTGGGAGGTGGAGATTGCAGTGAGCCAAGATCACACTACTGCATTCCAGCCTGGGCGACAGAGCAAGACTCTGTCTCAAAAAAAACACCATAAAATAAATAAAATTAAAAACCTAGAGGCAAAAATTCATGTGTAATACCTCAACTGTATAGAAAAAACTCATACATAGGAAAAAAGAAAATAAATTTGGCAGAATGTTGACAGTATTTTCTCTTTGTATTAGGATTTAAGGTGATTGTTAATTTTCTCCAGCCTTTTCATATTTTCCCCAAAGAGAGTTGTTACTTTAAGAATCATAATAAAGTTCTTAAAAAGAAACATGATTATTATAAGAAACAAGGATAATAGGGACAAAGCCTCTAATGATAAAAATGTCATTTAGTTCTTACCATTTGGGTGAAAAGGAATTGTTACAAATTTCACAACTGGAGGAGCATAGTTGTACTCCGACGTAAAATGTATTGTCAGTTGGAAGACTAAACCTATAATATAGAAATAAACATTTTTAATAAAGTGTCATGTTGTACTGATTAACTGTAACCTGATTAACACTGGAGTTTCTCCATATGGTTTAGTCTTTGCACAGTTTTATTTTTAAGTAAATTGATTCATAGAGTGCACAGACTCCTCTGGATAGTATAACAGACACTTCACAATCTATTATAATCACATGTTTTCAGTCTCTTTCCCACTAGTCCTTTCCATTTACTACCTTTGTCCCTCTAACATCCACCCCTTCTATTGTATCTCGTATTGACTGAACTCACATTCCCAGAATCTGCTACACCCTTTCTTGTCTACAAGTCTTTGCTGTGCTGTTTACTCTGCCCGAATTTCCTTCTCCTTCTTCTGAACCTGGCAGACTCTTAAACATTCTTCAGGACTCAACTCAAATGTGATCTCCTTGGGAAGACATTCCTGACTCCCTCAGGCATAATTAACTAATCCTCTTCCTTTTTGGCATTCTGTTCAAAATCCATAAAATGTATATTTTATTGTAATTATCAGCTGATGTGTTTCTCTCCCCTACCTCACTCCTTGAGTGAGGAATCTATCTTATTAATCCATGATTGAAAGAAAACATGATCATTAAAGTTTATAGTGGCTTAGTGTTCTTGAGATTTTTTGATTTATGAAAATTTGGGGGAAAGTCATAAAGGAAAAAATGAGAAGTAACTGCGGGGTTTCGAAGCCAATAGGAATTTTGATAGTTAGTACCTGAGCTAATGGAAGACAGAAGATATTCTCAATTGATACGCTTTATTGTGTCTGCTTCTTAAAAATGTAATAAAATTAAGATTTGGCATAAAGAAAAATACCCCAAATTTCCATCTATGTTGACACATGGCAAAAAAAAGTCACATAATGAAAAAATAATGGGAATATTTTTAGAATTTTAGACAACTGGTATAATACAAACTTATTATGCATACAAAGAAGAATTTCAGGAAATTTATATAATGCAACCTTATCCTACATAAAAAGAGGATGGGCTAATAATGGTATAAAGACTTTTAAAAAAATAGATTGGTTTTGAAAATACAAACCCTGCCAGACTGAATTCTGTAGACCTTCAATTTCGACTTCCCATTCCATCATGTCTTCACTTACAGGCCTAGCAGTGATGCCCTTGAAGTTAAAAACAAAATTAAATCAGGTAAAACTTATTAAACATTTATTGAAGTTTTGAAAATCATATACCAGGTCACACTGAATTCTAAAAACTCTAATTTTCTTGATAACTTTATTTATTTGCTGCTCTGGGGAAGTGTTATATGTCTTATTACACAGAAGTTAATATAGATCCAAGAAAACATATACAATAGTAAATAAAAATAAATCATAAGTGTGGAAATCACAAGTGGGACTAGAAAGTCAAGGTTAGGATATGTGGCTTATATACTGTTTGTATAAATCAATAACCAACTTAAGATTCAAATTTTAAAAGAAAGAAATAGTTGGAAAGTGCATGTTTCTTCAAAACATTTTATAGCTATATGAATGCTATATGAAAGGCATGAAGTGAGAACATTTTTATTAAGAAAAAATCCAAAATTACACTTGTATATAAAGAAAAAATCCAAAATTACACTTGTATATAAAAGCGAAGTTTTTCTATACTTGAGGAATTGTTCCAATGGAGGGACAAGAATGTATTTCATAGAAAACCTTATGAACTATGTTAAGTAACACATTTACATACACACAAAAACACTTCTGAGCACCCACATAGTTATTAAGTATGTTAGTGCTTGTCTGGGTGAGCACTATCTCTCCATTATCTACATTTACATATTCCTTCATTGGATTCTCTTTCAACAAAGAACTACAAAGCTCAGGATGAGCAGAAACAATATCAAATGTTAGGTCCATGCCCCTGGAATGTTCGCTGTTGGACTCCATAATTGTTCCTAACATCTCCAGTGAAGGCAGTACTTTTATAGCACAGGTAAAAACTGAACAATGCCACTGAGCTACATCTGAAGGAACTGTGGGAAGCACTCTATACCTTCCATGGACAGCTTTCTTTCTATTATTTCCCTTAAGCACTCCCTCTTCGCCCCCTCTTCCATTTTTCATTTTCCGTAAATCATCCTGTGGCACCCATGGACACTGATAACCTCATTGGTGGCATTAAGGCCAAGGACGTTGCTTCTTTTGTGTTAAAACTATAAAGGGAAGGCATTTATGTGTCATGCTGGTAAAAGTGCACTAGACAGTAAGTAGTGGAACACAAGAATTAAGAACTAGGGCTTTGAAGTCCGAAAACCCTATAATGGGATCATGGGGTCAAATCTTTACAGAATGTTTCTGAGGCTTAGGTTTTTGGTAGGTAAAATGAAATACTACTTATTGTATAGTATTAGAATCAATGAGCATAAGCCTGCACCTACTAGTCACTAGCTACATGACAGACCCTGATATTCAGTGCCTAGATCCACCTAAATTACTCCGCATAATATGTTCGATAAAGTTAAGTATTATTATTTTGAAGTAATAATAATTGTTATTAATATGAAATACATTACTTTAGTGAAATGGATTCATTAAATAACGATACTGTAGTTGCAAATCAGGTTTAACTAAATTATCACTTATAGAATAAACATTGGTTAAACTGCCTCTTAAAAATTGTTGCACAATGAAACACATCCCTCTACGTGCCCAGTACTTACCTTATAATTGTTCTCCTTGAGATCATAGAAGTCTCTTTGCAGCAAGAGGTAAGCTCTGCCGTGCATGATAGGCAGCGGAGGGTCTGGCACTTGTCCCCAAATGCCTCAGGTTTACTCTGAGGCGGATATTTGAAGTTATGGGTCACTTTCCCACACTTAGTAAATTGACATAAGTTACTTGCTTTTTAGACTCGGAACGCTCCCAAGATAAGTGGCTTCTAAATTTGGGATATAACAATGACTTCTTCTCCTGACTCCTCTAAACGAGCAGTTCCCGAAGGAAAACTTGGACACTTCCTCATCTGCGGCGTTTCACTGCAGTGCCAGCTCAAAGCCCAGTCTCAAGACAAACTTGGATGAGCAACGGAGACAAGCCCGAGTCGTCGGCGCTTGAGTGGGAGTGAGCGGTGTACGCCTACCAAGATCCTAGCAGGTTGTCTCCGCTTCACAGGTGCAACCCCGCAGCCACTCACAGGAGGAAGCAAATCGGTTGCCAAGCAACAGGCCCCCGTGGGGCAGCCGCGAGACAGAGGCAGGGGGTTGGCCACTGTCACCCAATCAGCAGCAGGGGGCAGGCCTCTTGATTTCTCCACAGCCAATCCTACAACAGTTTCCCCTTTGAAAGGCCAATGAGATTCGTGGTCAAGGCGACACCACGCCTTCTCAGCCCACCAACATGCACTCTACACAACTAATGTAGAGGATGGGCTGAGTTCCCAGGACCCAGCGTGTAAGTCACAGAAGCCATCACACAATGTCCCCCTTCGAAATTACCCTTCCTTTTTCTTTGAATATCAAAAGATATAATAAGTGACTGGTAGATACAGGTCTGCGCTTATTCATAACAATATCTTAACTTACATGGCGAGTTACCATTCACAGTAGTGGTGCATGCTATTATGTTATCAAATCTTACGATCATCCTAGGAAAGTGCTCCAGAAACAGGGAACTCCTTAAAATTTCTCAGATTCCCATCTCTTCCCACAGAGTTTCGCACTTGCTGTTCCTGCTACCTAGGTGTTTACCACATTCCTTCCACCCCTTCAGCACTCATTTCCCCTTCACTCACTCATCTTTCAGATTTTAACGACTCTTTAAGGGATCCTTTCTTTTGTGATCCCACAGGACCTTCTATTTGCCTCCTAGTTAGCATTTGTCATACGGCATCACAATTGTCTATTGTTTTCACCAAAGTGAGAACTACTGTAAGACACGGTTCCATTGCCAGCGCCAACTACAGAGCCTGGCATCTTGGTTCAGAGTGTTTTCTTTTTTTACTTACTATTTACTTACTTATTTTATGGAATCCGGATGTTCCTTTAGTCCATTCATTTTACAAATATTTATTAAATACTTTCTTTTACGTGAAAGATTCAAATGAAGTAACTGTCTTTATGGCTCCAATATACAATAAACAAGTATACAAAACAAAAATCATTATTTCAGATCGTGATAAACGTTATGTGGACAATAATAAAACAGTAACATGATAGAGAGTGGGGTAGGTCATTAAGGGTTAGAAATGGTGGTCAGGGAAGGCCTCTGTAAGGAATGGAGTTTTGAACTCATACATGAAAGATGAGAAGGAGACTGTTACATGAAATATTGAGGGCAGAGAGCTCTAGGAAGAGGAAAACAGGATATTTTTGAGTCAGGAAAGATCTTGTCTTGAAAAGGGAACAAGGGAAGGGAAGGTCGGGGAGGTTGTGGAGGAGCCTGGGAGGGGTGTGATAAAGTTGGGGGACTACACAGTAGGAAGTTTGGGCTTTATTTGAATAGATATGGGATTCCATTGGATGGGTTTAAACAGGAGAGTGTCATGCTCTGATTTATATTTACATGATTACTCTGGCTGCTCTACGAAGAATGAATTTTGGGGAGACCACCTGGAAGGATCCCACAGTAAATTTCATCTCCAGGTATGGTAGCTTAGAAATCACCAAAAACATGTTAACTGTACTAAAATGTTGGCACAATAAAATGCTATTATTCTATGTTTCATATAACTAAATGTAAAGGATTTTTTCCTGTGAAAACATCAACTAGTATCTGGGATTGAATTTTTTGGCTCTTCTTTCCATCCCATAAGATTTTAACATGGTCTTGTGTAGGACTGGAAATGTCAGGTGAACATGAGTAAAGGGAATAGACCTTCAGTGAGAAGGGAATAGACCCAGTTTGGAGATCCTAACTAGGTTTGTCCATATCACTGTGGTCCCACAGTCCTTTCTTCCACCCTAATGGATTATTGTGATAATGAATTCAGAATCTTTTGTATTTTAAAAAAATATATATATATATTTATTTAATATGGAAAATATGATATTTTGAAATATGTACACATTATGGAATGGCTAAATTGAGCTAACTAACATAAGCATTACCTCATATGCTGAGGAAACCTAAAATCTATTTGCATCTATTTTCAAGGATACAACACATTTTTATTAACTGTAGCCATCATGTCATACAATAAGAATCCTCCATTTTTGTTTAAAATTTCATTCTAGGGAAAATTATGTTAAAGTAAGAGAAAGATAAAAGTAAGTAAAGGAAAAGAAAATTAAGGTAAGGAAAAACATTCTTTGTTGTGAATTTTTAGAAGATGGAATTTATACGATACTTTAGCACAATGAAAATCAAGTTGGAAGATATTCATATGTCTCTCCCCACAACAAACCTATATTAATAGCTTTGACCTCTTCTTGGGACTTCTGACTAATATGCCTCCTAATTTATATTGCCTGGTTATCACCCAGCTGTCTTGTCCCAAAGACATTTCAAACTCAAACGTTTGAAATCAACTAATTACTGTTTCTCCCAACCAAGCTTCTGTCCCAGTTGGAAATTCGAAGTCATCTCTGACTCCTCCTCTTCTCCATGACTCACAAGACATGCTGTTGTCATAGCTTCTTCTCAAGTCTTACCACTAATGCACAATTTCATAGCCTTGTCATCTCTTGCCTAGATACAGAACATCTTTGTATTGTACTCCCTGACTCCAGACTTGCCTGTCATGAAACTTGATGGTAATGTATTTAAACTAACATGTGATCATGAAATTCTCTACTTAAAATACTTCAAGGGATTCCCTTCATCCCAGCTTATCCCATCTTCAACATGTGGATTTACTTCCAGGGGTGTAGGTGGGATGGCTGAAATCACGGGCAACTTTATATGGGTCTGTCTGTGCATTTGTATAGGATTGCAACCCTTTTTTTTTTTTTTTTTTTTTTTTTTTTTTGCTTGATAAACCACACACTACAGAATTAAATATAAGTTTCTTAACATGGCAAAGCAGAGCATTCCATAATATTTTCCTATTTATCCCTACTTTTATTGACACTCATTCTGCTTCATACTTGAGGTACTCACTCCATTAAACTGTGTATCTTTTTTCCTGTATGTACCCATCTTGCCTAGGCTCATCATCTTTTCTCCCTGACCTTTCTTCCTCTTTTTAAATCTAATTAAAAACTGTTAACACATCCTGAAAGACATAAATGCCTCCTTGGAGCCATCCTGAACTGCCCGAATGGGTTGTGTTCTCATTTGACCTGGGTTCATCTTTGTATATTATCACCACATTCTTTTGAAACTATTTGTTTATGGGGTTTTCTCCCTCACTAGAGTATCATTTCTTAAGGCCATGGAGACCTGTTTATTCATCGCTGCGTTCCCAGCACCAAGCATCTGGCTTAGAGGCGGTATCAGTATATTCTGATTGAATTGAACTTAGCAGAATAGAAAGTTTTGAGGCCAGGAGAGTGACCTTCCATGAAAGAACTAGGCATAAGCCAAGAAAGAGGGTTGCAGAGATGTGAAGAGCTGGGTGATACAGAGAAGCTCAACCAGCTCCATGACACATAGGAGGCTAAAATCTGGAGGACAGTGACAGAGTAGACAGTGAAGCAGAAGCACCCTTGAGAGCAAGAGCCACCAGAGCAGAAGGGGCTGCAGAGCTGCAGCCAGGACACAGATTATAAGCAAAATCCCCAGGTCGCCAAAAAGGAAGGGAAAGACACTTACGAAGGTCCCGCACCCGGAGGGGCTGAGGGGACAAACAGGTTAAGGTTTCCAGAAATATTTTGGGAATGGATTTTTTGAGAAATAAATAGCTTCCTGCCAATGTGGGGGTTTGGCACTGCTGTGTTTGGAGATGCTAACTAAACAAGATCACAGATGTACTCACTGGCTGGCCAGCATCTTGTATTTCTCTCTCTCTCTCTTTTTGTTTTTTAGAGAGTTTTCCTCTGTTGCTCAGGCTGGAGTGCCTTGGCGCAATCATAGCATATCTTATCCTATGTGTGCATGTGTGTGTGTGCCTAGCATCTAGCATCTGTGTAGCAACCAGCCAGCTTTGCCTCCTACAATTAATATTATAGCAGCAGGAGCTGAAGACGAATAGCATCAGCTGTTCAGCCATCTGAGTCACTCAAAATTGGAAATTTATAAGGAGAGGCCCATCTGAAAATATTTTCTCTGCATGGTATCACCTTCCATTTATTACAACAAATGTTAGTTTTAGTAAACTTTTCACATACATGATATCATTGCTGTCATGATCTTCTTGTCACTTCTCACTCCTGAGCCCTGTCTTTCTCTGCCTTGTTCATCAGCTTTGTTGTGTTTGGTTGTAGGTTAGACAAACCAACTCAAATGGGAAAATAAAGTCCCATCTTCCGTCCTTCTACTGCTTTAATTTATTAGTAAGTCTGTTGATAAATAGAATGTGCCTTGCAGGCAGACCTGAGTTCTGTTCTGTGTCTTATTAACCTATAAAGATAATCTTGAAGAAGTTACTTAACTTCCCTGTACCTACAAATGTTCTCATCTGTAATTTGGAGCCAATAGTAATACTTACTTTGCAGGATCATATGAGGATTAAAAGATATAATCCCTGCCAATGACTCAGTCACACCTGGCATAGAGTAAGTAATAGCCAACACCTGCACTTTCCACATGCTGAGCATGCTGTTCTAAGTGCTGTATGGGAATTAATTTCATCCTCACTAATAGCTCTGTACAGTAGGCACTCTTAGGATTCTAATTTACAGATGAGGAAAACCAAGGCACAGAGACACTAGATGATTTGCCCAAGGTTACACAGCTGGAATGCAACAGAGCCAGGATGCAAACCTAAGTCCATACTTTTAGCCACTAAGCTACCCTGCCTCACGAGTAGAACTCATGTTCTACTAAGTGAGCTCTCTGGTCTTCTTCAGTAAATTATTGCTGCTCTCAATAGTTGTGAGAATATTTTTGTCCAGCTGTTATTTTTGTTTTTGTTGACTATTGTGACTGCATTTCTACCTGCCGTTAAAATGTAAACCCAAGAAAGCCAGACCACTGCTGTATAAAATAGCGCCCATCCTCGGCTGGCCTTCTCCTAGGCTGGCTGGACCCTGGGGCCTGGCTGAGCCTCCTATGCCAATACTGTGACTTAGAAACAATGTTACTGCTGGGCAGCTCTATGTTCCTCCCCGTGCTGCCTGCGTCAGCCCCAGGCTGCTGGGGAACAGAGGCCAGATCAGGGCCAGTCTGGGTACCCTGACCCTCAGCTGGCCCTGCCCAGTCACCCAGCCACCCTGGACACGGCTCTGTCCCTCTGTCACACCCCAGGCCCTGTGAGGAGTCCCCAAGGGGAGCCCACTATACCATGGCGTTAACCTCTGCTGCCTGCCTGGGTATCTGGGCCTGGCCACCAGCCGTGTTCTTCATGTGTTGATTGTATTTGACCCCTGGAGTGGTGGGTCTCATCTCTCCCGTCTTGGCCGAGAGCGGCAGAGAGCTGCCTCACTGCAAACCCTCCTCCAGTGTCAGTGATGGTCGTCCTTGTCTCAGAATAACCAAGGGCCAGCCCGTGTCTGACCAAGGTCAAGGGGAAGGTGCAGGGGTGACAGGGATGGCTCCTAAGCCAGAAATGCCTTAAACTGCAATGCCCCATCCCATCTCCAGGCCCAGCCCAGTCACCTTAGGAGCAGGATCAGATAAAGCAGGCGGCGGGAAGGCTGGGCACCGCATTACTAACTCCAGTACATTTCTGTGTTGAACCCTGTGAAATAAAGTCTGAAAACTTAAAAAATAAAAACAGTGCCCAAATACATATCTGTTAATAAATGTGTATCCTATCTTCTCTTTTAGATTGTAAATATCTTGAGAACTGAGTTTGACCTCTGCAACTTATGAATACACTTATAGTACTCTCTATGTAGCTCAGAAAATACCACTATTATTATTTATAAAAATAATTTTAAAATGTTAACTTTTAGTAAATTTGTACCCTTAAGGGAAAGTAGATTTAATTAAGTCTTACTATATGCTTTCTTGGACTTTCTCTCCCAGTTCTTCCCTCTAAAAATAGAACTACAAGTTTGAAAAGAAAAATCTTGCATTGTATTTTTATGGTAGGCAGGATTCTAAGGTGACCTCCAGGATCCCTGCTCCTTAGTACAATCCTTAGGACTGTGAAGATGATGGATTTTACTGCTGTGGTTAAGTTATATGTAGCACATTCGACTTGAAGAAAGGGAGGTTATTCTGGGTAAGTCTGACCTAATCGGGTGAGCCCTTAAATGGGACTAGACCCTTCCTGAAATCAGTGACTCAAAGCATGAGAGGGATTCTATGTAAGGGAGACTCTCTGTTGCTACCTTTGGAAATGGAAGGGGCCACATGGCACGGAATGTCGGTAGCCTCCAAGCGCTGAGAGTGACCACTGGCTGACAGCCAGCAAGAGAATTGGGGCCTTAGTCCTAGAATTCCAAGGAACTGAATTTTGCCACAACGACATGAGCTGGAAAAGGTACCTGAATTCCAGATCACAGCAGAACCCAGCCAATACCTTGTAAGACCCTGTATAGAGAATCTAGTCAAGCCATGCCCGGTTCAGACGGACAGAGTGAGCAAGGCAAGTGAGCAAGGGAAGGCAACTAACAGTGTAACTATTTCCCTTTTGTAATGTTACTGAGGCTGACTCCAGCTTTAACAACCAGGCATCCTCTCTCCACTATGTAAAAATAATTCTTTCCCTCAGGACTCAAACAGATGTTTTCATTTTACTTAAACTAAAAGACTGTTTTCCTCCTTCACCAGGAATATGTAGCAGTACAAAGTGCTAACGTCGTGTGGATTTGAACCCCCATCCTCGAGAGCAAAAGAAGGCTGGGGATTGCCAAATGTCAACTCAGCTGTGAGAAGTGTTTTAAATCATATTTTGACGTAGGTTATGTTGTTAACTAGAAAATGAAGTGCAGCACACATGCTTCTAGTAACTCTGGTTTCAAATCCTATGATCTCTTCTTTGTCTTGAAGACCTTTTGATGTGAGTTCCCAATATTGAGTTTCTCTGCTTTTAATAATCTTATATTCCTTCCTCAATATAAATGTCATGAAAAATACTGAACGCTAATCTTCAAAGATCAAACAGGAAGAAAGAGGTGGGCAGCATAGTTCAGTGACTTGAATTCCTGAAATTTCTCATTTAAAAATTTTATTTTAGCTTATAAAAGCCTTGGCTCAAGAAATACTTGGTTCCTCTTTTTAAAGTTGGAGTTGTACACTCCCCCACATTTCGGAAGTGTGTTAATTACAAAATAATTAGGCCTTTCTCTGTAAGGCACCTGACATGCAGAGGCCACTTAATCATTATTTGTATCTGTGTTTGTGTTTACGGGGAGGAATTCAGAATCATACTTACTGGCTTTTACTTTGCTGTCTCTGCTTTAGCTAGGGGGACCAACAGTCTTGGTTTGCCTGAGACAAAGAACTTTTCAGTGTTGAAACTGGGACAGTTCCTGGCAAACTGGCTGGGACTAACTTGGGCATCAAGGACCTTTCTAGAGTGGGAATTGTGTAAACAACTTGGCAAGAGCTGTTTACTTGTTTTGGGTTCTTGGTGTTTAAAGGCACCCAGTTTGGTTTCCATGGCAGGCTGGTGCCCAAAGCCCGTGATCAAAGTTATAAAAAGTCTTGCTCAGAATTGTGTTACGAGATGATTCACCTTTAAAGGTGTCTGTGATGAAGGAAAGCAGTACCAGCTTGCGTACTTTACATGCACTGAAGTGTTTTAGAAAAATCAGTTCTCCATTCATTTCCCCACATGAGAATTTCAATGGTTGAGCGATACTGCATTCAATAACATCTAATTGTGACTATTCAGTGTGTGTATACAGGTGTTTAAAAGATGTAATTATTCTAGGCTCTTTTCATATATATCAATTTAATATACTTTTTGTAGTGCTCTCAGTTGCCCCCAAGGGTAATTATGGAATTGGACGATGGAGAGACTTTGAGGTGGCAATCAGCTTGGAAGAGGGGGTTAAGGGATGACATATGGTTTAGGGATGGCTTAGGGATGTATCTGGAAGCTGTTTTTAGTTAGCGTATGTTTATTAGGGGTGGTTTGAAGGGAGATAATAGAGCTGAATGAGGAGCTCGCTAAGCCCACCCTGCACCTCCTTAGCACCAGTCCTCTGGGTGTTCTATGTGATGCCATATACATGAATAATTAAATGGAATATTTTGTGCTCCGTTTACCATACTAGAAAATAATATATCCCTTGGTAAAAGTTTTTTAAAACACATTGAATAATAACAATCTTACCACTCTTTGAGCATCTACTATGTGCCCAGATACCTCTCATATACTCACATATATTCTCATTAAATGCTCATACCTATTCTGAGAGATAAGTATTATAGAAAAAATGATAAAATTAGATAGACTGTGTTTTTTGAGGACTTTATGTCAGGTGCTCTTCTATTCAGATTACATGAATTATCTTGTTTAAATCTCATAACAACTCTGTAAAATAGATACTTCAGGTGAAGAAACAGTAGTTCAGTAACTTGTCTGAGTTCACATGTTTACCAAAGGGTGAAGGGGAGATTTAAGCCAAGCTGACGTCAGAACCCTTGGTGTTCAGAATAGTGTAAATGCTATATTTACCCCATTTGATGCATAAGATAATAGAGATTGCCTTACTTGCTCAAGGTCAGCTAGTTTATCTGCCAGTGCAGTTGAAAAACACATGCTGTACGCACACATTCTCTTTGTCCAAGTTCCAGGAAGGAGGAAGAACTAGATTTTACAGTGCTATATGCTATCTGTCAGGGATTTATAGGAGATTTTTAAGGTTTTCTGGTACTTTCTGGAATGGTCCTGAGAAGTTATAATTTTTAGGTTCTCCCCCAGACAATTGTGATAATAACCTGGTTTGACAACTATTGCTCCAGCCCAGGGATGGCTAACAAGTTTTATTTCTAGTGCCATTTCTGAGTGGTAGGTTATATAGGCAAATATGTTGAAAATTTTAAGGCTAAATCTGGGTTCAGCTTGGAAGAGTACCAATTAGTGATGTCTGACATGAATTTGAGGAAAGAGAAGGACATGGGTGCCCTGGTGTCAGGTTCTAACTGAGGTCCAAGGGCAGTCAGTGGGTGAGTGGTGGGTAGTTGGAAAAACACTTGAGGAATTTTAGACAGTTTTGATATGGCTTTACTCTCTCTCTGGGCAGAAGCGAGCCATATATACAGCATTAACAGGGTAATTATATGTTTTACAGACAATAGTCACTCCAACCCAAGCACAAGCTCACATGGGTGATCACCTAATATGCCTCATGTGGTGTGATTACATAATGTGCAGGGTTGTACGCCTGTGCTCCAAACCCGTGAGTCATGCGGCACTGGAAGGCCACCCCGGCCTACTTCTGAGTAAAGCGCAGCCATTTCCCTTACACTCCACCCCCTAGGCTGAGGGCATCCTCTGGGCAGGGACACACGCCCATAGGGCAGAGCCCTGAATCCATAGCCCACAGCAACAATACGGAGAGCAACAGCTCACTACTAGAATCCCAGTTATGCTACTTATGACTGTTAGGGCCCAGCATAGGCCAGAGCCCAGGAATGCCTACCATAACTTCAGTGGGGTGACATGTGTTATGTTTACACAGGCCATGACAGGTACCCATCCCACAGTGGTGTTATCCCAGTGTTGCTCGATGCACCGTGGCACCTGGGCTAGGGGTACTACATGTTCCCCCACTAGCTAGCCCCACTCATCGTAAATGCTATGGGCCAGCCAGAGGTAGGTGCGCCGTGGGTCTTGTAGTGTCTTTTGTCCGAAGCTTGCCACACTGCGTTCCAGGTGTCATCCATGGGACCCCAAGTCTCCAGCCATGTACAGTTCTCTGCAGATGCTGAATGCATGTGCCAAGCAAGTTGTCTGCAACTGCTGCTGGAAGGGTGGTGCAGATCCAACAGTTGGAAATATTGGTCACCACAGCATAGGTGTGGGCCCAGTTCACGATGCAGTTGGAGCATGTTAACCTATGGTTGAAATGACAGAGCACGCACAGGTACTAACAGAGGTAAATCACATCTCTCAAGCAAAATACAGGCTAACCTTTCATCCCTGGATAACAATGCAACCATCAAGGGATTTTGCCCTGGGCAATAATACCACATCTTCTCAGCTCCCCATGGTTCTTTTGAGTCCTGTATCTGTGCCAAAGTCATGGGGGAACTCATAATAGGTCACACAAGCAATACATATATTCCCTGGAGGAGGGTTCCTTCCCTGGCCATTCCCCTACAAAACAGTCAACCGTGGGGGCCATGTATTGACTACCCAAGGAGTGACATGCAAGTCATGGTGTATGCCCTACCCCCAGGGAGTCACGCTGGCCAACCACCGGCAGTAGGGGGCTTGGAGGGTCCATGGCCACAGCCAGGTTTTCTGTTCCCCTGCCTTCAAGGGCGTTGGGGTTGGTAACAACAGTTTACCGTTCATCCCCATACCTGGTTGGAGGAGGTCATCCTTGGTATGTACCTGCAACTGGATGGGGATGGTGGCCCAGTGTAACAAAGCCTCCACTAGGGCCAGGTCAACTTTCTGTGACTGTTCATTCAAGATTTGAAGTACCAGGTCCAGCCTGGAACTCCAGCCCCACAAAGACAGGGGTGTGACATGCAAGCGTAACCCATTCTTTAAGAGCCTCTTATACCACTCAATTATATGTGCAGCTTGCAGGTTGTATAGTACATGGAATCCCCACTTTATGTCCATTTGTTATGCCCATTTTCGTGCCTGTTGTCCAGTGAAACGTGTTCCCTTATCACTCTCAGCAGCCAGAGGGTGACCATACAGGGCCCATAAGTGTTGCAGGGCATGGATGGTGTTCTGTTGGTTGGCCACTTGCAAGAGTAGGTGAACAACAGGCTCATGACTGTGTCCACAGCTGTTAACACATGTGTATACCCTTGCAACTTCAGCAGCCACCTAATGTAATCTACTTGTGGGCAGTCACCCTATCGTCGCTTGTTGTGTAACATTGGGTAGCTACCTCCATTTAGGGTATTATGAGCACATGCTGGGCATTTCTGACAAACCTCCCAAATGTCTTGCTTGGGCAGGAATAGACCCCAATGCTTATTGACCCACTGCATCAGTTTACCTCCTGCATGTCCTAGTTTCCAGTGTAGCCACAAGGCTACATCTCATGTAGGTGCCAACTAACCATCGGACGTTAACCAAGGCATCTGCCTCATCATTGCCAGGGGTAGCCAAAGGCGTATGGCCTGATGTATGATCAATAGTTACCTCTTTCTGATGACCCATTTCCCAAAGGTCTTGCCACATGACTTGGCCCCAAATGGGTCAGTGGCTGACTAACCCTTTCTGTATTTTCCAGGTAGTTAACCATAAGGTTAAGCCTTGATAGACTGCCCAGCTACTGACACAGATTACTATAGGTGTCACCTCCCTGGTGATCACCATCCATACTACTCTAAGTTCAGCCCATTGGTTACTTTGTCCATACCTGGTTTCAAACCATATGGTGTCAGTACTAGGTTGAATTGCAACAGCAGTCCAAGCAGCAGTAGCACCTCGACTAGGCCCACCTGTGTACCATGCCCCATTGGGAATAGGGGGACACCCTTCCCTAAATAGTGAAGGCTCAGGGTCTAGGGGCGCCTTAGGCCCCATGGCCTTATCTTACATTAGGACTACAGTTTCCAAGACCTCTTGCAACTCTGCTACTAAGGGACTTGTACTCAATGTACTCCACTGCTCTAAGTATGCACCCCACTTTGGCAAAGTGGATGTCTGTGCCATCCCAGTCCAGGAGGTCATTACCCATGAATGTACCCATTCTGCTATTGGGTAAGTCATCTGCATGATGACTGCAGTCTGCCCTGTCACATTCTCACAAACCTGAAGGACGGCATACACAGCTGCTAGCTGTTTCTTTATCAAGGAATACCAGAGCTTAACTCCCTTCCTTAGTTGGGACTAAAGGCCTGCTGGCATTCTCAAGCACTCCGTGCGCTGCCAGAGGCCCCAGTCGAAGCCATCTGTGGTCACATGCACATCCAGCTCAAACAGGCACCCCTGGTCAACTACCCATAGGGCTTGTGCCTGCTGAATAGCCCATTTGGCTGCCAGGAAGGCTGTCTCAGCTGCATCATCCCAATCCCAAGTAGGTTTCTTTTTTTTTAAACCATGCAACAGTTTTGTCATTTGAGCTGAATGCGGCACAGATGTCCAACAATATCCTAGGAGACCCACAAAAGTTTACAGCTGCTTCACCGTGGTGGGCCGGGGATATGCCTGAATCTTATCACTAGTAGCCTCTGGGATGGCCTTTGTCTTACCCAACCAGATAACTCCCAAGAATTTGGCAGATAATCCAGGCCCTTGGACATTGGATTCATTGACAGCCCAACCGCACGCTGCCAAATGTTGCCGCAAGAGGGGCGTCACCACTTGTAAATCTGCAAGAGAAGCAGAGGTTAACCTAATATCAGTAATAGGCAGACCCCCTCTGGACATTGTCAGGTGGCTAAATCCGTGGCAACTAGACCGTGACATATGGTGGGGCTGTGCACATGGCCCTGTGGCAACACTGTAAAAGTCCACTGTTGCCCTTCCCACGTGAAGGCAAACTGTTCCTGGTTCTCTGGAGAGATTTCTATGGAGAAAAATGCATTGGCCAAGTCCACTACTTAGTGGTACTGTCCCAGTTCCATTGTCAAATGGTCCATCAAATCCATGATTGATGGTACAGCTGCATGCAAAGGGGGTGTTAATTTATTCAGTTCCTGATAGTCCACCGCCATCTGCCAAGTTCCATCAGGCTTTCTAACTGGCCACACTGGACAATTCTAGGGGCTGTGGGTGCCACGCACTATCTGCACCTCCTCCAGCATTTTAATTGTCTCAGTTATCTCTGTATGCCCACACAGCAAATGGTATTGACAGGTGGAAGTAACCCATCAGGGTTGTGGCAGGACCTGAGGCTGGTGATGCGTATGTCCATGCAGCACTGGCTTCACCACATGCACTCGGAGTCTGAATTCCACGGCCATACTTTGTAACACCAGGCCATGTAAAATGTCCACCCCCACAATGTATTCAAGTATGGGAGAGACATACACAGTATGTAAACGGAAAGCCAAACGGCCAACGCCAAGGTACAGAGATACAGGTTTCACTGCCACTGACCAGCCTCCATAACCATCAATGTAAGCAGGTTTGCCCAGAGACTTATTCGGGTTCCCATAAACAAGGCTGCCATCTGCGCCAGTATCCACCAGTGCTGGCACCCGCTGTACATTGGATCACTAATTCCACATGTGGCCTCCGGTTGTTTGGTGTCCTCCCAGGCTGGGCACCTTGGCCGGTTCCCTAATCGAAGAGAAAAGGCTCTACATGTCTGCCTGGCTGCAGCAAGTAGTCTTTAAGCTGAAGCACCTGGTGGGACTGGGTCACACAGCAATGTCCTTCTTTCCCTTGGACATTTTTTGGAATTGCTGCTCTGGAGACAACTGTCTCCACAAAGTTAAGAGTCCTTCATTGGGCTGCTTATGGATTTTCCCTCAGTCAACCCTGGCCAAAATCAAATCTATCCACATCCCTGAGTGTGTCGCTCATTGGGGTCCCCTTTTCTCCTATGGGGGGTGCCCTTCAGGTGGAGCATCTTCCCCTTCTTTATGGCATAGACTCCTTAGTCCTGTGGATGGCCTTCAGCTTCCCTGAGAGCTGCCATAGCAGTGGTCACTTCATGTATGCTGTGCCCTATGTACCGGGTGAGGACAGCAGCTAGGAAGCCAAAGGCACTCAGGGGGGCAGAACCCAATATGAGATCCCTCATGTGGGAGGTGAAACATTCATCATCTGGCCCCTGAGTATTCAGGCCAAACACAGCCTGCCGCACACCCATCTCCCAGTTGACTTGCACCAAATCGGTATACGACTGCCATTTACTCATGGTTTGGGGTATTTCACGGGCATCATTCCACACAGTGCATATGGCTGCCCTTAGCCGCTCAGTCAGGGTGCGGCCACCTTGCCCTTGTGCCAACCACCTATTCGCTTGCAGCTGCTGACAAAGAGAGGAGTGAATAATGATAAAGACTAGCTTTTCCAACTCAGACGTGGAATAGGAGATACTATCTGCTCCCTCGTTCCACAAACAAAGCATCCATGTGGGCAGTTTCCCCTGGATGCTGTGACACTGCTTGCCTAATTCCTGCAACTCAGTTGGGGTACAGGCAGTATATGAAGTATGTTGTGTTATGGCGGGGGGTCCCTGAGCCTGCCCTTGGGGCCGCAACGGCTCTTCATGATCTACCTTCTAATGAACCACTGGGCAAGCCCACAACGGGGATTCTTCCTCCTCGGTATCAGACTCAGTGGGGGGTCTTCAGCCAAGACAACAGACCCAGGCGGGGATTCACAGCAGCCTCTAATTACTTTTCCAAGCTCTGTAGCCGGCCTCCAAGTGCTCCATCTGCACCTGGAAGTCCCTATTCATGGTAGCTTCTAACTCTTTTTCTGAGCTGTGTAGCCAGGTGTTAGGTGCCCCGCCTGTGCCTGGAGGGCCCTTACCAGTGCTGTATCCCTCAGGGACTGGGTGTGTACTTCTCGTAGCACAGTTAAAAATGCCTATCCAACTCTGCAGGCAAAAGCTTGCTCCCTCTTGGTGCTCTGCTCTTTCACTGCTTCAGCGCCTTTTCCATGCTCATGGCAGACCCGTCTACTGCCTCCCAGGTTTCCACTGGAACCTGTCTGAGCAGCACAGCTGCCACCGGCTACCACAACCCATGTTGCGGCCACATGGCCAACCCAGAATCAGAGGGGACCAAAGGCTCACTCACCTCAGGATCCTGTTTGTGATGCCAATTGTCACATTCTAACTGAAGTCCGAGGGGAGTTGGTGGGTGAGTGGCAGGCAGCTGGAAAAACACTCGAGGAATTTTAGACAGTTTCGACATGACTTTACTCTCTCTCTGGGCACGAGTGAGCTGTATGTACAGCGTTAGCAGGGTAATTATACGTTTTACAGACAATAGCAGCTCTGAGCCAAGTGCGAGCTCACATGGGTGATCATCTTATGTGCCTCACATGGCATGGTTACATGACATGCGGGATTGTGCACCTGGGCTCCAAACCTGCTGATTCATGCTGCACCGGAAGGCCGCCTTAGCCTACTCCTGACTAAAGCACAGCCATTTCCCTTCCATCTGGGTTTGCTACACAGCCTCTATTCACTCAGGGATTCAGCTGCCTGGGGGATCTTATTCTTGTTCCCAACTATTCACTTCCTTCCCTGAAAGAAGATTCTATATTCCTGCTTATGACTATGCAACTTGCTGCACCTCTCCGCAGGTGGAGATATGTCCATGTCCTGCAGTCAGGTTTGGCCTCAGAATTTGTGTTGACTGAAAGGATGTGACAGCTGACTTGTATGCACAGAAGTTTTTGAATGATTGTGTTTCAGTTCTGCCTCTTGCTGTGTCCCTCTGTCATGAGAACACTTTGTCCTTCAGACACCTGGAGACAGGGCCACTGCAGCAGACCTACCTCTGCTGATAGACGTGAGTGAGAAAGAAACATTTGCTCTTGAAAGGCAAGCCACTGAGATTTTGGAGTTGTTTGTTACTGCAGCCAAGCTGACCAATACAATCAATGTTGGCCAATTTGGAATTGATCTGTCTGAAATCGATCAGTTAAAATCAATTCCAGTGAACTCTGGAAAGAAAAATAAGTCCTAAACTGTCATTTTGTCTGAATGTTAGTTTTAGTCTTATTAGACTGACTGTTGGTAAACTACCTAGGTTATGCCATTAGGGGGTTCCAGTCCCTTTTAAGTGATTTTAATGCATGTAGACCCAAAAGAAGCCCTTCAGGGAATTGTGTTAAAATGGGCCCAAATGGTAACCGGACTGATTTTTTTCTAATGCCCAAGGATTGCAGTAGGTAAGGAGCACCTGCCACAGGATGGGGTCTGTCCTGGACCTATTTCTGATGCAAGGTCCTTATGCCTATAAGGTTGGGCAGAACGTAAGCATTAATCTATGGCTTTGTGTAGGTAGTTCTGTTGTTTTGTGTGTGTTTGGATTTACAATTGGGAGCACAAGTCCATGAAACATTTAAAAGTGCTTTCCTTCAAATTGAATATTCTCTGCATTATCTTTTATTTCAGGATGTCAAGATAGTGTCCTTTTTCAAAGTGTAAGTAACATCCCATCTAATTTTAAAGAGAGGCCTTTCTCTTAAGCATTGTTAGGTAAGAATTCAGTTCAGTAACACACAGCATAATGACATTCCAGTCAACAACAGGCCACAATTAAAACAGTGGTCCCAAAAGATATTAATGGAGCTGAAGAATTCCTATCACCTAGTAATGTCATAGCCATCATAACATTGTGAGTGCAACGCATTACTCACGTTTGTGGTGATGCTGGTGTAAACAAATGTACTATGCTGCCAGTCGCATAAAAGTATAGCACATACAATTATGTACAGTACATAATACTTGATAATAATAAACAACTATGTACTTGCTGTACTATCCTTTTGTCATTTTAGATTGTACTTCTACTTATTAAAAGAAAAGTTAACTGTAAACAGCCTCACGCAGATCCCTCAGGAGGCATTCCAGAAGAAGGCACTGTTATAGGAGATGACAGCTCCATGTGTGCTATTGTCCTTGAAGACCTTCCAGTGGGACAAGATGTAGGGGTGGAAGACAGCAATACTGATGATCCTAATCCTGTGTAGGCCTAGGCTAGTGTCTGTTTGTATCTCAGTTTTTAACAAAAAAGTTTAAAAAGTAAATTACAAAAATCAAAAATAGAAAAAAGCTCATAAAGATATAAAGAAAATATTTTTGTGCAGCTGTACGTGTTTGAAGCTAAGTGTTATTACAAGAGTCAAAACGTTAAAAAGTTCATAAATCGAAAGGTTAATTTATGAAGATTTTTAAATAAATTTAGTGTAGTTTAAGTGTACAGTGTTTATAAAGTCTACTATAGCGTACAATACCCATCACTTCACCCACCACTGACTCACTGACTCACCCAGAGCAACTTCCAGTTTTACAAGCTCCATTCATGATAAGTGCTTAGATTCACAAATACTTGCCATTGCATTACAATTGCCTACAGTATTCAGTACTATAACATGCTGTACAGGTTTGTAGCTTGGGAGCAGTAGGCCATACTCTATATAGCCTAGGTTTGTAGTAGGCTGTACTATTTAAGTGTGTGTAATTGTACACCATAATGTTTGTACAGTGACAAAATCACCTAAGGACATTTCTCAGAATGTATCCCCTTCGTTAAGTAATGCATGACTGTATTTACTAACATAGTCATTTGGTAAGGTATCTTGCCAATCCTGGTCAGCAAATGTTATGGTACTCATTTGTGAGTAAGCAATTCATATGTGCTTAAGATTCAACTAGTCATAAATATGTCAGCAGACCTTCTCCCTCTATATGTCTATATTTTTAAGCCTTCCCAGCCTAATTTCCCAGAGGATTACATTGACCTTGATGATTTGATGGTTTGTAAGATTCTCCTTTTCTTGAGCTAACAGTGTCCTAATTCCGTTGGCATTTATGGTAACAAACTTCAGTGCAGTCATATTTTGGCTGCAAAAACCCTTTCTTGTGTGTGCTCCCTTGTTCCTTCTCCTCTAATCTGGCATTTCCTCTTTAGCATTAGCGCTATTGGCTGAAAAAAATGCGTATAAATTAAGAAAAGTATGAACTGCACCCCAGAACCTCACTTGGATCCCTCTTTCTGTCCTTCCTCAGAGCTTTCAGCCCTTTAAAGGCAGAGGAGAGCAAAGTCCAAGCAGAGGAACACTCATGGCCAGCCAGGGACTGATAATGGATTGCAGCTGGCCAAGGAAAACAGCAGAACAAGCCACAGGTGTCTGCATCCAGCCAGCTGGGTCAGGGCATCACAGGAAGTGCAAGGGAGGGAAGGGAGCCCTTGCAGCAGCTTCCTGTTTGATGCTTACTAGAGCCTGGACTGGCAATGCATGTGGGTGAGCCTTCCCAGCTGTGGCCCACCATAGGGCAAGGTGGGGACTGTGGCTCACCTGGGAGGCCGCCCTACTGAGCACCACCATCTGCCGTAGCACAGAAATGCAGACCCTGATGCCAGAGCTCTTAATATTTCCATAGAAGTCAGATATCTGTATTTTTGTGTAAAATCTCTTGAATTTTAAGCGTTGTCAACTAATTAAAATTTTCCACAATGCTACAGAGCGTATGCTTACCTTGCAATATTGTATAACAATACCATAGCACACAATGGCTGACGCACTGACCCAGAAGGGATGCTCACAGGCATGAGGTGCGGTGAGAGGGGCCAGATACAAATGAGCTTCTATTGGCTGCTTCCGCATCTATGAAAGTCAAGGGTAGGTAGCACTAATCTCCAATCAGAATAGTGGTTGGCCTGTAGGGGCAGATATTTCCCTAGCGGTGCCACAAGTGACCTCCCAGGTGCAGACAGTGTTCTCTCTCTGGGCCTGGATGATGTCACTCATGTGGATATGTGCATGAAAAATTGCAGGCTTAGTACATGGAACTTAGAAACGTCAAAAAGCAAAGCTGAAACCAATTCTCCAAAGAGAATAAGCGATCTGCAAATGGGCTGGGACCCACAGGGGGCAGCTTGCCCTCCTGCTCCAAGTTTAGGAATGAAACTGTGGGTGCCAATGGGCATGAGGTGGCACCAGGTGAGGATGAGCTGGGGGACAGAGGAACCGTGACTAACCCTCCCCAGAGGGACAGAATCGAGGGGCACTAGCAAGTCCAGTCACAAGTGGACATGACCAAAGCCATCTCCTAGCCCAGGGCGAGGAGCATCATTCTGGCAGTGCAGGGAAGCGGGGCACAGGGGTGGAAAGAGGCTGGTGTGGAGGTCTGCAGGGCAGGGATTGTGGCAATGGTTACCCAAGGTCCAGGAGGTAGGGGTCAGAGGGTCAGGGAATCAGAAGGTTAGGAGGTCAGGGGGAAGCGGAATGAAATCCCAAGAAAGCTCCCAAATTGCTGGCAACCTGCACTCTCGGGTCTCACCCACCAGGGCCTCCTGGGAGGCTGGCATCAGGGGGTGAACTGAGCTATGGAGGCCTTCTCCAGCTCAGTTCCCCTTAAGTCTGCCTGCCTCGGGAAGCAGAAAGGTCCAAGGGCATTCCTGCAGCTCCTCTGCCATGAGGCTGTGTCCACTGAGGCTCTACCCTGGCTTCTGGGCCTGAAGCACCGGGTGAGACACCCCCTGCCACAGGCCCCACGGGCACTCGCATACCCCAGGGAACCCAGCCCCAGTCAGGACCACGCCTGGTCCGTGCCTTTCACAGGGAGCAGAGCTGAGGGTGGCTGGGACATTGTCCAGTTTGTGGTGTGCATGATGGGTGCCAGGAAGGGGGTTCCTCTCAGGGACGCTAAGAGGTGCAGAGGCTGACTCAAGGCAGGGTGAGGGTGCAGCAAGGTACCTGGGAGGCCAATCTGCCAACTTCAGGCACCCAGGCAGCAAGAGAAAACCTCCAGCCGGGCTCCCCTCTGGGGTTGGGGGCCGAGCTGATGAAGAGCACAGGCCCTCCCCAGGTAGGACCCAGCCGCTGGAGGAGGACAGTAGGTTTTCGCTTTTGCTGCTGCCCCTCTGGAAACCACAGTCACCTCTGCCTTCCCACGGAAAGAATCAGGGAAGAGGGACTGGAGCCTGCCTTTGAGGAGCCCAGCTCGGTGCCTGGCGCTGCACCCGGCGCTCTGTTTCTCATCTTGTAGGCACCTCGGACGAACTCATCCTGCTCGGGATTGCTCAGTGGGAGCCCAGGCTCCCAGCAGCTCCTGGAGAAAGCCGACTCCGAGTTTGGTCGGGAGAAAATGACAAAGAGTGGAAATTAGGTCAGCCTCTTAAGGAGGAGGAAAAGAACCCGCGTGACGGCAAAGGGGCCGCGGGGAGGGTGCGGGGGCGGGAGAGCCGCCTCGCAGAGACAGCGGTTAATGGGAAAACTTTCTCCAATTACGTGAAGAAGAGCGAGCGCGTGCCAGCCGGGACGGCGACCGTCCGCACAATAACGGATGACTGGGAGAGGCAGGCGCTTAATGGGTTTTTCCCTGCGATCAGTTAACCCGAGCCCAGTGGCCCTGGTGACAGCACGGGAGGGGAGGGCTCGGGCTCAAGGGCCTCCCTGCGCTGGCTGTTTTCCAATCCTGCGCGTGATGACACAGATTTCCCTAACACTGACAGGGCGAAGAGCTCTCTGGCTCCTCAGACCCGCCCCAGGCAGCCGTCAGCCCGACGGGGGAGGGGACCGGGCTGGCAGGGCCTGGCTGCAGAGGCACCGGGTGCATGGATACAAGTGTGCACCCTCCGGGGCCACGCGTGGGGCCAGACATGACCATGCACGGCTAGCCACCACATCATATACAGATGCCCAGCCCGGGGACACAGCAGGACATGCAGACCTGATAATCAGAGCCATACCCGCTCACACGCTCACTTCCAGACACACACACATTTATACATGTGCACAGATATCCAGATGGAAAGATGCATGGTGACGCACTCACTCCCAGACACGAAGGCACACTCAGACACATTCATGTATGAATGCACGTATGAACATGGACATAGACACACATTCACACACACAGATACTCATAAATATACAAGGACACACACATGCACACAAATCATACCTCCAGACACACACTGCCAGAAGCACACCTCAGGGCACCGTGAGCAGACGCTCCCCCGCCACAGGCATGTCCACACAGGCACCCACAGGCACCCATTCACACACACACCGTGGGCAGCACAGCTGTCGTGAAGAGACCCCTCCCCAGCCCCCAATATCCCAGCCCTGTAGCATGTTCTCCCTCCTCCTCAGCTGCCTAGGGCAGCCTCCCTCTCCCAGCTCCTGCTTCCAGTCTCACCTCATTCCCATCCAGACCCCACCCCAGCAGAAGCCCAGCTCTGAGGACCACCGTCCCACTCACTGAGCTCCTCCCCACAGGAAGCCCTGTCCTCACCCCACCTACCAGGAAGGCAAGCCTGTGCCGCCCGCCTTCCCCTGAGATCTGGCTCCCCTGGTTCACTGGTTCAGTGAACGTGTGCTGAGCCCCTGTCATGTTGTAGAGCTGCGTGCCACTCAGGATACACGGGTGAACAACACGGGTGGCGAGCCCACCTTCATGAGACTTTCCTTCTAATGGGAAAGAAGGGGAGTGAGCAGAGGACACGTGCATGAGAAGCTTGGTGCTGGGGAAAGCAGTCCAGAGCAGGGGAGGGACCAGCGCCAGCAGGCAGCGGTGGGGGTGGAGTAGGAAGGCCCGTTTGAGAGGAGGTGAGGGGCTCCAGGCAGAAGGAGCACCATGTGACAGGAGCAAGGGGCCGCCTGCCCAGTTCAGTGGGGGATGGGAGGGAGCTGAAAAGAAGGCCCCAAAGGCGCAAAGGCCACCCCTGTGGGGCTGGACAGGCCACTCTGAGGCCCTGGCATTGACTCTGAGTGAGACAGGAGCTGGAATGCAGGGAGGCCAACGAAGGCTAGCACGTTAGCCCAGGAGAAAGTTGTGCAGGTCTGGGCCAGCGCCAGTGAGAGGAGTGAGTGTCTGGGTCCTGGGTGTATTTCAGAGAGAGGACCAATAGACGTTACTGATGGGCTGGTGAGGGTGAGGGGAGGTCAGGCCAGCCCGGGGCAATATCTTAGATGGGAAGAAACGGTGGAAGGAAGGTCAGAGTTCTAGGGTTTTATCTGGTTGAAGGTGGAATCATGAGTTCCAGTGATACCCCTATCCCAGTCCCCAGAATATATCACCTCTGTGGCAAATGGGATTTTGCAGGTTTTTTAAGTTATGAATCTTGAGATTGGGAAATTATACTAGATTATCCAGGTGGCCCAATGTGATTACAAAGTGGGTCCTTATAAGAGGGAGGCCAGAGGGTCAGAGTCAGAAAGGGACCTACGCTGCTGGCTTTGAAGAAAGAGGCAGGGGCCACGAGCCAAGGACGGAGGAGGCCTCTAGAAGCTCGTCCTCCCTCCAGAATAACCAGCTGCCACACCCTGACGCCACTACTTCTGGCCTCCAGAACTATGAAAGGACACATTTGTTTTGCTTCAGCAGTGAGATTTGTGGTCATTTGTCACAGCAGGGAGAAGAAACTCATGCAGGGGTGTGCAGTGGGAGCTGTTAGAAGATATCTGTGTGCACAAGTTATGAGGACCGGTGGCAGGCTGAGATTTGGGGGTCTGCCTCTAGGAGGCATGTGAAGCCCTGAAACTGGGTGAGTACAAGAAAAGGACCTGCCTGAACCCTGGGAGCCCCCAAGTTAAGAGGTAAGGTAGAGGAGATAAATGAGAAAAGGAGGGTTTCTCTAGAAGCCAAGAAACTGCATCAAAATGGAAGAAGTGGATAAACAGCAGTGATAGGTTCGTGCAGCGGAAAGCCACTCTGCAGTAAGAAGGGATTAGCTGCTGATACGAGCCACAACACCAGTGACTCTCACACCATCGTGCTGACAAAAGAAGCTCTACACAAAAGAACACAGACCGTAGGATTCCATTTATATGCAATTCTGGAAAATGCAAAATAATCCTAGTGACAGAAAGCAGAGCTTTGGTTCCCCAGGGCTGTGGTTTTGGGGTGGGAACTGACTGCAGGTGGGCTCTAGGGGACTTTTTGGGCTGATGCGAGTATTCTGTGGCTCCATGGTGGTCGTTACAAGTGTGAGTGCTTTTGTAAAAACTCATTAAATTGCACATTTCCAATGAGAGCATTTTACTGTATGTAAATTATACCTCAATAAAACCAATTTAAGAAAAACAACAGAGAAGAGTGATCATGTCAACTCCTGCAGGCAGGTAAGGGATGGGGCCTGAGAACTGCTAACCCTGCGGCACCCTTCGGTGAGCCTGGGCCAGAGAGGGTGGCTTAAGAGCCCTGGTGTGGATCGCCATGGTCTAAGGTGATCAGGGCACTCCATCATATTGACCTGTAGTTGGGAAAGTGTGGTGGGCTTGTGACCCAGCTGTGGCCAACGCTACCTGGGGAAGTTGGCTGGGGGTCTCAGGGAAAGCTTCTCCCCTAGTGCAACACACAATAACACAGGCAGGACTTCATGCCCACCCTACGTCTCCCTGGGTGCGAGTGTGTCACAGGAGTGTGGGAGGCTTGGAGCTGTGACAGGCATTCCCCCCACCATGGAGAGAAGGCAGGAGAAGGCAGAGACACTCACATGGACCCTGGTTTTTTTAGAGGGGTGCTGGGGGGATAGAGTCTCGCTCTGTCACCCAAGCTGGAGTGCAATAGCACAATCTTGGCTCAATGTAACCTCTGCCCCCTGGGTTCAAGGGATCCTCCCACCTCAGCCTCCCAAGTAGATGGGATTACAATCATGCGCCATCGTACCTGGCTAATTTTTGTATTTTTAGTAGCGATGGGGTCTCCCCATGTTGGCCAGGCTGGTCTCGAACTCCTGGCCACAAGTGATCTGGCCACCTCAGCCTCCCACAGTGCTGGCATGAGCCAGCATACCCGGCACATGCACTCTGGTATTGTCAGCTCTCTGAAGCCACCCCGGCTGGTTACTCTCCATAACCCATCCAGACACGCAGGGCTTAGAAGGCTGACCCCTGCAGACTCCAACCAGTTTGGCTGCCTTGCAGCAACACTGGCCAGTGTGGGTGCTGGAGAGAGATTGGAGGGAAGTAAAAGAGGCTTGGGTGTTGGCTCGCATCCCTCCCTGCTCTGGGCACCCTTATCTGGAGAGGCTGCACCCCTCCCTCCTAGCGGCACCTTCTGTCTGAGGCCCCTCCCCTGAGCTCTGGCAACACTGTTTCCTTCCTAGACCTTCAGGCCTGGAGTGGCAACAGCTCGCAGCATTGCTGACTTCTGGGTGCCTCCTTGTCCCTGGTGAGTCCTTGGCATCTTGTCCAGGCCTCTGTAAACAGTTCCTTCACTCAGGCCCACACAACTGCCTGGCTCCTGATTTACAGCTATTACACGACCATCAAATATGCCTACACCTGAGTGCACTGCTGGTCAGCCAGAAGCATTCCTGACAGGCTCACCGAGAAGCCCACCACCGGTGGGGGACAGACAGCCAAGCAGATAATTATACGATCACAAATGCACGTCACTAAAGGTGAGCCCCAGAGTGGCCTTGTCAGAAGCTGACATACTCCTGGGTTCGGCACTTAAGGGAGCTGATGCATTCCACTTGGAATTAAGGCCATTTCATTGGGAACTTCTGTCTCTTGCAACCAAAATATCCTAATAGTAGTCTTAAACAGGAGGACTTCAATATATGCCATGTTTTACTCTTGAATCTGGCAGCCAGAAACATAAGGGTTAGAATGTGTCCAAAAAGCTGAAATTAGTTGAAGCTAAGAATAGAATACATGACCTTTCTAAAACCTTGAAGTACATAAAAATCTGGTGAAATGGCAACAGAATCTGAAGGGGGCAAAAAGCAGAAAATCAGAAAAGATGAGAGAAGGAAGCTTGAAATTATTAACTACAATAGTTTTTTAACTTTTTGTTTAACAGTAAGTCTAAAGCAAGCCCTATTAAAGTCCATCTTTTCATATTGAGTAAAACAAAATCAAGCTGAATACTATTCGTAAGAGATGTTCTGAAGCAAAGTTCTAAAAAATCAAAGTATGCCAGAATATGGCTGGGTGCAGTGGCTCACACCTTTAATCCTAGCACTTTGGGAGGCCAAGACGGGTGGATCACTTGAGGTCAAGAGTTCGAGACCAGCCTGGCCAACATGGTGAAACCATGCCTCTACTAAAAATACAAAAATTAGCCAGACAGGGTAGTGGGCACCTGTAATCCCAGCTACTCAGGAGGCTGAGGCAGGAGGAGAATCCCTTAAACTGGGGAGGCAGAGGTTGCAGTGAACCGGGATCATACCACTGCACTCCAGCCTGGGTGACAGAGCAAGACTCCATCTCAAAAAAAAAAAAAAAGCATACCAGAACATAAAATCAGAAGGAGAGCATGGGCCAAATATTAATTCCAGATTCAGTAGTATATAAGACAAAAAGCATGGCATGGGATAAGGAGAACCAAACTGTCATGACATTTTATGTACCAAGTTACATAGCATTTAAATATAGAAAGTAAAAACCTTCAGAACTATGAGTGAGTTTTGTGAACATACCCTTCTAATTGAGGACTATAATTTATTTCTCACAATCTTGATAGACCAAAATAGGCAAAAAAGCAGGCAATAACTATTCTAAATATGTTGTTAATAACATTGTGTTTGGGTGTGTATGTATGTATGGAGAGAGAGAGAAGTGAGAAGGGCAAGTATGAATACATGCAATAAAACCTTGAATTGTATGAACAAAAACATGCCTTCCTTTGCAACATGCCTGAAATACACTGGCCAAATAATCAACCATCAAAATATCTACATAAAATCTACCAACAAAAACCAAAGGCAGAGAGAACTATGACGACTGCATTCTTTGATCCCAGTGCAATTCAACTAAAAATGAGCAGGGAACGCTTTTGTTTTTAACTATAAAAGTTTCCAATATAGATCTTTCAGGAAGGTACAAAGAAGACTTAGATGAATAGAAACCTGT
>NW_012101784.1:71530-82161 GCF_000951045.1 Mandrillus leucophaeus
CCAAGGAATAACAAATTTGACTACATAAACATCTTAAACTTCTACTGGTTTAAACAGATGGAATAAATGAAATGAAAAATAAAAACAAAGTGAAAAACAGATAATGAATTCGGGAAAATAATTGCAATCTATGTACCCAGGTAAAGGGTTAATATCCTTGACATATAAATAATCAACGAAATGTTAACATACAAATTGAAAAATGAGCAAAGACTATGAAGAATTATCAATAGAAGAAATACAAATACCAAAAGGCATTTGAAAAAAATGTTCAGCCTCATTAGTATTCATGTACATGCAAATAAAACAACAAGCTACCATTGGATCAAACCGGATCAAACCAGATCAAACCGGATCAGACCGGATAAAATCGGATCAAACCGGATCAAATCGGACCGGACCGGACCAAGACCGGATCAAACCGGATCAAACTGGACCGGACCAAACTGGACCAGACCAGACGAGACCAGATAAGACCACACCAAAACGGACCAGACCAGACTGGACCAAACCGGACGAGACTAGACCATATCAGACTAGACTAGACCATATCAGACTAGACCGGACCATACCAGACGAGACCAGATCAGACTAGATCAGACTAGACCAAACTGGACCAGATCAGACCAAACCGGACCAGACTAGACCAGACCTAACCGGACCAGACCAGACCAAACCAGATCAGACTAGACTAGACCATATCAGACTAGACCGGACCAGACCAGAGGAGACCAGATCAGACTAGACCAAACCGGACCAGACCAGACGAAACCGGACCACACCAGACCAAACCAGATCAGACTAGACTACACCATATCAGACTAGACCGGACCAGACCAGACGAGACCAGATCAGACTAGACCAAACTGGACCAGACCAGACGAAACCAGACCAGACCGGACAAGACCAGATCAAACCGGATCAAACCGGACCAGACTGGACCAAACCGGATCAAACCAGATAAAACCGAACCAGACCAGATCAGAACAAACCGGATCAGACCAGAACAGACCAGATCAAACCGGATCAAACCGGATCAGACCGGATCAAACCGGACCAGACCAGACTAGACCGGATCAAACTGGATAAAACCGTACCAGACCAGATCAAACCGGACCGGACCGGACCAAACCGGAACAGACCGGATCAAACCGGATCAGACTGAATCAAACCAGATCAGACCAAACCGGACCAGACCAGACGAGACCAGATCAGACCAAACCGGACCAGACCAGACCAGACTAAACGAGACCAGATCAGACCAGACCAGACCCAGACCAGACGAGACCAGATCAGACCAAACCGGACCAGACCAGACCAGACTAAACCAGACCAGATCAGACCAGACCAGACCAAACCGGACCAGACCAGACGAGACCAGATCAGACCAAACCGGACCAGACCAGACCAGACTAAACCAGACCAGACCAGACCAGACCAAAACGGACCAGACCAGACCAAACCAGATCAGACAAGACCAGACCAGACCAGATGAGACCAGATCAGACTAGACCAAACCGGACCAGAACAGACGAAACTGGAGCAGACCGGACCAGACCGGATCAAACCGGATCAAACCGGACCAGAACGGACCAGACCGGATCAAACCGGATAAAACCGTACCAGACTGGACCGGACCAGATCAAACCGGATCAGACCGGATCAAACCGGACCGGACCAAACCGGATAATCCGGATAAAACCGGATCAGACCGGATCAAACCAGATAAAACCGGATCAGACCGGATCAAACCGGATAAAACCGGATCAGACCAGCCGAGACCAGATCAGACTCGACCAAACCGGACCAGACCAGACTAGACCAAACCAGACCAGATCAGACCAAACCCGGATCAGACCGGATCAGAGAGGATCAAACCGGATCAAACCAGATCAGACTAGACTAAACCAGACAAGATAAGACCAAACCCGGATTAGACCGGATCAGACCAGATCAAACCGGATTAGACCGGATAAAACCGGATCAAACCATATCAGACCGGAACAGACTGGATGAAACCGGATCAGACCGGATCAGACCGGATCAAAGCAGACCGGATAAAACCGGATCAAACCGGATAGAACCGGATCAAACCGGAAGAAGCCGGATCAGACCGGATCAAACCGGATGAACCCGGATCAGACCGGATGAAACCGGATCAGACCGTATGAGACCGGATCAGACCGGATGAAACCGGATCAGACTGGATGAAACCGGACGAAACCGAATGAAACCGGATCAGACCAGATGAAACCAGATCAGACCGGATCAAGCCGGATGAAACCGGATCAGACCAGATCAAACCGGATGAAACCGGATAAAACCGGATGAAACCGGATAGAATCGGATCAAACTGGATAAAACCGGATGAAACCGGATCAGACCGGATGAAACCGGATGAAACCGGATCAGACTGAACCAAACCGGATAAAACCGGATCAGACTGGATGAGAGTGGATCAGATCAGATGAAACCGGATCAAATCGGATAGAACCGAATGAAACCGGATCAGACTGGAAAAAACCGGATCAAACCGGATCAAACCGGATAAAACCGGAGCAGACCGGATCAAACCGGATAAAACCGGAACAGACCAGATTGGACCATACAGGAGCAGACCAGACCAGACCGGATCAAAGCGGACCAGACCGGATCAAACCGGGTCAAACCGAATGATACCGGATCAGACCTGATCAAACCAGATAAAACCGGATCAGACCGGATCAAACCGGATAAAACTGGTTCAGACCGGATCAGACCAGATGAAACCGGATCAGACCGGATGAAGCCGGATGAGACCGGATCAAACCGGATAAAACCGGATGAAGCCAGATCAGACCGGATAAAACTGGATGAAACCGGATCAGACCGGATCAAAGCAGATGAAGCCGGATCAGACCGGATGAAACTGGATGAAGCCGGATCAGACCGGATAAAACCGGAGCAGACTGGATCAGACCGGATCAAACTGCATAAATCCGGATGAAACCAGATAGTCTGATCTGGTCTCGTCTGGTCTGGTCCTGTTTGGTCTGGTCCGGTTTGATCCCGTTTGATCCAGTTTTATCCGATTTGATCCGGTCTGATCCGGTTTTATCCGGTATGGTCTGGTCTCATCCGGTCTGATCCGGTTTTATCTGGTTTGATCCGGTTTTATCCGGTTTGATCCGGTTTGGTCCGGTCCGATCCGGTTTTATCCGGTTTCATCCGGTCTGATCCGGCTTTATGCGGTTTTATCTGGTTTGATCCGGTCTGATCCGGTTTCAGCTGATTTTATCCAGATTTATACAGTCTGATCCGGTCTCATCCGGCTTTGTCCGGTTTCATGTGGTCTGGTCCGGTCCGATCCTGTTTCATGCAGTCTGATCTGGTTTGATCCGGTTTGATCCGGTCTTGTTTGATCCAGTTGGATCCGGTCTGATCTGGTTTGATCCGGTTTGATCCGGTCTGTTCCGGTCTGAGCCGGTTTGATCCGGTTTGATCCGATCTGATCCGGTTTGTTCTGGTCTGATCCGGTCTGCTCCGGGCTGGGTCTTATCTGGTCCGGTTTAGTCTAGTCTGATCCGGTTTGATCCGGTTTGATCCTCTCTGATCCGGTCTGATCCGGGTTTGGTCTGATCTGGTTCGCTTTGGTCTTGTCTGGTCTGGTCTGGTCCGGTTTGGTGTAGTCTGTTCTGGTCTCGTCTGGTCTGGTCCGGTGTGCACTGGTCCGTTTTGATCCGGTCGGATCTAGTTTGATCCGGTTTCATCCGGTTTCATCCGGTTTGATCCAATCTGATCCGGTTTCATCCGGTTTGATCCGGTGTGATCCAGTTTCATGTAGTCTGATCCGGTTTCATTCGGTTTCATCCGGTTTCATCCAGTCTGATCCGGTTTCATCCGGTCTGATCCGGTCTCATACGGTCTGATCCGGTGTTATCCGGTCTGATCCGGCTTCATCCGGTTTGATCCGGTCTGATCTGGTTTCATCTGTTTTTATCCGGTTCTATCCGGTTTCATCCGGTCTGATGCAGTTCGATCCGGTCTGATCTGGTTTCATTTGGTCTAATCCGGTCTGATCCGGTTTGATCCGGTTTTATCTGGTTTCATCCGGTCTGATCTGGTCTGATCCGGGTTTGGTCTTATCTGGTCTGGTTTAGTCTAGTCTGATCTGGTCTGGTTTGGTCTAGTCTGATCCGGTTTGATCCGCTCTGATCTGGTCTGATCCGGTCTGATCTGGGTTTGGTCTTATCTGATCTGGTTTAGTCTAGTCTGATCTGCTCTATTCTGATCTGGTCTGGTTTGGTCTAGTCTGATCTAGTCTCGTCTGATGTGGTCCGTTTGGTCGAGTGTGATCTGGTCTCGTCTGGTCTGGTTCGCTTTGGTCTGGTCCGGTTTGACCTGGTCGGATCTGGTTTAATCCTGTTTGATCCAGTTTGATCCCAGTTTGATCCGGTCTGATCCAGTTTCATCCGGTCTGATCCGATCTCATCCGGTTTGATCTGGTTTCATGCATTTGGATCCGGTCTGATCTGGTCTGATCCGGTTTGATCCGGTTTCATCCGGTGTGATCCGGTCTGCTCCGGTTTTGTCCGGTTTGATCCGGTCTGATCCGGTTTGATCAGGACTGATCCGGTCTCATCCGGCTTTATCCGGTTTCATGCAGTCTGATCCGGTCCGATCCTGTTTCATCCGGTCTGATCCGATATGATCCGGTCTGATCTGGTTTCATCCATTTTTATCCGGTTTCATCCGGTGTGATCCGATCTGATCTGGTTTCATCCGGTCTGATCTGGTCTCATCCGGCTTTATCCGGTCGGATCCAGTCTGATCTGGTCTGATCCGGTATGGTCTGGTCTTGATCCAGTCTGATCCGGTTTGATCCGGTTTGATCCGGTCTAATCTGGTTTCTTCCGGTCTGATCCGGTCTGCTCCCGGTTTGGTCTTATCTGGTCTGGTTTATTCTAGTCTGATCCGGTTTGATCCGGTTTGATCCTCTCTGATCCGGTCTGATCCGGGTTTGGTCTGATCTGGTCTGGTTTGGTCTAGTCTGATCTGGTCTCGTCTGATCTGGTCCGGTTTCGTCTAGTTTGATCTGGTCTCGTCTGATGTGGTCCGGTTTGGTTTAGTCTGGTCTGGTCTCGTCTGATCTGCTCCGGTTTGGTCTAGTCTGGTCTGGTCCAGTTTGATCCGGTCCGGTCCGATCCGGTCTGGTACGGTTTTATCTGGTCTGGTTAGATCCGGTCTGATCTGGTTTGATCCAGTTTTATCAGGTTTCATCCGGTTTGTTCCGGTCTGATCCGGTTTTATCTGGTTTGATCCAGTTTTATCCGGTTTCATCCGGTGTGATCCGGTCTGCTCCGGTTTTGTCCGGTTTGATCCGGTCTGATCCGGTTTGATCCAGACTGATCCGGTCTCATCTGGCTTTATCCGGTTTCATGCGGTCTGATCCGGTCTGATCCTCTTTCATCCAGTCTGATCCGGTCTACTCCGGTTTCATCCATTTTCATCTGGTTTCATCCGGTGTGATCCGGTCTGATCCGGTTTTATCCGGTCTTATCCGGTCTCTTCCAGCTTTACCCAGTTTGATCCGGCCTGATCCGGTCTGATCCGGTCTGATCCAGTTTCATCCAGTTTCATCCGGTTCTATCCGGTTCTATCCATTTTCATCCGGTTTTATCCGGTTTTATGTGGTTTGATCCGATTTGATCCACTCTGGTCCGCTTTCATCCGGTCTGGTCTGGTCTGCTCCTGTCTGGTCCGATCTGGTCTGTTCCGGTTTTATCCGGTTTGCTCCGGTGTGATCCAGTTTTATCCGGTTTGATCCGGTTTGATCTGGTTTCATCCGGTTCTATCCGGTTTCATCCAGTTTGATCCAGTCTGATCCGGCTTCTTCCGGTTTCATCCGTTTCATCCGGACTGACCCGGTTTCATCCGTTTTGATCCGGTTTCATCTGGTTCTATGCGGTTTCATCCGGTTTCATCCGGCTTCATCCGGTTTTATCCGGTTTCATCCAGTCCGATCCGGTTTGATCCAGTCTGGTCCGGTTTGATCCGGTTTGATCTGCTCTGATTCGGTCTGATCCGGGTTTGGTCAGATCTGGTCCGGTTTGGTCTAGTCTGGTCTGGTCTCGTCTAGTCTGGACCGGTTTGGTCTACTCTGATCTGGTGTCGTCTGGTCTGGTTCGGTTTGGTCTGGTCCGGTTTCATCCGGTTTCATCCAGTCTGATCTGGTTTCATCCGGTTTGAACCGGTCTGATCCGGTTTCATCTGGTCTGATCCGCTTTCATCCGGTTCTATCTGGTTTGATCCGGTTTCATCCGGTCTGATCCGGTCTCATCCGGCTTTATCCGGTTTCATGCAGTCTGATCCGGTCCGATGCTGTTTCATCCGGTCTGATCCGGTCTGATCCGGTCTGATCCGGTTTCATCCATTTTCATCCGGTGTGATCTGGTCTGATCCGGTTTTATCCGGTCTGATCCGGTCTGATACGGTTTCATCTGCTTTTGATCTGGTTTCATCCGTTTTCATCCGTTTTCATCTGGTTTCATCCGGTCTGATCCGGTTTGATCCGGTTTTATCCGGTCTGATCCGGTCTGATCCGGTTTCATCTGGTTTTGATCCGGTTTCATCCGTTTTCATCCGCTTTCATCCGGTTTCATCCGGTCTGATCCGCTTTGATCCAGTTTTATCCGGTCTGATCCTGTCTGATCTGGTCTGATCCGGTTTGATCCGGTTGTATCCAGTCTGGTTTGATCCGGTTGGATGCAGTCTGATCCGGTTTCATCTGGCTTCTTCCAGTTTGATCCGGTTTGATCCGGTCTGATCCGGTTTGTTCCGGTCTGATCCGGTCTCATCCGGGTTTGGTCTGATCTGGTCCACTTTGGTCTTTTCTGGTCTGGTCCGGTTTGGTCTAGTCTGTTCTGATCTCGTCTGGTCTGGTGAGGATTGTACTGGTCCGGTTTGATCCGGTCTGATCTGGTTTCATCCGGTTCCATCTGGTCTGTTCTGGTCTGATCCGGGTTTATCCGGTCTGATCCGGTTTGATCCGGTTTTATCCGGTCTAATCCGGTTTGTTCCGGTCTGATCCGGTCTGATCTGGGTTTGGTCTTATCTGGTCTGGTTTAGTCTAGTCTTATCCGGATTGATCCGGTTTGATCCGCTCTGATCCGGTCTGATCCGGGTTTGGTCTGATCTTGTCTGGTTTGGTCTAGTCTCATCTGGTCTCGTCTGATATGGTCCGGTTTGGTCTAGTCTGGTCTGGTCTCGTCTGATCTGGTCCGGTATGGTCTAGTCTGGTCTGGTCTCGTCTGATCTGGTCTGGTTTTATCTGGTTTGATCTAGTCTGATCTAGTCTCATCTGATCTGGTCCAGTTTGGTCTGGTCTCGTCTGATCTGGTCTGGTTTTATCTGGTTTGATCTAGTCTGATCTAGTCTCATCTGATCTGGTCCAGTTTGGTCTAGTCTGGTCTGGTCTCGTCTGATCTGGTCTGGTTTGGAGTAGTGTGATCTGGTCTTGTCTGATCTGGTCCGGTTTGGTCTAGTGTGATCTGGTCTCATCTGGCCTGGTCCGTTTTGGTCTGGTCTGGTTTGATCCGGTCGGATCTGGTTTGATCCGGTTTGATCCGGTCCGATATGGTTTGATCCGGTCTGGTTTGATCCGGTTGGATCCGGTCTGATCCGATCTGATCTGGTCTGATCCGGTTTCATCCGGTCCATTCCGGTCTGATACGGTTTGATCCGGTTTTATCCGGTCTAACCGGTCTGATCCGGGTTTGGTCTGATCTGGTCTGGTTTGGTCTAGTATGGTCTGGTCTCGTCTGATCTGGTCCGGTTTCATCTAGTCCAAACCGGACCAGACCAGACAAGACCAGACTGGACCAGATCAGACCAAACCAGATGAGACTAGACTACACCATATCAGACGAGACCGGACCAGACCAGATGAGACCAGATCAGACTAGACCAGACCGGACCAGACCAGTCCAAATCAGATCAGACTAGACTACACCGTATCAGATGAGACCGGACCAGACCAGATGAGACCAGATCAGACTAGACCAAACTGGACCAGACCAGATGAAACCGGACCAGACCGGATCAAACTGGATCAAACTGGACCAGACCAGACCAGACTGGATCAAACCGTATCAAACCGAATCCAATCCGGACCAGACCAGACCAAACCAGATCAGACTAGTCTACACCATATCAGACGAGACCGGACCAGACCAGATGAGATCAGATCAGACTAGACCAAACCGGACCAGACCAGACGAAACCGGACCAGACCGGACCAGACCGGATCAAACTGGATAAAACCGCACCAGACCGGACCAGACCGGATCAAACCGGATAAAACCCTACCAGACCAGATCGGACCAGACTGGACTAGACCAGACCAGACTGGAGCAAACCGGACCAGACCAGATCAAACCGGATGAAACCAGATCAGACCGGATGAAACCGGATGAAACCAGATCAGACTGGACCAAACCGGATAAAGCCGGATCAGACCAGATAGACCGGATCAGACCGGATCAAACCGGATGAAGCCGGATGAGACCAGATCAGACCGGATAAAACCGGATAAAACTGGATGAAACCGGATCAGACCGGATAAAACCGGATGAAACCGGATCAGACCGGATAAAATCAGAAAAAACCGGATGAAACCGGATCGGACCAGATAGGACTAGATAAAACCGGATAAAGCCGGATGAGACCAGATAAAACGAGATAAAACCGGATGAAACCGGATCAGACTGGATCAAACCGGATCAGACCGGATCAAACTGGAAAAAACCGGATGAAACCAGATCAGATCGGATCAAACCGGATCAGACCGGATCAAACCATATCAGACCGGATCAAACCGGATAAAACCGGATGAAATCAGATCAGACCGGATCAGACCGGATAAAACCGTAAAAAACCGGATGAAACCGGATCGGACCAGACCAAACCGGATCAAACCGGATCGGACCGGATGAAACCGGATCAAACCAGATCAAACCGGATCAGACCGGATCAAACCGGATCAAACCAGATAAAACCGGATCAGACCGGATCACACTGGAGCAAACCGGACCACACCGGATCAAACTGGATGAAACCAGATCAGACCAGATGAAACCGGATAAGACCGGACCAAACCGGATCAAACCGGATCAGACCAGATGAGAGCGGATCAAACCGGATAAAGCTGGATGAGACCGGATCAGACCGGATCAAACCGGATCAAACCAGATCAAACCAGATAAAACCGGATCAGACCGGACCAAACCGGATCAGACCGGACCAAACCGGATCAAACCAGATAGAACCGGATCAGACCGGATCAAAACGGAAAAAACCGGATGAAACCAGATAAACCCGAATCAGACCGGATCAGACTGGATCAAACCAGATAAAACCGGATCAGAGCGGATCAAACCGGATCAAACCAGATAAAGCTGGATCAAAGCAGATAAAACCGGATAAAACCGGATCAGACCGGATCAAACCGGATAAAACCGGATGAAACAGGATAAAACGAGTTAAAACCGGATGAAACCATATCAACCCAGATAAAACCGGATGAAGCCGGATCAGACCGGATAAAACCGGATCAAACGGGATCAAACCAGATCCGACCAAACCGGACCAGACCAAACCGGACTGGACCAGACAAGACCCGATCAGACTAGACCAAACCGGACCAGAACAGACTAAACCAAACCGGACCAGAACAGACTAGACCAAACCGCACCAGATCAGACGAGACCAGACCAGACTAGACCAAACTGGACCAGATCAGACCAAACCCGGATCAGACCGGATCACAGCGGATCAAAACAGATCAAACCGGATCAGACTACACTAAACCGGACTAGGTAAGACCAAACCCAGATCAGACCGGATCAGACCGGATTAGACCGGAGTAGACCGGTTAAAACCGGATGAAACCGGATGTAACCGGATCAGACTGGATCAAACCGGACCAAACCGGATTAGACCGGTTAAAACCGGATGAAACGATCAGACCGGATGAAACCGGATGCAACCGGATCAGACTGGACCAAACCGGATGAAACCGGATGCAACCGGATCAGACTGGACCAAATCGGATAAAACCGGATCAGACCGGATGAGACCGGATGAGACCGGATCAAACCGGATAGAAACAGATGAAACCGAATCAGACTGGATAAAACCGGATCAGACCAGATGAGAGCGGATCAAACCGAATAAAGCCGGATGAGACCGGATAAGACCAGATCAAACCGGATCAAACCAGATAAAACCGGATAAAACCGGATCAGACCAGATCGGACCGGATGAAACCGGATCAAACCAGATAAAACCAGATCAAACCGGATCAGATCGGATCAAACCGGATAAAACCGGATGGAACCAGATAAAACCGCGTCAGACTGCATCAAACCAAATCAGACCGGATCAGACTGGATAAAACCAGAGAAAACCGGATGACACTGGATGGGACCGGATCAAACCGGATAAAACTGGATGAAACCAGATCAGACCGGATCAGACCGGATCAAACCGGATCAAACAAGATAAAACCGGATCAGACCGGATCAGACCGGATAAAACCGGAAAAAACTGGGTCGAACCAGATAAAACCGGATCAGACCGGATCAGACCGGATA
>NW_012101784.1:84866-85521 GCF_000951045.1 Mandrillus leucophaeus
TGGTCTAGTCTGGTCTGGTCTCGTCTGATCTGGTCTGGTTTTATCTGGTTTGATCTAGTCTGATCTAGTCTCATCTGATCTGGTCCAGTTTGGTCTAGTCTGGTCTGGTCTCGTCTGATCTGGTCTGGTTTGGAGTAGTGTGATCTGGTCTTGTCTGATCTGGTCCGGTTTGGTCTAGTGTGATCTGGTCTCATCTGGCCTGGTCCGTTTTGGTCTGGTCTGGTTTGATCCGGTCGGATCTGGTTTGATCCGGTTTGATCCGGTCCGATATGGTTTGATCCGGTCTGGTTTGATCCGGTTGGATCCGGTCTGATCCGATCTGATCTGGTCTGATCCGGTTTCATCCGGTCCATTCCGGTCTGATACGGTTTGATCCGGTTTTATCCGGTCTAACCGGTCTGATCCGGGTTTGGTCTGATCTGGTCTGGTTTGGTCTAGTATGGTCTGGTCTCGTCTGATCTGGTCCGGTTTCATCTAGTCCAAACCGGACCAGACCAGACAAGACCAGACTGGACCAGATCAGACCAAACCAGATGAGACTAGACTACACCATATCAGACGAGACCGGACCAGACCAGATGAGACCAGATCAGACTAGACCAGACCGGACCAGACCAGTCCAAATCAGATCAGACTAGACTACACCGTATCAGAT
>NW_012101784.1:91506-92442 GCF_000951045.1 Mandrillus leucophaeus
AAACCGGATAAAACCGGATCAGACCGGATGAAACTGGATGAAACTGGATCAAACCGGATCAAACCGGATCAGACCGGATCAAACCGGATAAAACCAGATCAAACTGTATCAAACCAGATAAAACCGAATCAAACCGCATCAGACCAGATCACACCGGATAAAACTGGAAAAAACTGGATGAAACCGTTTGGGACCGGATCAAACCGGATGAAACTAGATCAAACCAGATAAAACCGGATCTGACCGGATCGGACCGGATGAAACTGGATGAAACCGGATCAGACCGGATCAAACCAGATAAAACCGGATCAAACAAGATAAAACCAGATAAAACCGGATCAGACCAGCTCAAACCAGATCAAACCACATAAAACCAGCTAAAACCGGATCAGACCGGATAAAACCGGATGAAACCAGATAAAACCGGATGAAACCAGATAAAACCGATTCAAACCAGATAAAACCAGATAAAACCGGATCAGACCGGATAAAACCAGAGGAAACCGGATCAAACCCGATAAAACCGGAGCAAACCGAATCAGACCAGATGAGAACGGATCAAACCGGATAAAGCCGGATGAGACCGGATCAAACCAGATTAAACCGGATAAAACCGGATGAGACCGGATCGGATCGGATGAAACCGGATGAAACCGGATGAAACCGAATCAAACTGGATCAGACCGGATAAAACCGGAAAAAGCTGGATGAAACCGAATGGGACCGGATCAAACCGGATGAAACCAGATCAAACCGGATAAAACCGGATCTGACCGGATCGGACCGGATGAAACCGGATGAGACTGGATCAGACCGGATCAAACCAGATTAAACCGGATCAGACCGGATCGGATTGGATGAAACCGGATGAAACCGGATCAAACCGGATGAAACCAGATCAAACCGGATAAAACCGGATCTGACCAGATCAGACCG
>NW_012101784.1:94542-95336 GCF_000951045.1 Mandrillus leucophaeus
AGATAAAACCGGATCAGACCGGATCAGACCGGATAAAACCGGAAAAAACTGGGTCGAACCAGATAAAACCGGATCAGACCGGATCAGACCGGATAAAACCGGAAAAAAACGGATGAAACCGGATGGGACCAAATCAAACCGGATAAAACCGGATGAAACCAGATCAGACCGGATCAGACCGGATCGAACCGGATCAAACCAGATAAAACCGGATCAGACCGGATCAAACCAGAGCAAACCAGATGAAACTGGATCAGACCGGATCACACCGGAGCAAACTGGACCAGACCAGATCATACCGGATAAAACTGGATGAAACCGGATAAAACCGGATCAAACTGGATCAAACCAGATAAAACCGGATCAAACCGGAGCAGACCGGATAAAACCGGATCAAACCGGTTCAGACCGGATCAAACAGGATGAAACCGGATAAAAGCAGATCGAACCGGTTGAAACCAGATCAAACCGGATCAAACCAGATAAAACCGGATCAAACCGGATCAAGCAAGATAAAACCAGACAAAACCGGATCAAACCGGATAAAACCAGACAAAACCGGATCAAACCGGATGAAACCAGATAAAACTGGATCAAACCAGATCAAACCAGATAAAACAGGATCAAACCGGATAAAACTGGATCAAACCGGATCAAACCCGATAAAACCGGATCAAACCGGATGAGACCAGATGAGAACGGATCAAACTGGATAAAGCCGGATGAGACCGGATCAGACCGGATCAAACCAGATTAAACCGGATAAAACCGGATCAGACCGGATGAAACTGGAT
>NW_012101784.1:100887-102520 GCF_000951045.1 Mandrillus leucophaeus
GGATCGGACCGGATGAAACCGGATAAAGCCGGATGAGACCGGGTCAGACCGGATCAAACCAGATCAAACTGGATAAAACCTGATCAGACCGGATCGGATCGGATGAAACCGAATGAAACCGGATCAAACCGGATAAAACTGGATCAGACCGGATAAAACCAGATCAAACCAGATAAAACCGGATCAGACCGGATCAAACCAGATAAAACCGGATCAGACCGGATCAGACCGGATCAAACCAGATAAAACCAGATAAAACCGGATCAGACCGGATCAGACCGGATCAAACCGGATAAAAGCAGATAAAACCGGATCAGACCGGATCAAACCGGAAAAAAACCGGATGAAACCGGATGGGTCCGGATCAAACCGGATAAAACCGGATGAAACCAGATCAGACCGGATCAAACCGGATCAAACCAGATAAAACCGGATGAGACCGGATCACACCAGAGCAAACCGGACCTCACCGGATCAAACCGGATGATACCAGATCAGACCGGATGAAACCAGATGAAACCAGATAAGACTGGACCAAACCGGATCAAACCGGATCAGACCAGATGAGAGCGGATCAAACTGGATAAAGCTGGATGAGACCGGATCAGACCGGATCAAACCGGATCAAACCAGATCAAACCGGAAAAAACCGGATCAGACCGGATCGGACCGGATCAAACCGGATGAAACCGGATCAGACAGGATGAAACCGGATAAAACTGGATCAAACCAGATAAAACCAGATAAAATCGGATCAAACCGGATCAAACCGGATGAGACCGGATCAGACCGGATAAAACCGGATAAAACCGGATCGGACCGGATAAAACCGGATCAAACGGGATCAAACCAGATCTGACCGGATCAACCCGGACCAGACCAAACCGGACCAGACCAGACGAGACCAGATCAGACTAGACCAAACCGGACCAGACCAGACTAGACCAAACCGGACCAGATCAGACGAGACCAGACCAGACTAGACCAAACCGGACCAGATCTGACCAAACCCGGATCAGACCGGATCACAGCAGATCAAACCGGATCAGACCGGATCAGAGTGGATCAAACCGGATCAGACTAGACTAAACCGGACCAGCTAAGACCAACCCCGGATCAGACCGGATCAGACCGGATCATACCGGATTAGACTGGATAAAATCGGATCAAACCGGATCAGACTGGAACAGACCGGATGAAACGCTATGAAACTGGATCAGACCAGATCAAACCGGATCTAACCGGATGAAACCGGATGAAACCGGATCAGACTGGATCAAACCGGACCAGACCGGATCAGACCGGACCAAACCAGACCAGACCAAACCAGACCAGACCGGACCAGACCAGACCAGACGAAAACCGTACCAGACCAAACTGGACCAGACCAGCCCAGACTAGACCAGACCAGACCTGAGCAAAACAGACCAGATTAGATCAGACCAGACTGGACTAAACCAGATCAGACCAGAGCAGACTAGACCAAACCAGATCATGCCAGACTAGACTAGACCAGACCAGACCAGGCTAGATCAGACCAGACCATACTAAATCATATTAGACCAGACTAGAGTCCCTTCTACTTAGCTCTTAGGGCCTGTGATAAGGTGCAGGACCCAGGGCAAAATCAGAC
>NW_012101784.1:106715-107754 GCF_000951045.1 Mandrillus leucophaeus
AGAGCAAATCAGTGGTTTAAATATTTGGCCCTGCTGGCACTGGGAAGTGTGTGTGTCCACGGAAAGCTCCATGGTAAACCCACAAAGGCTGTGGGCCCAAGCAGAGAATGCTGAGGGCTGCTAACTGGGGAGCAGAAAAGCCTGACCTACCTGAGGAGGGCCCTAGCATTTTCTGGCCTGCACCTGAACCCACAAATGACCACCCAGCATGGGTGAGAGGCCACCTGGCACAGTACCCTCACATGTGGCCAGTGTCTGAGGGTTCAGGGCAAAGCGGGCACAGGACTGTGGGTGGGATGGCTGGGCAGCAGCCACCTACATAAGAAAAAAAGCGAAAGAAAATTCATCATTTCCATCAGGCAGTGGTCAGGCCAGTTGAGTTTAGTGAATAAAAGAAGGTTTTTACCTTAAGCATCAATGTTTGTGTTTCTTTCAACACTCTTCTATATTGTGGTTTAAATTGCACTGCTTTTTCAAAAGCTGTAATGATTGAATTAGTCAGTGTCATTTTGTTTGCATGTGACAGAATCTCCACTTGAACTTGCTCAGGAAAGAGGATGGCTGTTAGACTGAGGACATTATGCTGAGTGCAATGAGGCAGCCTCCAAAGGACAAACAATGCCCAGCTCCACCGTACGAAGCACTAGCGTAGCCAAACTCACAGGGACACACAGTGGAAGAGTGGGTGCCAGGGGCTGGGAAGAGGGCATGGGGAGTTTAATGGGGACAGAATTTCAGGTTTGCAAGATGAAAAGAGTTATGGAGCTAAACGGTGGTGATGTTTGCACAACAGCGTGAATGCACTGAGTGCCACTGAACTGCGCACTTAAAAATTAAGATGGTGAATTTTATCCGTGACAAGACTAAGTCTTGCTCTGTCACCCAAGCTGGAATGCAATGGTGCGTTCTCGGCTCACTGCAAACTCCGCCTAGTGAGTTCAAGCGACTCTCCTGCCTCAGCCTCCCGAGTGGCTGGGATTACAGGTACCCACAACTACACCCAGCTAATTTTTATATTTTTAGTAGAGACAGAGTTTCA
>NW_012101784.1:108835-111908 GCF_000951045.1 Mandrillus leucophaeus
TATAAGTCGACCAAAGTTTCCAGAATGCAGGACCATGAGACCTGGGCCTTCAGGACTGCTCAGTCTTACTCATCTGCTCTGAGGCTCTGGCTGGGGGTGCTGGTGCAGAAGCAGGAGAGGCTTCCAGGGCACCACCCACTCCCCCTTCCAGTTTTCTGTCTACAGAGGCCCCAGGGAGCCCATCTGCAGGTAAGCAGCTCTTCACCCTCTCCAATGGGGCAGTCGGGCTGTGGGGCCAACACAGGGCATGGACTTTCCCCACGCAGCACTGGCTCGCGAAGGGCTGCGCCCGCATGATTGTTCGGTGATGACTGATGGGATCACTTGTGTCAGGCAGTCTCCCTACCAGAGGAGAAGCCCTGTTGGTCTGGTTTGTCGCAGTACTCCCGGTGCCAACATGCACTTGATAAATAACTGACAAGTACTAAACGTTTATTCCTCCTCCCCCACCAACCAGTAGTTTTATTGCCATCACAAGGTCCCTTTCTCAGATGAAGAAGCCTGCAGGATGAATCCAGCTGACAGACTTATTTTTGTATGGCCTACTTAGTGTTTTATAAAAATTTGAGCAAGTAGCCAACATTTAAAAATGTGAAGTCTTCATTTAAAAATCAGAATTCTCAACTTCTTTCAAAAAGCCCTCAAGATTTAGCCACTCTGGGCTGGCATTCCCGCATGGCAACCATTACCTAGAGATGAGCAGCTGCTGCCCCTTTAGATGGGCGGTACATTCCAGTTTGCCACAGTCCCCACCACTCCTTGTAGTCTCACCTACTGGCCTCCGTAGGTATTTGAGTATGAAAGTCCTGAATTCAGGCAGCATGTACTCGAAGCACTGTGTGTGTGTGTGTGTGTGTGTGTGAGAGAGTGTGTGTGTGAAGCAACCACACATCAAGCTGTTACCACTGAGCCCTGGCCTAACTGAATTTGCAATTTCATTTTCCACCCTGGCACTTACCAGAGCCAACATCTGAGGAGGCGGGCATGTTGGTGGGTGAGAAGTCAAGTCTGGGGCAGGAGCAGCTGGTATGAGTCGGGAGCTTGTTTTGGCAGGTGGCATTTGGCGAAGGTGACCTTAAAGAAGATGTAGAATCTTCACCAACCTCTCCTCCCCGCCCTGGCATCCAGCATGGGCCCCCACGCTGCTGAATGGCAAAGACCCTGCTGTCGGCTTCTGCAGGGACATCTTCCTTTCCACCTCCCCGGTGCCCAACTACCGGCTCCCAGCCACTCGCTCCCCCTTCCCGGCCCTCAGTTTCCCCCTATATAAAATAACAAGAGCGGCCCAGCTGGTTCCTGGGGTAAGCCATCCATCTCAAAAACATCTCTAGGAATTGCAACGACTTTGGGGGAGAAATGATTAAATAAGCACATTTAGAATCTGCCGCACTGGAGAGCCGGGCAGGAGCAGATGGCTCAGAGGCAGCGATTCTCGCCCCCGCCCCAGGACTCCACGCCCTGGGTTCTGACACACCAGGGGGCCTCCAATTATCTCCAGAGAGTTTGCAAAATTGGAAGAGGAGAATTCCCAATGCAATATTATTTCTAATTCACTCTGATTATTAAAATTAACTTCATGCCCTTCATCTGTGGCTGCGCAGGGTCTCAGCTGTGGCAGGCACCCTGGGGCCCTGGCTGTGGGAAGCATGGAGTCTGCCAGCCCTGCATTCTCAGCCTGGACTGGCCCAACCCTGGAGGGCTGGAGTCTTCCGCTAGCATCTCACCTGCCCACATCCCCTGGGGCCCTCAAAGGGCATCTCAGATCCTGTGGGACTGCAAGGTGGTTTGCTCAGCCTGCCCTGTCCCTGTCGCCTCTCAATCCTCTTCTCAGGAGTCCCTTTCTCCAAGGAGCCCTGAGCTTGCTTGCCTGATTATCCGTCTTCCTCTGGCATGGTGGAACCCCTGGAGGTGTCTGGGTGTTTCTACCTCTCTGACCCCAGGGTCCAACAGAGAGCCTCTTAAATGGCCCCAAATCCCCCCTCTAGAGCTGGCCCGGGGCTCCCTTCAGGGTCTCTACAGGCCCTCATCTCCCCCAGCTGGCAGCAAGGATCTTGGCCACTCAGCTATCTACCTCCTGTTTTGGCCACGCATGGCCCTGCGCTCACCCCCTCCTGCCAGGTCACACAAACCCCGAACCTGCTCAGGCCGTCCCATCAGCCCAGCTTGCCAGCCCCGCCTCTTCCACAGCCTGGGGCCTCCTCTGAGTTCCCAGATCCTGACAGCAGCCACAGGAGCCCCTCAGGAAATTAACGTGAGCAGAGGCAGGTATAGAGGTCATAAGCACAAGCCACTGTGAGCTCAGGACCAGGATGGGGCCCCACACGCAGCAAAGGCTACATGGCAAAGCGAGGCCCAGAAGAGCAGGGAGGGCAGCACCAGGGCTGCTGCCAGCAGTGGGCCAGGGATGGGGCTGGCCTGCAGAGGATGCCTGCTCCAGTGCCAGTGTGTTTCTGCCCCACTCCCATCTACTAACAGAAGGGCATCCTTGGGGGAGCCTCCCACCTCTACTCTCTGTGCTCATGACCAGGTGGAATGGACCCAGCCCCAGGTCCTGACCCAAGCCTGGGCAGCCAGACTGATCCAAGCCCCAACCACAGTGAGCAGTGGATGGTGTCAGTACTTAGCCCCAGAGCTCCTTCTAAGGACTTTGACAGAAGCTACTGGGGTAAGACACTGTCTGGTGGAAGGCTTCAGCCTTCAGTCATTGGTGGACTTCTTGGCTAACCACATAGCAAAAGTCTGCCTGAGAATGAAGTCAATGCAGAGGAAACCAAAGCCAAAGGGTGGAGAGACAGCTTTTCAGCACCTGGATCCAGCCATGCCTGAAGCCGAAAATAATTGGGGACTTTGGGTTATATGAGCCTGTAAGTTTCTGTTTTTGCCAGAGCTTGTTTGAATTGGGATTGTCACTTACAATCCAAATAGTCCTGAAAAAGTGGTTATTCCAGAAGCTGATCCCAAGCCATCTATTTCCAACTGTGCCCTGCCCTCAATGACCCATCAGGACCATCGAGTCACAGTGAGAAAACATCTGAAAAGAAGGCGTGAGGACACGGGAACGGGACAATCCTGA
>NW_012101784.1:114303-115889 GCF_000951045.1 Mandrillus leucophaeus
TCACCCTGATGGAATTCCCTGAGAACCGGGAAGACAGATGGCACTATGAAGACCTATCGCAAGGCCATTTCTCACCCTCCTCCTGGTTCCAGCCACGCCAGGGTCTTCCTTGGTCCCCCTCCTCCAGGTGCAGCAGCAAATGACAGGACTGCTTGCCTGTAGTTAGGAACCCACCACTGTGCCGTCTGGCCCAGTGTCGTGCTGGAGGACTGGGGCTGCAGGGGCTGACACCAGGCTGATCTCACCTTTGCCATCTGTGTAAGTAATAGACTGAATCATGTGGGCTCGCTGTGTCCTTGCTGGCTGAGCCTACGGAAGTGGACAGGCTCCCCTCGCAGCTGCCGCTCCTGAGCTCAGGAACTGCATGACTGCTTAGTGCTCACACTGCTACCACAATCCGACCTTGCAGGGCTGGCCTTGCTGCTCCAGGGGCATCTGGTCTGTGCCTCTGCACATGCTGAGCCCCTTGCTTGGAGTACTCATCTTCTGATTGCATTTGCAGGTCAAGTGCATACATTCTTGGCTACCCTGGGAGCCCTCCCACAGCCACTGGCTGGTCAGGGATTCCCTTCCACACACACCCCATTTGTGACCTCTCACTCTGATGTGGAGAAGTGTGTGTACCAAATCCATCTGGAGTTGTCAGCTCTGAAAAGGGAACAGTAGCCCATCCAGCTAGCACAGAAGGAGCCTACTGGGGGAGGCTTGCAGCAGCAAATGTGGGCCCCATCTGTCTACCTTCTGCTTATGGAGAACATTGAGCCCAGACCAGGGCTGGGTCCTGCGGGTGGGAGACAGGGAGTGATGGGCAAGGCTGGAACAGCAGTGTGTTCAGGGTTGGGGGATGAGAGCTTCTGCTGCTGACAGTCACAGTAGAGAGCATGGTTCTTTGAGCTTCTGAGCCTTCCCCAAACCCTGCTTGCCTGCAGAGAGGGCATGCCTGGTGTCCATGTCTAGCTGGGCCTGCAGTGTCCCCCTCTGAGAAAGACGGGTCACTTCTTGCAGATGCAGCAGTGCCTTGAGGGTAGGCACATGATCCAGTTCCTGATTTGTCCAGAAGTGCTAAGCAGCCTTCGCAAGAGCTCCATGGGTTCTGGTGCAGGGCAGGAATGAGACCAGACCTGGAATCAGACAGTCTCAGTGCAGTCCCAGCTCAGCCATTTCCAGCCATGACCTTGGGCTGGCACTCAGCCTCCACAAGCCCCTCTCTTCTCTCTGATCAGGCACAGATTATAACAGGGATCTTTTAGAGTAATTGTGATGAATAAAGAATGTAAAATGTGTGGAAGCAGCCAATTGGAGGCCTTAGAAATGCCAGATTCTTAAAAATATCCATGATTACTATCATAAAGAAACAAATTAAAAAACATTTCTTGGGCCAGGCAGGGTGGCTCACACTTGTAATCCCAGCACTTTGGGAGGCTAAGGCAGAAGGATCACTTGAGTCCAGGAGGTCAAAATCAGCCTGGGCAACACAGTGAGCAAGGGCTAGGGTGTAGGTGGTTTTTTGAGAAATGAAACAATCCAGGAAACATAAGTAAGGGAGGGGGAATGAAATGCAGAGGAAAGCAGGCAGCACAGAGTTT
>NW_012101785.1:6036-33716 GCF_000951045.1 Mandrillus leucophaeus
CAAATGTCCATCAGTGACAGACTGGATTAAGAAAATGTGGCACATGTACACCATGGAATACTATGCAGCCATAAAAAAGGATGAGTTTGTGTCCTCTGTAGGGACATGGATCCAGCTGGAAACCACCATTCTCAGCAAACTGTCGCAAGAACAGAAAACCAAGCACCGCATGTTCTCACTCACGGGTGGGAACTGAATAATGAGATCACTTGGACTTGGGAAGGGGAACATCACACACTGGGGCCTATCAAGGGGGGGGGGACTGCATTGGGAGTTATACCTGATGTAAATGATTAGTTGATGGGTGCTGACGAGTTGATGGGTGCAGCACACCAACATGGCACAAGTATACATACGTAACAAACCTGCACGTTATGCACACGTACCCTAGAACTTAAAGTATAATAATAATAAAAAATAAATAAATATATAGAAGTACAACTGAAAAGAATTGTTTATAATACTCAAAGACTGTGAAAGTCACATCCATAGTGACTTATTACTTTCCTTTATTTTTTTTTTGAGACGGAGTCTCATTCTGTCCCCCAGGCTGGAGAGCAATGGTGCGATCTCGGCTCACTGCAACCTCTGCCTTCTGGGTTGACACCATTCTCCTGCCTCAGCCTGTAGCTGGGACTACAGGCCCCCACCACCATGCCTGGGTGATTTTTTGTATTTTTAGTAGAGACAGGGTTTCACTGCGTTAGCAGGAATGGTCTCAATCTCCTGAACTTTTGATCTTCCTGCTTTGGCCTCCCAAAGTGCTGGGATCACAGGCGTGAGCCACTGCGCTGGACGACTTTTTATTTATTTATTTATTTATTTATTTATTTATTTATTTATTTATTTATTTATTTATTTATTTTGAGAGAGAGTCTGTCACCCAAGCTGGAGTGCAGTGGTGTTGTTTGTTTTATTTATTTATTTTTTTGAGACAGAGTCTGACACCTAGGCTGGAGTGTAGTGGTGGGATCTCGACTCACTGCAAGCTCTGCCACCTGGGTTCACGCCATTCTTCTGCCTCAGTCTCCTGAGTAGCTGGGACTACAGGCACCCGTCACCACGCCCGGCTAATTTTTTTTTTTTTTTTTTTTGTATTTTTTAGTAGAGATGGGGTTTCACCTTGTTAGCCAGAATGGTTTCGATCTCCTGACCTCGTGATCCGCCCACCTCGGCCTCCCAAAGTACTGGGATTACAGGCGTGAGCCACCGCGCCTGCCTGACTTACTACTTTTTAATATTACACAGTTGTAACACTATTTCCTAAAGCAATCCTTTTCTATTATAGTCCTTCCTGTATCAGAAAACAGAGGTATTTGAGAAATGAAAAGATGGAGAAGAAAGAGGGGAATGAAGGGAAATGAGATGACCCAGTGATAGTAGTGAAAGGGGAAGAAAGTTCACGCAAAGAAAAGGAACAATCTGACAAACTCCTTGTCCTGGCATCTTTTAAGCTAAAGTTCAGCTATAGAAGAAGGGAGATGATGAAAAGATAAAATATAATTTCTGGCACAGATGCAACAATCGATATTGGTACATACAGTTACTTTCATAAAGAGAATTAAAGCCCGAAAATGCCATACTAAGATAACAAACAGATACAATATATAACACATGAGTTATAATATAAAATAACAGTAAAAAAATAGACTCCTCAATACAATCTCCAACCTTTTTTTTTAGCATTAGAACACACTGGAATATAGACTTCAGTAAAATGCTTCTAAATTAAATCTTTAAAATATAATCATACAAAAATCATGACTAAGAACTCCAGAATTCCCTTTATAAGCACTAAATTTTATCAGTTTTTATATAAACATAATCATATGAGAGACTTCTAAAATGTATGATGATCAGAATTAAACTCAACTGTATGTAAATTACACACAGAGGATTCTGAGAAGATGGTGGAGTAGGAAGCACCACGAATGTGTTGCTCCACCTAGAAGATCATTGCACTGGCAGAATCTCTTCTATTTAAATATTTTGAAATTCTGGAATCTACCGAAAGCTTGTAACGTCCAGAGGAATGCCTGAACATAATTTTAATCCCTTGCAGGTATTAGCACAGTAGCAGCTATCCATTAGCCACCCTCAACCCTATGGCAGGCAGTTGAGCATGCATTCCTAGCAGCAGCTTGCGTGCAGCTTACAGGAACCAAGGACAGGCAAAAAGGACCCTCTCTTGCAAATATAGGGGATGTGTGCCCTGATCACTGAATGCTACTTCTGATCATAGAAAAGGGACAAAGAGGTGGACACACATTGTTGCTTCATCTCCACTCACTGTTACAAGCCCTCTTCTACCCCCAGCCCCAACCACTAAGTAACTGCTGGGGATTTAAAGGATTTAGTTTTTCTCTTTTTCCCTTTTGGGAGTCAGATGTTAAAGACTAGGGCATTTGAAAGCAACTGTCTATAAAGGAAAAACAGAAACTTCCTACACATTCCTGGAGAAAAACTCAGGCTTAGAAAAGACTCAGAAAATCTTAAGTTTACACCTCAGGCTGATCCTTCACATAGAGACAGCCTACAACAATAAAAATAAACAAAAACAATAACATTAAAAAACAAAAAAACAAAAAAACAGCAGGCCAGGCATTGTAGCTCATGCCTGTAATCTCAGCACTTTGGGAGGCTGAGGTGGGCAGATCACCTGAGGTCAGGAGTTTGAGTCCAGCCTGGGCAACATGGTGAAACCTCATCTCTACTAAAAAGCACAAAAATTAGCTGGGCATGGTGGCATACACCTGTAATCCCAGCTACTCGGGAGGCTGAGGCAGGAGAATCAGTTGAACCCAGGAGGTGGAGGTTGCAGTGAGCCGAGATCACACCACTGCACTCCAGCCTGGGCAACACAGTGAGATTCTGCCTAAAAAAACAAAACAAAACAGCAAATGCTGGGGAAGAGGGAGAATTTAATTTCCACACTTACTACATCATTATATTCAAATGCCCTGTTTTCAACAAAAAATAAGATAAACAGTATTGAGAGGTGACAATGTGCTAGCAGCCCTCACTCTCAGCGCCTCCTCAGCCTCGGCGCCCACTCTGGCGGTGCTTTAGGAGCCCTTCAGCCTGCCAGGGCACCATAGGAGCCCCTCTCTGGGCTGGCTGACGCTGGAGCCGCCTCCCTCTGCTTGCGGGGAGGTGTGGAGGGAGAGGTGCCCGCGGGAACCAGGGCGAGCCAGTGCAAGTTCTGGCGCCGGCTCGGCAGGCCCTGCACATGGAGCGCCTGGCTGGTTGCTGGCCTGGGGCAGTGAGGGGCTTAGCACCCGGGCCAGCAGCTGCAGAGGGTACACTGGGTCCCCCAGCAGTGCCGGCCCACTGGCACTGTGCTCGAATTCTCACTGAGCCTCAGCCGCCTCCCCACGGGGCAGGGACCTGCAGCCCACCATGTCCGAGCTCCCCCACTCTGCGGTGGGCTCCAGCATGGCCTGAGCCTCCCCGACAGGCGCTGCCCCCCTGCTCTGTGGCACCCGGTCCCATCGACAGCCCAAGGGCTGAGGAGTGCAGGCGCAGCTTGGGACTGGCGGGCAGCTCCACCTGCAGCCCTGGTGCAGGATCCACTAGGTGAAGCCAGCTGGGCTCCTGAGCCGGATGGGGACTTGGAGAACTTTTATATCTAACTAGAGGATTGTATGTACACCAATCAGCACTCTGTATCTAGCTAATCTGGTGGGGACTTTGAGAAGTTTTATGTCTAGCTAAAGGATCGTAAATACACCAATCAGCACTCTGTGTCTAGTTCAAGGTTTGTAAATACACCAATCAGTACTCTGTATCTAGCTAAATCTGTATCTAGCTAACCTAGCGGGGACTTAGAGAACTTTTCTGTCTAGCACTCTGTGTCTAGCTCAAGGATTGTAAACGCACCAATCAGCACTCTGTCAAAATGGTCCAATCAGCTCTCTGTAAAGGGGACCAATTAGCGCTCCATAAAATGGACCAATCAGCAGCATGTGGGTGGGGCCAGATAAGGGAATAAAAGCACGCTGCCCAGCCAGCCAGCGGCAACCCACTGGGGTCTCCTTCTGCACTGTGGAAACTTTGTTCTTTCACTCTTTGCAGTAAATCTTGCTGCTGCTCACTCTTTGGGTCCACACTGCCTTTATGAGCTGTAACACTTACTGTGAAGGTCTGCAGCTTCACTCCTGAAGCCGAGACCACGAACCCACCGGAAAGAATGAACAACTCCAGACACGCTGCCTGTAAGAGCTATAACGCTCACCAGGAAGGTCTGCAGCTTCACTCTTGACAGCGAGACCATGAACCCACCAGAATGAAGAAGCTCCAGACACATCTGAATGTCTGAAGGAACAAACTCCAGACACACCATCTTTAAGAACTGTAACACTCACCGTGAGGGTCTGTGGCTTCATTCTTGAAGTCAGCAAGACCAAGAACCCACCAATTCCAGACACAGTATGACACATCCAAAAGAAAAAAAAAAATAAACACAACTGTCCTTGAAAAAGACTTGATGGCAGATCTTCCAGAGAAAGACTTTATGACAACTGTTTTAAATTTGTTCAAAGTATTAGGCTGGGCGCAGTGGCTCATGCCTGTAATCCCAGCACTCTGGAAGGCCAAGGTGGGTGGATCACCTGAGGTCGGCAGTTTGAGACCAGCCTGGCCAACATGGTAAAACCCCGTCTCTACTAAAAATACAAAAATTAGCCAGGCATGGTGGCACATGCCTGTAATCTCAGCTACTAGGGAGGCTGAGGCACGAGAATCGCTTGAACCCGGGAGGCAGAGGTTGCAGTGAGTTGAGATTGCGCCATTGCACTCCAGCCTGGGTGACACAGTGAGACTGTCTCAAAAAAGAAAAAAAAGAAAAATGAGAGAAGAGGCTGGGTGCAGTGGCTCAGGCCTGTAATCCCAGCACTCTGGGAGGCCGAGGTGGGTGGATCACCTGAGGTCAGGAGTTCGAGTCCAGCCAGGCCAACATGGTGAAACCCCATCTCTACTAAAAATACAAAAATTCACCAGGTGTGGTGGCACATGCCTGTAATCCCAGCTACTCAGGAGGCTGAGGCAGGAGAACTGCTTGAACCCAGGAGGCAGAGGTTGCAGTGAGCCAAGATTACGCCACTGCACTCCAGCCTGAATGACAGAGACTCCATTAAAAAAAAAAAAAGAAAGAAAGAAATGAGACACGAATTTAAACATTTCATAAAAAAAATCAAGTAAACACAAAAGAAGACAGTAATGCAGGAAATGAGGGCCCCCACAAAAAGCAGTAAGTTATATAAACAACAAACAACAAAATGACAGAAATCTTTCTGTACAAATAATCTAAATTCAAATGGATTAAACTCTCCAATCAAAAGACAAGAGATTGACAGAATAGAGAAACAGGATTCAACCATATGTTGCCTATACTAGACTTACTTTAGATCCACAGACACAGTTTGAAAATTAAAAGACAGAAAAAGATATTCCATGCAAATAGTAACCAGAACAGAGTAGAGGTGTCTATACTAATATCAGAGAAAACAGACTAAATCAAAAAAGGTTACAAGAGACAAAGGATATTATATATGAATACATTATTTGATACAGCAAGAAGACAAAAATTATAAACATTTATGTACCAATTAAAAGATTTCAAAAATATATGAAGCAAAAACGGACAGAATTGAAGGGAGAAACAGACCTTTCTAAATAACAGATGATTAAATCAATACCTTGCTCTCAATAGTGGGTAGAATAGCCAGATTGAAGATAAGTAAGGAAACAGAGGACCTCAGACACTAACCAACTAGATCTGACAGACACATACACAACACTGTACCCAACAATAGCATACATATTCTTCTCAAGTGAATATAGAACATTTTCCAGGATAGACCATATGTTAGGTCACAAATTAAGTAAAAATGTGGTATAAACATACAATGGAATACTATTCAGTCTTTAATAAGAAGGAAATCCTAGCCGGGCTCAGTGGCTCATGCCTGTAATCCCAGCACTTTGGGAGGCTGAGGTGGGCAGATCACTTGAGGTCAGGAGTTCAAGACCAGCCTGGCCAACATAGTGAAACCCCGTCTCTACTAAAAACACAAAAGTTAGCTGGGCGTGGTGCCATGTGCCTATAATCCCAGCTACTAGGAGGCCAAGGCACGACAATCACTTGAACCCAGGAGGCGGAGGTTGCAGTGAGCCAAGATCGCACCACTGCACTCCAGCCTGGGCAACAGAGTGAGACTCCATCTCAAAAAATAAAAATAAAAAATTCTAACAACACGGATTAACCTTAAGGATATTATGCTAAGTGAAATAAACCAGTCACAGAAAGACATATACTATATGATTCTATTCATATGAGGTAATTACAGTAGTCAAAATCATACACAAAGTAGAATGGTGGTTGCCAGAAGCTGGGGGAAAGACAGAAGGAGGAGTTACTGTTTAATGAGTATAGAGTTTCAATTTCACAAGATCAAAAGAGTTCTGGAGATAGATGGTGGTGATGGTAGTTGACACAACATTATGAAAATATTCAATACCACTGAACTGCACATTTAAAAATGGTCAAAATAGTATATTTTACGTTGAGTGTATTTTACAATGTAAAACATTGGGAAAAAAGATGAAAACAATGGGCAGTTCTTAGGCATTAACAATTAGTACACATCTAGTCATATCATTTTATTCTAATTCACTATTAAAACGGATTAAAAGCAAAACTGATTTTCAAAAATTTATATAAGTAAAAATAAAGAAAATTATATATATGCACATTAAATTTAGAAATATTTTTAAAGGTTTGTCAGATCACTTTCTGCAAGGTTATAATACGCTCCCATGTGATACAAAATTTTGTTTATTCTTGTTTTTTTTTAAACTTTTCCATAATTCCACCTTCTATGAGTTACTGAATCATTTTTCCTACCCTTACTGGTAAGAACACAAACAAAATAGCTGTTTCATAAAAATGAATCCATTATTTCAAATTTGAAAGCCACATTTACTTTTCCTTTAAAACTACACGAACTACTTTCAGATCTTTTATCTGTGCCAACCAGCTTCTGTTGCTTACCTTCTCACAAAAGTTCCTGAGTCTCACATTACTTTACGTTCATTATGTCTATTAGCCTGTATTTGCATAGAAGTCACTACATAAAGTATATGAGAATTACATAACAAAGTTCACCTAAACCCAATTTCCTTCACACTTCCTGAAAAATTAGGTTATGAGAATTCACTGCTATGTCTCTGCTGCCCTCTGTAGGTATGGTGTCTTAGTCCATTTTGCTTTGCTATGACAGAATACCATAGGGTAGGTAATTTACAGAGAAAAGAAGTTTATTTCTTTCAGTTATGGAGGCTGAAATTCCAATATTAAGGTGCTGGCTCCTGGTAAGGACCTTTGTCCTACACCTTCCCATGGCAGAAAGCAGAAAGACAAGTGAGGGTGAGAGCAAGGGACAGAAAATTTTTATAACAACACGTCCTTGTGGTAACAAACCCACTACTGTGATAATGATATTAATCTATTCATGAAGGCAAGGCCCTCATGGCCTAATCCTAATACAGGAACCATTAAAAGGTTCTTTTAACATATACCATTCTTTTAATATATACCATTCTTACACTGGTATAAAGATATGCCTGAGACTGGGTAATTTATAAAAGACGAGGTTTAACTGTCTCAGTTCTGCACGCTGTACAGGAAGCATGGTGGCATATGCTTCTGGGGACGCCTCAGGGAGCTTTCACTCATGGTGGAAGGCAAAGTGGGTGCAGGCACTTCACATGGTGAAAGCAGTGAGAGGAGGGAGCAGACACTTCACACGGTGAAAGCAAGAGAGCAAAGCGGGCAGTGCTACACACTTTTATGTATTTATGTATTTATTTTTTTAATAGAGACAGGGTCTTGCTATGTTGGCCAGGTCAGTCTCAAACTCCTGGGCTCAACTGATCCTCCCATCTTGGCCTCCCAAAGTGCTGGGATTATAGGCAGGAATCACGGTGCCAGGCTGCTACACATTTTAAACTATCAGCTCTCACAAGAACTCACTCACTATTGTGAGGACAGTACCAAGGGGGATGGTGCTAAACCATTCATGAGAAATGCACTTCCATGATCCAGTCACTTTCCACCAGGCCCCATTTCCAACAATGGAAATTACAATTCAACATGAGATTTGGTTCGGGACACAGACCCAAACTGTATTAGTCCCATATTTTAATATTGTCACCATGATAATTAAATTTCAACAAGAGTTTTGGAGGGGACATTCAAACCACAGCAAATGGTTCTTGAAGACACTAATAAAATAAATTATAAAACCCCAGCCAATAATATCAAAGTACTATCAAGTTAATATGGAAAGTCATATCAGTAATCAAATACATCTGTTAAATGTCCTAAAAGAAAATACTGCAGGCCAGGCGCGGTGGCTCACACCTGTAATCTCAGCACTTTGGGAGGCCAAACTCTTGTACACTGTTGGTGGGAATGTAAATTAACACAGCTATTATGGAGAATAGCATGAAGGTCTCTCAAAAAACGAAAAAATAGAACTACCATATAATCTATAATCTCACTTCTGGGCCAAAGGATTGAAATCAGTATGCTAAAAAAAAAATCTGCATTCCCATGTTAATTGCAGTGCTATTCACAATAGCTAAGATTTGGAAACAATCTAGGTGTCTAGATGAATGCATAAAGAAAATGTAGTATATCTACACAATGGAATACTATCCAGTCTTATAAATAAAGAAGGAAATTCTATCATTTGCGACATGAATGAACCTGGAGGACATTACGTTAACTCAGATAAGCCAGGCACACAAAGACAAATACAGCATGATCTTACTTACATGGGGAATCTAAAAAAGTAGAACTTACAGAATCGGGGTAGAATGTTGGTTACCAGAGGCTGGGAGAGAAAAGTGGATGGAGAAAGGGAAGATGCCGATGAAAGGATACAAAATTTCATTTAGACAGAAGGAATATGCTTTAGTAATCTAATACACAGAATGATGACTAAATAACAGTGCATTGCATTTTACAATTTTTTAAAATGTATAGGCATGCAAAAAAGCAGAAGAATACAACCCATAAGGAGGCGAAATAGACACAGAAATGACACAGATAGATTTACCAAAACAGCCATTAAAAAGTTATTATAAATATACTCTATGTTCAAAATATAGAATGTATGACATGTTAAGGAAAGGCATGGACAATATAAAAAGACTCATATCAAACTTCTAGAAATGAAAACTACAATGTCAGAGATGACCAACACACTTATAGTATTACCTGCAGAATATACTGAAGAATTAAAAAAAAGTTATTAAAAAAAAGAATTAAAAAAAAAACTTGAAGATGTAGCAACAGAAACCACCCAAAATGAAATGAAGGGGACAAAACAATGACAGCAAAAATGAGACATGACACATTAGGCAGCCTAATTAATATACATGTAATTGGAGTCACAGGAGGAAATGAAAAGGGGAGTCAGAAAAAAAATTTATTGAGAAGTAAAAGCCAAAAACTTACCAAATGTGATGAAAACTACAAACTCACATATATGCAGAAAAGAGTTAACATAGTTGGCCTGAAGTAGCTATCCTTAGAAAACCCTGCTTGCAAAGCTGGTCCTTGCCTAGCTTCTGAAAACAGATTTCAGGAGAATCTTCATCACTCCATAAATGATAAATAATGGTGGGTCACTGTGCCTAAACTGTGCAAACAATATGGCTTATACTGAATACCCATTTTCTTTCTGAAGTCTGGAATTTGGGTAGATTCTAGGGAGAGGGTGCCTATGTTACCAGTCCCTAATAAAAACCCTGAGTCTCTAATGAGTTCCCTAGTACATAACACTTCACACATGTCATCTAAACATTTTGCTGAAAGAATTAAGCATATACTGTGTGACTCCACTGGGAGAGGACTCGTGGAAGACTGCTGATTTAAATTTGCATTCTTTTGGCCAGGCATGGTGGCTGACACGTGCAATTCCAGCACTTTGGGAGACCAAGGTGGACGGATCCCTTGAACACAAGGGTTCAAGACCAGCCTGGGGAAGATGGCAAACTACATTATACAAAAAACACAAAAATCAGCCAGACGTGGTGGCACATGCCTGTAGGACCAGCTACTCTGGAGGCTGAGGTGAGAGGATCACTTGAGCCCAGGAGATCAAGGCTGCAGTGAGCTATGAGCGCACCATTGCACTCTAGCCTGGGTGACACAGCAAGACCCTTTTTTACACCCTTTTTTTCACCCTATTTTTGTATCCTTTCAGCGTAATAAATGATGGCCATGAGTATGACTATATGCTCACTCCTGTGTATCCTCCTAGTCAACTGCTGAACCTGGAGGTGGTCTTGGGGAACCCCCAAAACACCATAGATTCAAAAGGCTTGACAAACACCAACTGAAAAATCATACCAAGGCATATCACAATCAAACTGCTTAAAACCAGTAATGAAGAGAAAAATCTTAAAAGGTCAAGAATGAGAATAGCTTCAAGGTTATGGACAGCAACTTGAGCTAAGATAATGAAGCAATGCCTTCAAAACTTCGAAGGAAAATTATTTCCAACCTAAAAATTCTATACAAATTTTCAGTCACACATCAAAATATGACAAAAGCATCTTCTGACATACCAAATAATTCCTCAGGAAGTTACGGTAAGATGTGTTCAACCAAAACAGGGTGAAAACCAAGAAAGAGGAAAACATGAAATCCTGGATAAAGGAGCACAATACAGGACAGAGGTCAATAAATTCCCAGAATGATAGCAAAGTCCGGGTGACAATGTTCGCGAAAGGAGAGAGGACGCTGAGTTCAAACTGGAGCAGCTAGGAGGTTGTGGGAAAGAGTTCTCCAAAAAAATGAAACTCACAGAATGCCTGCTGTCTGAAAATCTTAACAAGAGAGCTAGGCAATGATGAAAAAGTATTTTTTTCCATCAATAAGTAAAACTAGATGAACAAAAACCAAAATAATTATTAAGTCTAGGGAAAGCAAATAGTTGCAAAGGATAATAATATTTCCCTTGGCTATCAATATTATTTATTCACAATTGTGTAAAATGCTGAATATAATCTAACCAAACTTTGATATATCTGCACTGGGAGAACAGTAGGATAAAAAAAGTTCAGCGTGCAGTGAGGGTGGGAAGTGAGCGAGAAGAGAGATCAATATTTATCCACGTTGAGAAGTACAGCACAAGCACATTATTTAGAGATAAGCGAGTAAAGAAGAAAAGAATCCCCTAAGAGTCAAAAGTGGTTGTTCTTGAGGAAGGACAGGAAAACACACACACACACACACACACACACGCACACACACACACACACACAAAACAACTATGATTAGCAGATGTTATACAGAGACTAAAAGTTTTGAAATAATTCATTCTTACCTTGGGAAGCTCCGATAGCTTCTCATCACTTGTCAAAGACTGATTACTTGCACAAGAAGCACAGTCTGAGATTTCCACAGCACCCTCATCATCTTCAAATTCATTACAGTCACTAGCCTCTGCCCTGTCACTGTCGATCTCCCAGTCAATAAACTGTAATTCACCTAAAAAATACAATTTTTAACTTGCTTAATTATCTCCTTAATCTTTCACTTTTAAATCTCCTTTATTCTTAGTAGTTATCCATGTCACTTAGTAATTTTAAAAAACATATCTAGGGCCAGGCACAATGGCTCATGCCTATAATCCTAGAGCTCTGGGAGGCCAGGGTGGGCAGAATGCCAAAACTCAGGAGTTCAAGACCAGCCTGGTCAACAAGATGAAATGCTGTCTCTATTAAAAATACAAAAAATTAGCTGGACATGGCAGCGCACATCTATAGTCCCAGCTACTCAGGTGGCTGAGGCACCAGAATCGCCTGAACCCGGGAAGTGGAGGCTGCAGTGAGCCGAGATCGTGCCACTCAACTCCAGCCGGGGCAACAGAACGAGACTCTGTCTCAAAAAAAAAAAAATTTAGACAGTGAAAAGTATATTTCTACTCTCATCTCAAATCACTGTTTCTCCCAAATCTTACTCCAACTCCAATTTTAAGTTAACTACTTTTATTGTTTCTGTATCCTTGTAGAGTTTCTCCAGCATGTTTAAGCAAATAAACTATGTATTATTTTTTCCTCCTTTCTTACACGGCTAGACTTTTTCACTAAACATAATTAAGAGGATATAGTAGGATTGCTTGAGCCCAGGAGTTTGAAGTTACAGTGAGCTATGATCCACTGCACTCCAGCCTCGGTGACAGAGCAAGACCTCATCTCTTAAAAAAAACAGCCACTATAATGATTTTAACAGACTGAAGGTCCAGCCACCACTGAGAGAAGCAGATGCATAATGGCAACTGCTTCCCACATAAACATCAAATTCAGTCATGGAAGCCAGGCAGGGGAACACATTAGAGATTTTCCAGGCTGCTGAACCTTCCCAACAGGAAGCCAGGGACAGACAAGGGAAAAACACAAATGCCCTCAGAGCTGCCGCCAGTATCACACATCTTTGCAGCCCTCGTTCATTCACTCACTCCTTCATTCATTAGACAAAGCAAGTGCCTAAAAAGAGCCCATCACATCATTCAAGATACTCACAATACGAAATAAATACAAGAGAGAAAACAGCACCATTCCTAGCCTGAAGTAGCCCACAGATTAATACATATTGCAATGTGATGCATGCTATGAAATAACTGGCACTTTCATCACAAAACTTTTGTGGTCACAAAACTTTTAAAAAACAGGAAGACTGCTACTATTACACTTAAATTTGCATTTTACAGATGAGGAAATTGGATCTCCAATAATTTAAGAGATTTTCCGAAAGTTATAAAAACTTTTAGACAATTGCTAAAAACCAAATGGAAGGGAGGCTGGGCACGATGGCTCACATGTGTAATCCCAGCACTTTGGGAGGCACAAACCATACTATTTACCCATAAAAAGCATAAACTTTGTATTCTGAAATGTATGAAGACAAACCAAGAGTTATGTAACAATAAATTTAATTTACTATGGTCGAATTGCTATCAGCTTATATATAATCCTAAAATACCACTTCACCTGGTAACTACTAAAATGTCAATGGAATTAATAGTTACCAAAATGACATACAAAGTGGTCAAAAGAATTTAACTACCCTCCCGAGAAGCTGTCTCTGTACAAACCTAACCCTAGGTAACTAACATGAACTGTCAAGAGTTAAAAGTCACAAGCTTATTTTGAAAACATTAAGACATTTAAATATTCTATAGATTATTTGTATATTTTAAAAATTCTAAAAGGACATGATTTCCATAATTCTACATCTGTGGTTATCAACTAGGGGTAATTTTTGTCCTTCAGGGGACCCTTGACAACATCTGGAGACATCTTTGGTTATCATCACTGTGGTTGGGATCCTACCGTGACCCAGCAGGTAAAGGCAAGGGACACGGCAGAATATCCTATAGGCAGAGGAAGGTGCTACTCCCCATAACAAAGAATCATCTGGCCCAAAATGTCAAGAGTGTCAAGGATAAGAAACTCTGCTTTCAATTGTCTAAAACATGACACAATATAAAACGCCATCTGAATAGAAATTTGTCAGTACGTTACACCTCTACCACACACTGGTTGTCACAGTATTTACCCAACAGGTTGGGAAGAAGGCAGTGTGGGCGTGGCACTGTGTAGAAGGTGAAAGAACTGGCTATGGAGCAGAGAGACCTAAAACGGAATCCCAATCCATTCCATCAGTCCAAGCTTAAGTTGTTAACTATAAAAATAATATCTGTAATACCTATCTCCTAGAGTTGTTTTGAGAAATATTAAACAAGAAAATGTTTCTGAAGTGTTTAGCATAGAGGGTGGAACTCAGTAAAATCCTAATTATTAGAAAAGAATTTAATTTTCATTCTCTGGGACAAATGCCTAAAGGTGCAGTTGCTGGGCTATATGGTAATTGCATGCTTAGTCTTTAAGAAACTGCCAGACTCTTTTCCAGAGTGGTTGTACCATTTTACTGTACACCTGCAATGTACTGGTGATCCAGTTTCTCCACAACCTCACCAGCATTTGGTATTGTCAGTATTTTTTATTGTAGCCATTCTGATAGGTGGAATGTTAATGATAAATACTAGAAAGGAATGTAAGTTTCTTCCAATATTAAATCCAATATTTAACAGAAACTGGATTTCTAACAAAATTATCAATTTACCTTCACTAGTCCCATCTTCTGGACACACAATGTTCCTGTTACAAAATCTGTCTATTCTAGAGCAATGTCCATTATCTCTCTGTAATTGAGAAAGTGTCTTATCTTCATCCGAAAAATCACTTCCACTGGAACTCCATGTTATATCTGTAAGCCCACTGGTGCTTTTAAATGTGGTAGTTTCTGTTGAAGAAAAAGAAAGCACATAAATATCATCTCCTTATATGGTCATTTATCAGAATACAATTTTATGTGTGTAATTTTGCCAAAGTCACGAATACACAAAACTCTGTGATAGGAAAAGCAATGTCTACGTCAAATCTTTCTACCTGAAGTTCTATGCACAATCTCACTAACATTCTCTTGAGTTCGAAGCCAAGTTCCAAGAAGAAAAAGAAGTAGAACTGGTTAAGTTATACAAAAAAAGGAAAGTGACTAGAGCACAAAAGAAAACCAGAAAAATAAGACCTGAAATAACATTTTATAAAAGTATAACTTCCTGGGGTATTTGATGAAAACAAAAAAATTTTTTAAATGCAAAACACAAAGTCAAAACTTATGAGTAACAGGAATGCTTCTGTGTGCTTCCTTTGCCGTGCTAAGAGCTCTGGGAGCAGGGTGCTTAAAACACTTAAGACCAAACATTGTATTTAATTACACTTTTTATTTTGATATAATATTAGATTTATATACAGTTGTAAGAAACAACAGAGAAAACTCTTGTATCCATCACCCAGTCCCTCCAATGGTAACATCTTGCAAAACTGTAGTACAACACAACCAGGATACTGACACTCATCCAGTCAAGATACAGATCACTTCTATCACCACAGGATGCCTTGCATTACCTTTTTATAGCTACACCATCTCCTGGCCCCATACCAATCCCTGAACTCTGCCAACCACTACTCAGTTTTGCATTTCTGTAATTCTGTCATTATAAAAATGTTATATAATCGAGACCAGCCTGGCCAACATGGTGAAACCCCATCTCTACTAAAAACACAAAAAAATTAGCCGGGTGTGGTTGCAGGTACCTGTAATCTCAGCTACTTGGGGAGGCTGAGGCAGGAGAATTGCTTGAACCCAGGAGGCAGAGGTTGCAGTGAGCCAAGATTGAGCCACTGCACTCCAGCCTGGGCAACAAGAGCGAAACTCCATCTCTCTCTGTCTCCGTCTCTCTCCCTTTCTCTCTCCTCTCTCTCTCTCCGCCCCCCCCTCTCTCACACACACACACACACAGGTTATATAAATAAAATCACTATGTAACCTTTTAGGATTGACTTTTTTCACTCAGAATAATTTCTTAGATATTCATCTAAGTTATCAACATTTATTTTCTTTTTATTACTGAATAGTACACCATGATACTATGCACCATAGTTTGTTTAATCATTCACCTACTGAAGGACATCTGTGTTGTTTCTAGTTTGGGGCTATTATGAACAAAGCTGCTTATAAACATCTGTGTACAAGATGCTATGTAAATTTAATTTTCATTCTCTGGGACAAATGCCTAAGCATGCAGTTGCTGGGTTATATGGTAATTGCATGTTTAGTCTTTAAGAAATCACCAGACTGCTCTCCAGAGTGGTTGTACCATTTTACTGTACACCTGCAATGTACTGGTGATCCAGTCTCTCCACAACCTCACCAGCATTTGGTATTGCCACTATTTTTTATTATAGCCATTCTAATAGGTGGAAAACGTAGCCAGAATGGGGCTATTTCATCTTGGTAGAATCAAAAGTCAACAGCAAACTTTTCTGATATTGGTCAGAAAAGGAATATATACCTAATAAAAATCAATTATTCTGTTTATATTCATAATTATAAATATAATGCTAAAACATATATATGTACATATATACATACATATCTTATCCTACATGGTATATTTGATATATTTCAAAGCGCATTTCAATACACTATGAAATGAAGAGATTAGATATTTATAAAATTCATGTTTTACAAAAAATAAACCTAGGCTTCATCAGATACATATTTACAGAACCCCTCTGATACAGTAAACCATGAGGAAACAAAGAAAACTCCAGCCTAGGCAACACAGTGAGACCCAATCTCTACAAAAAACTAAAAAATTAGCTGAGCATAGTGGTGCATGCCTGTAGTCCCAGCTACTTGGAAGTCTGAAGCAGGAGGACGAGTTTAAGAGCAAATGTTTGAGGTTGCAGTGAGCTATGACTGCACCACGGCACTCCATCCTGAGTGACAGAGTAAGATCCCATCTCTAAAAAAGAAAAGAAAAGAGAAAAGAAAAGAAAACTCCTTCCCACAAGGAACATGTGTGGTCTGGAAGGAAACACTAATCATGAAAAAAACTAACACTATACCAGACGTATGTCATGGAATAGTGGTGGTACAAAAAAACTGAATGTTCCACTTTGCATTGATCAGGAAAAGAGGATTCACTAACACGATGATGTCTGAAAAAACAGTATTTACAAAGGCAAAAAACATGGAATAGTCAACATTTACTGAACACTTACTACTTTGTGCCACAAACATCTAGAATTACTGAAGTGGCCTATTGTTCATGTTATAAAAGGAAAAATAAACTATTCAGAACATCCTAAGAATCTATATCTATCTAAAAAGCTAATAAACTGGGTACTTGTAAGAGACATTATCGATCTCTATCATTATTGTGCATTTGAAAAGTAAGTCAAGAAGCAAGTTATCGACCGGGAGCGGTGGCTCACGCTTGTAATCCCAGACTTCGGGAAGCCGAGGCGGGTGGATCACGAGGTCAGAAGCTCACCACCAGGCTGGCCAAGATGGTGAAACCCCATCTCTACTAAAAATACAAAAAATTAGCCAGGCGTGGTTGTGGGGCCCGTAATCCCAGCTACTCCAGAGACTGAGGCAGACAACTGCTTGAACCCAGGAGGTGGAGGTCGCAGTGAGCAGAGGTCGCGCCACTGCACTCTAGCCTGGGTGACAGAGTGAGACATCATCTCAAAAAAAAAAAGAAAAGAAAAGGAAGTTATCACTATTTGCAAATTATAAAATGAATTCATGGAAAAGTCAAGAAACCAACTGAAAAATTACTACCATTAATAAGAAAGTCCAATAAAGGTGGCAAGGTACAAACAAAGATACGAAATCAAATTTAAAGCAGTAGAAAAAACAATAAAATACCTACAAGAAACTTAAGTGTCGCGGGAAGTCAGTGACCCCAAATGGAGGGACCAGCTGGAACCATGGCAGAGGAACATAAATTGTGAAGTATCATTTTAATATGGACATATATCAGTTCCCAAAATTAATACGTTTACAATTTCTGTACTTCAATCTCTGAACATAAATTGTGAAGATTTCATTCTAATATAGACATTTATCACTTCCCAAATAATACTTTTATAATTTCTTATGCCTGTCTTTAATCTCTCAATCCTGTTATCTTCGTAAGGTGAGAATGTACCTCACCTCAGGACCACTATTGTGTTAAACTGTACAAATTGATTGTAAAACACATGTGTTTGAACAATATGAAATCAGTGCACCTTGAAAAAAAAGAGAACAGCAATTTTCAGGGAACAAGGGAAGACAACCATAAGGTCTGATGGCCTGTGGGGTTGGGCAGAATAGAGCCATATTTTTCTTCTTGCAGAGAGCCTATAAACGGACATGTAAGTAGGGAAGATACCACTAAATTCTTTTCCCAGCAAGGAATATTAATAATTAAAACCCTGGGGAAGGAATGCATTCCTGGGGGGAGGTCTATAAATGGCCTCTCTGGGAGTCTCTCTCCTATGTGGTTGAGATAAGGACTGGTCTCCTGCAGTACCCTCAGGCATAATAGGGTGGGGGGAAAAAACCCACCCTGGTGAATTTGAGGTCAGACGGGTTTCTCTTCTCAAACCCTGTTTTCTGTTGTTTAAGATGTTTATCAAGACAATACGTGCACAGCTGAATATAGACCCTTCTCAGGAGTTTTTGATTTTGCCCTTTGCCTTGTGATCTTTGCTTTGCCCTTTGCCTTGTGATCTTTATTGTCCTCAGAAGCATGTGATCTTTGTTCTTCTTTTTGCCCTTTGAAGCATGTGATCTTTGTGACCTACTCCCTGTTCGTATACCCACTCCCCTTTTGAAGTCCTTAATAAAAACCTGCTAGTTTTGCTGTTCAGGTGGGCATCATGGTCCTACCAATATGTGACGTCACCCCTGGAGGCCCAGCAGTAAAATTCCTCTCTTTGTACTCTTTATTTCTCAGCTGGCCAACACTTAGCTAAAATAGAAAGAACCTACGTTGAAATACTGGGGGTGGGTTCCCCTGATACTTAAGAGACATGTAAAACCAAAGTACACGTTTTTAGACTTCAAAAGAACATAAAAGAACAAACAGAAAGACATATACTAAGATTTTGGATGATCTGATCAGAAAAAACTGACCTCACTGCCTTGAGGCTGAGCATCTTTTCATACATTTGAAAATCATTTATATTTCCTTTTTTGAAAGCAGTCCCTCCATAACCATTATTTTTGCAATAGTTATCTTTTTTCCCCTAGATTAAGTTCTGACGGTTCTTTATGAGAAAGATCAGCCTTGGTCTGTGACATGAGTCACAATATTTTCCCTGGTTTTTCTGAATTTTAAATTTTGTTTATGTACGTGTAATTTTTTGTAAGAGATGTGGTCTTGCTATGTCGCCCAGGATGGACTGCAGCAGCTGTACACAGGCATGATCACAGCACACTGCAGCCTCAAACTCCTGGGCTCAAGTGATCTTCCTGCCCTATACAATACCAGACTTATATATGTAATTTTGGCCATGCTATTTTTCCCTTTATGTTTAGGTGAATTTACAGCTTTATTCGTACAGTTCCTATGTTACGAATCATTCATTGAAAAGCACTTCCCAAATGTAATGCCTTTTTTCGGCCAGCAGCTGTGGTGCCTGAGAGGCACATCCAGGCAGTTTAGCTTCTGAGCCCATGTTCTTAACCATTATGCGTGGCTCCCAAGTCAGAGAGACCTGCAGTTGTTTTCACGATTAGTTTAGTGTGAGTATCTTAAGAAAATATGTAACTGTCTGATGCTTATGTACCATCTAATTTAAAAGGCAGGATAATCATTAGTTACGTCATTCAAAACCTCAGAGACCAGGACTCTAGATTTATAAATCCATGAATTATAGGCACCTGACTGCACAACTAGATAGTTAAAACCACTACCATCTCAAAAAAAAAAAAAAAAAAACCACTACCAGGAATTGATTAGCAACTCATTTTACTTGCTGAAAAGAGGGTGTCCTTGATATCAAGGCTCATTCCAATGGAACCGTAGGATAAATATTAGCCAGACTGAACATTTCTGGGTGCCCACTGTGGGCTAGGCACTGTCCTAGCACCCGGTGTTATGAGCTGAACTGTGTTCCCGCCCCGTCCCCCAAAATTCATATGTTGAAGTCCTAACCTTCTGTACCTCAGAATGTAACTTTATTTGGAGACAGGGTCTTCATAGAGGTAATCAAATTCAAGTAAGGTAATTAGGGTGGGCCCTAATCCAAGATGACTGAAATCCTTCTAAGGGGAAATCTGGACACAAAGACAGACATGCACAGAGAAAACAATGTGAAGAGACCTGGGGAAGAGACAGAGGAAGAACGCAGTATCTATAAGCCAAGGAGAGAGGTCTAGAACAGATTCTTCCCCCACAGCCCTCAGAATGAACCAACCCTGCCAACAGCTTCATTTTGGAGACTGGCCTACAGAACTGTGAGACAGTCAGTTTCTGCTGATTAAAGCCACCCAGTTTGTGGTACTTCCAAAGGCCATAATACAGCCTTTGGAAACTAGTTCAGCAGTGATATAAAGATGAGCAACAGATGGGGTCTGCCCTTAAGAAGCCAGTGGTCTAGTGGGGAAACAGGCAGGTCAAGAAATAATAATTATTAGTAATTTTTTATTAGCCGGATAATTTTAGTTTTTTCCTTTTCTCATTAGTGTCAATTGCTATAATATTCAAAGATCAAGTTCATCTTGGTTTCTAAACTTTTATAATATGTCGGGGGGGAAAGTATTTTTCTTTAGCAGATATGGCTTGAATCTTTTCTGGAGATTTTAAACATGTATAAGTAAATTCAACTTTGAAAAAGAAACATTAAATAAGTTGTTACCTTGTATTTCATAACAAAAATACATTTTTGGATGATTTTCCCATGCCACTACTTATTTGACCCATACTCTGGTGTACTTTCTACTCTATAGAATGATCAATATATTCTGAAAGGTGAGAAGAGCTTGTATGAATGTATAGTTACTTTATTTATAACATACGCAGCTTGCTAAGGCAAAAAATCATTATTAATAACTTAATAAAGGCTCGCTATTTGTAGTGGAGACTGATAGAAAAAGAGACTCGAGGAATTTCGTAGAACTGGTTCATTTTTAACAGGTTCATTTAAACTAATACTGAAGTATTAGTTTAAGACATCCTATTAACAAAAATTCCAGGATAAAAATTCTATACTACATTTTGGGTGAGGAGGCAGTATTTTTATGACAGCTGGGAAGCAGAGTCGGGGAACATGCTTTTGTAATGTGTGCCTAAGGTCAGAGGCTTGTCTTCGCCAACAGCTTCTGCAATTCCATCAGAAGATTATAGTATTTAAAAGATGTGTACAGTTTATTTCATAATACAACATTTTATAAATTTTAAAGAAACATTTTTGGTAAATTTTCTTTTTCATTTGTATAGAAAAGAATGCATGTCACTGAAATAATAACATGGTTTAGAACGTCACAGAAAGTTATGCCACTGACATACGAGCAACTGCTGTCATCAATCAAGCACCTACTGAAGCACCTCTAGGCATTTAATCTACTATTTTTAGCTCACTTAATATTCATAATAACCCAATGATTATACCCATTCTCCAGATACAAAACTGAGACTGCGAATGTTTAGCTTAGTTTTCAAAGATTATAGAGCTAGGATGCAGCAAGATCCCGGAAGTCACAAGCCCTCACTCTTCCCACACACCCACAGCGGGGCTGACTGCCTATGGCGGCAGAACCAGCGGCCAACCTAATATCCACCCACCCCCTCTTCATTACTAATAACCCCAGTTTTCTTTAGCAGCAACATACCTATCTAAAAATCCTTAATTTCACTAAAGTATCTTTAGTGGAGGTGACCCTTTGTAACAGGTTCTAGTCAAAGGTAGACTAGACTGGGAAGGGCATTCCTTCTCAAAAGAAAGGCAAAGCTGACTTGGCAAAAATCCTCAGCACCTACACTCTTCCAAGAATTCAGCCTGGAGAATTCAGCCACCACCTACCGACCATGAGAACCAATCCCACACTCAGGCTACAGAATTCAGAAAGAATTTAGCCCTCTGGATGTCCTGCTGCAGGAGACAAATTCAACCTCATTTATCCAAATACTCTAGTGTTTGAACAGTTTTCTACTACTTATTTAAAGTTCCCTAATTCATCAAGAAAGAATTTCAGAGCCTGAAGCTGTATAGTTCTTTTGGCATAGGTCACGTTTCCTTCCCAAATCTGATTTGAAAAAAAAAAACCACACAAAACCCTGGAGCTATGAGCATGAGCTAAACCTACTGGGCTCTGTGATAAAAATGAACTCAGGGGCCAAGCACGGTGGCTCACGCCTGTAATCCCAGCAATTTGGGAGGCCAAGGCAGGCAGATCATGAGGTCAGGAGATGAAGACCACCCTGGCTAACACGGTGAAACTTCATCTCTACTAAAAACACACAAAAAAATTAGTTGGGCACAGTGGCGGGCACCTGTAGTCCCAACTACTCGGGAGCCTGAGGCAGAATGGCGTGAACCTGGGAGGTGGAGCTTGCAGTGAGCCGAGGTCACACCACTGCACTCCAGCCTGGGCGACAGAGCGAGACTCTGTCTCAACAACAAAAAAAAAGAACTCAGCAAGGACACACACAAAAATGTTAGTTAGGTGGGCAGGAGAAATGGGGTAGATGGTGACAGCGACGACAGAGTTCTCAAAAATACCTTTTTACCTTGTCTTGATGTTTTTTAACTATGAATGTAGTCTCCCCAAACCATGTAACTTTTTTAAAAAAACAAATTTTTAAAATAATCACAGAAGGATTTATTAGTCTTATATCTTCTCTGTCAAGAAATCAACAAAATAGTTACCTTGCTTGGGTCTAGGGGATAATTCAAGGTGTTTTTCTGTAATCGTCTTCTCTTCAGCTGTTAATGACTGCAGGCAAAATAATAATCATGGAATTTATGTGACAAATGCAAAAAAAAACTTTTATAAAATATTCAAAATCTTAAACTATACTCTCCTTAACATATTCTTCTCTGATTTCCTTTACCAATTCACCAATTTCAGTATTCCCAAAGCATGTACTCCTTATATATTTATAAATTTGGTGTATTTTTCCAGAATCTAAAGAGATCTGACTGACCAAAACGTTTCATATTAACATTCAATGTAATATCTGCTCACTCATATGACTCTGACTGCCTATGAGGTACTCATTACTACTCATACCCAAATATCTTGAGTTTGTAATAGCATTCCTCCGTAAGTACACAAACACACAAAAATTATCCAGAACATCTCATTGCCAAAAGATTCTGAATATACAGGCATACCTTGTTTTATTGTGCTTCACAGATAAAGTGTTTTTTACAAATTGAAAATTTCTGGCAATCCTGTGTCAACCAATTCTGTGTGCCATTTTTCCAACAGCATCTGCTCACCTATAAACTTGTGTCTCTGTGTCATATTTTGATAATTATCCCAAGATTTCAAACTTTATCATTATTATTAAATCTGCTATGATGGTCTGTGATCAGTGATCTCTGGTATTACTACTGTAATTGATTTGGGGTGCCACAGTCAAAACCAATATAAGAGAGCAAAATTAATAAATGCTGTGTGTGTTCTGACTGCTCCACCAACCAGCTGCTCCTCCATCTCTTGCCTTCTCCTTAGGCCTCCTATTCTCTGCAACACAACAATATTAACATTAAGTCAATTAACAACCTTACAGTGGCCTCAAAGTGCTCAAACAAAGGAAGAACTGAACGTTTCACACCTTAAATCAAAAGTTGGAAATGGCCGGGCACAGTGGCTCACACCCGTAATCCCAGCACTTTGGGAGGCCAAAGTGAGTAAATCACCTAAGGTGAGGAATTCGAGACCAGCCTGACCAACATGATGAAACCCCGTGGCTACTAAAAATACAAAAATTAGCTGGGCGTGGTGGCAGGCACCTGTAATCCCAGCTACTCGGGAGGCTGAGGCAGGAGAATTACTTGAACCTGGGAGGTGGAGGTTGCAGTGAGCCAAGATTCCACCACCCCAAGTGACAGAGACTCCATCTCAAAAAAAAAAAAAAAAAGTAAAGAAAAGCTGGAAATGATAAAGCTTAGGTAGGAAGGCATGGCAAAAACTAAGATAGGCTAAAATTTAGACCTCTTGCACCAAATTGTTAAGCCAGTTGTGAATGCAAAGGAAAGTTCTTGAATGAAACTGACAGTGCTACTCCAGTGAATACACAAATGATAAGAAAGTAAAACAGCACTATTGCTAATACAGAGTTTTAGCAATCTGGATAGAAAATTGAACCGCTATAACATTCCTTTAAGCCAGAGCAGAATTCAGAGCAAGGTCCTAACTCTCTTCAATTCTACAAAGGCTGAGAGAGGTGAAGCTGGAGAAGAAAAGTCTGCAACTAGCAGAGGGTGGTTCATGAACAAATCATCTCCATAACATAAAAGTACAAGGTAATGCAGCAAGTGATCTAGAAGATCTAGTTAACATCACTGATGAAGGTAGCTATGCTAAATAATAGATTTTCAATAGAGATGGAAGAGCCTTATATTAGAAGATGATGCCATTTAAGACTTTCGTAGCTAGAGAGAAGTCAATGCTTGGCAATAAAGCTTCAAAGAACAGACTGATACTCATATTGGGGCTAACGCAGCTGGTAACATTAAGTTGAAGCCAATGATCATGTATCATTCTGAAAATCCTAGCGCCCATATGATAAATCTGCTCTGCCTCTGCTCTATAAATGTAACAACAAAGCCTGGATGACAGCACATCTCTTTACAGTATTCTTTACTGTAATACTTTAAGTCCACTGTTGAGACCCGCTCAGAAAAAAAAAGATTTCTTTCAAACTATTACTGCTGATTGACAATGCACCTGGTCACCCAAGAGCTCTGATTGAGAAGCACAAGGAGATTAACGTTATTTTCATGCCTGCTAACACCACTTCCATTCTGCAACCTATGGATCAAGGGGTGATTCTGACTTTCAAGTCTTATTATTTCAGATATACATGTCACATGGCTGTAGCTGCCATAGATAGTGACTCCTCTGATGGATCTGGGCAAAGTAAATTGAAAACTTTCAGGAAAATATTCACCATTCTATGTGCCATTAAGAACATTCATGATTAATGACAGAAGATCAAAATATCAGCATTAACAGGAGTTTGGAAGAAGTTGATTCCAACCCTTATGTATGACTGAGGAGTTCAAGACTTCAGCAGAAAAACTGATGTGATAGAAACAGCAAGAGAACTAGAATTAGAAGTGCAACCTGAACATATGACTGAATTGCTGTAATCTTCTAAGAGTTGAATGGATGAAGAGTTACTTCTTACGGATGAACAAATAAAGTAGTTTCTGGAGATAAAATCTACTCCTGGTGAAAATGCTGTGAACATTGTTGAAGTGATAACAAGGAATTTAGAATATGCTATAAACTTAGTTGATAAAGCAGTGTCAGGCTTTGGAAGGATTGAGTCCAATTTTGAAAGAAGTTCTATTACAGGTCAAATATTATCAGCATCACATGCTACTCAGTAATCTTTCATGAAAGGAATAGTAAATAGATGTGGTAAACTTCACTTTTACCCTATTTTAGGACACTGCCACAGTCACCCCAACCTTCAACCACCAACCTGATCAGTCAGCAGCCATCAGCATCAAAGCAAGACTCTCTCCCAGCAAAAAGATTACACCTTGGTGAAGGCTCCTATGATTGTTAGCATTTTTTTTTAGCAATAAAATATTGTTAAATTAAGGTATATACATTGCTTTTTTAGACATAATACTACTGCACACTTAACAGACTACAGTATAATATAAATATAACTTTTATATATACCAGAAAATCAAAGAATTCATGTGATCACTTTATTGCGATATTCACTTTATTGTGTTGGTCCTGAACTAAACCTGCAATATCTCCAGAGTATGCCTCCAGAGTAAACATGCATTTCTTGTGAAGAGTGGTATGCTAAATGGTTTCATCTTCTGAGAACATTCTTAGTAAATATCCTTCATTTACAAACAAAGAAGTAGAAAGGTTCTGCATGGATTAAAGAGGTACAGGTGTGAGCTGGGCATTGGGGCTCACACCTGTAATCCCAACTCTCTGGGAGGCGGAGGCAGGAGGATGACTTGCAGCCAGGGGTTAGAGACCAGCCTAGGCAACACAGCAAGACCCTGTCTCTACAGAAAGTTTTTTAAAAATTAGCCAGGCGGCCAGGCACACTGGCTTACGCCTGTAATCCCGGCACTCTGAAGGCCAAGGCAGGTGGATTACCTGAGGTCAGGAGTTCCAAACCAGCCTGGCCAACATGGTGAAACCCGGTCTCTACTAAAACTACAAAAATGAGCCGCGTATGGTGGCACGCACCTGTAATCCCAGCTACTCGAGAGGCTGAGGCAAGAGAATTGCTTGAACCTGGGAGGCGGAGGTTGCTGTGAGCCAACATAGCCCCACCGCACTCCAGCCTGGGTGACAAAGTGAGACTCTGTCTCAAAAAAAAAAAAAAAAAATTAGCCAGGCATGGTCCCAGCTATTTGACAGGCTGAGGCAAGATAGCCTGAGCCCAGGAGTTCAAGGGTTCAAGGATGCCCTGAGCTATGACTGCGCCAGCCTGGGCAACAAAGTGAGACTTTGTCTCCAAAAAAAAAAAAAAAAAAAAAGGTGAATACTAACTTGCCACGATTATTAAAGGAATGAAAGGGAAGAAAAGGAGTGTATCAATTACAGTGTCCTGAAAGAGTAAGAAAGGGAATGTATCAATTACAGTGTCCTGAAAGAGTAAGAAAGGGAATTACAATGAAATGTAATTACAATGTTCTGAACACTCAGGATTTCCTCTTTGGCATTCAGGGAAAACAATTCTACAGATACTTTACCGGAGTCCCAGAAGCGTCCTGAAACCCTTCTCCACACCTGAGCCATGCTTCAGAGAGAGAGGCAGCTGCCCCTGCTGTCCTGAGACCTGCTCTTCTGACCTGCAGTGGTCTTTCTCCTGGAAAGGATGGGCATTCTACATCCCAACTCCTTTTTCTCTGTGGAGATGATTAACAGAAAAATCAAAACAAAAAACCACTATCAACTTCATTAAATAGACATTAAGTTAACAATTTACAATCTGAAAACCCAGAAGTGTCATTAGTAAAGGCATAGTTTTTGAATGTCTCTAAATCTTCACATAAACAGCAACTGGACAGCAAAGCCAAAAACATAGAAACACAATTAATCAGCAAACTCCAAAACACAAGTGGGTAAAGACAAACCACCAACCCTCCAAAGTCCAGCATGGTATCAGTGTCTAAGAGGAAAGAAGCCAAGGAAAGTAAGAGAGCCAAGGAGGCCCTGAGAACCTAGACATCAGTGCTCACCACGAAGCAGAGCAGGTGACAGATCTGAGAACAGCACCTGAAACTAGGTGAGAGCAGGGGCTCTACGGTAAGAAGATGTGAAGAGATGGGAGCAGCCTGGGCCACCCAAAACTGGTCACCCTGGACTCACTTCTGGGGCCCTCACTGAGAAAGTGCTGGGAGTGGAATCTACTCAGCAGCACAGGGGTGGCAGAGACACAGAAAATGTCCAGATGAGCAGAGTCAGGGAGAATCTACAAGACCAAATACACAAGTGGCCATATTTTTACAAGCCATATGAAAACAACACAAGGTATGAAAGCTATGCTGAGCCAGGTGCCATGGATCACACCTGTAATCCCAAAACTTTGGGAGGCCAAGGCAGGAGGATTCCATGAGCCCAGGGGTTCAAGACCAGCCTGGGCAACACAGCAAGACCCCATTTCTAAAAAAAAAAAAAAAAAACTTTTTAGTGAGCTGGGCATGGTGGCACACGACTGTAGTTCCAGCTACTCGGGAGGCTGAACCAGGAGGATCACTTGAGCCCAGGAGTTTGAGGCTGCAGTGAGCTATGACTGCACCACTGCACTTCAACTCGGGCAACCCAGTGAGAGTCCACGTCCTTAAAAAAAGAAAAGAAAAGAAAAGCTATCCTGAATCCTGCCTCCTATCATTTCAGAAGACAGAGACATAAAAATAAGCAACAGGAAGGTATAAAAGCTAAATCCCATAAAATTATTATTAGGGAAAAACTAAGGAGAATAACATCCCAACATACCAAAAAAAAAAAAAAAAAAAAAAAAAAAAAAAAAAAAAAAAAA
>NW_012101785.1:33766-44047 GCF_000951045.1 Mandrillus leucophaeus
ACATCAAAGACACACAAAACAGATAAAATGGTAAACTACAATTTTAAAACAAGATAAAACATTCAGAATAAAAACTCAGAAATGAGGTGACAAAACTTAAGAAGTAGAATAAAATTTAAAAAGGACTAAACCAGAAGGAATCCAAGAACAAATCGGTATTACAGATATCTTAAATCTTCAGTGTAAAAGTAGTAAAAATTTAAACATAACACTATCTTACAAACTAGCCATTTTACTCCTATTTACGCAAAGAAATAAAACTATGTCTACACAGATTTTTACATATATTTTTAAAAGCATTTTTATTTGTAATAGCCAAAACCTAAAAACCACCCAAAGTCCATTGCAGTAGCTTTAAAATATGACAACAAATTCTTTAACATTGCTCCCCTCAAAACCAGCCTTTGAAAGAAAAAAACGAATTCTTTACTCTTTGAGTGAGGGCTGGATGTTGTGACTTATTTCTAGCAAATAATATCATGAGGAAAGTGACAATGTGTGACTTCTGAGAGCAGGTCATAATAGGAATTGAGGCTTCCAGCAGGCGCAGTGGCTTATGCCTGTAATTCCAACACTTTGGGAGACCAGGGCGGCCAGATCACTTGAGGCCTGGAGTTAGAGGCCAGACTGGTCAACAGGCCAAAATCTCATCTCTACTAAAAATACAAAAATCAGCTGGGTGTGGGGGTGCACACCTGTAATCTCAGCTACTCGGGAGGCTGAAGCACGAGAATCACTTGAACTCGGGACAGAAGTTGCAGTGAGTCGAGATCACGCCACTGCACTCCAGCCTGGACAACACAGCAAGACTCTGTCTCAAAAAAAAAAAAAAAAAAAAAAAGGCATTGCAACTTTCTCTTTGTTCATGCTGCTCTTGGATCACTTGTTTTAGTGGTTACCAGATTCCATAAGAACATGGTTGGGCATGGTGGCTCATACCTGTAATCCTAGCACTTTGGGAGGCTGAGGTGGGCAGATCACTTGAGGTCAGGAGTTTGAAACCAGCTTGGCCAACATGGTAAAACCAAATCTCTACTACAAATACAAAAATTAGCCAGGGGTGGTGGTAGGAGCCTATAATCCCAGCTACTCGGGAGGCTGAGCCAGGAGAATCGCTTGAACCCGGGAGGCAAAAATTACAGTGAGCCAAGACAGCACCACTGCACTCCAATCTGGGCAGCACAGTGAGACACCGTGTCAAAAAAAAAAAAGACTCAAGCATCCCTGCAAAGAGGATCCTTGGTCAGAAGATCAGAGGCTGAAGCCTCTGGCCCACAGCCATAGAAGTTAACTATCTTTGAATTGGATATGTCAGCGAAGCCTTCAAATGACTTCAAAGCATCCAGCATCTTGACAGCAATCTCATGAAAAACCCTACGCCAGTCACCCAAATAAGCCACTCCCAAATCCCTGGCCAAAAAACTGTTAGATAATAAATGCATATTGTTTCATGCCGCTAAGTTTTTGGATAATCTGTTATACCGCAATAGATAGCTAATATACCCATCAACAAATGGATGGATTTTAAAACTTGTGATATATCCACACAATACAATCGTAGTGAGCAATAAAAAAGGAATAACGGCTGGGCACGGTGGCTCACGCCATAATCCCAGCACTTTGGAAGGCCGAGGTGAGTGGACTGCCTGAGGTCAGGAGTTCAAGACCAACCCTGTCTCTACTAAAAATAAAAAAAAAAAAAAAAAAAAAAAATTAGCTGGGCGTGGTGGCACATGCTTGTAATCCCAGCACTTTGGGAGGCTGAGGTGGGCGGATCACCTGAGGTCAGGAGTTCAAGACCAACCCTGTCTCTACTAAAAATACAAAAAAATTAGCTGGGCGTGGTGGTGCGTGCTTGTAATCCCAGCTACTCGGGAGGCTGAGGCAGGAGAATCGCTTGAACCCAGGAGGCGGAGGTTGCAGTGAGCTGAGATCATGCCACTGCACTCCAGCCTGGGCAACGAACGAAACCTTGTTCCAAAAAAAAAAAAAATTAGCTGGGCGTGGTGGCAGGCACCTGTAATCCCAGCTACTGAGGCAGGAGAATCGCTTGAACCCAGGAGGCAGAGGTTGTAGTGAGCCAAGATCATGCCACTGCACTCCAGCCTGGGCAATAAGAGTGAAACTCTGTCTCGAAAAAAAAAAAAAAGAATGAAGTACTGAAACATGCAGTAACATAATTGGATTTCAAAATAACACTAAACAAAAGACACTAGACCATAAAAATCCATTTACATACAATTCTAGAAAATGCAAACAAATCAGTAATAATAGAAAGCAGGTTCACGATAGGCTAGGAATGCAAGGAAAAGAGAGAAATAGGAATTACAAAGTGGCAAAGAAAAACTTTGGGACATGATTGTTATATTCGCTAAACTATTTGTAGTGATAGTTTCATGGAGATGTGTGGATCTCAAAAGTTATCAAACTGTATGCTGTAACTATAAAGTTTATATCAATTATTTACGTAATAATGCTGTTAAAAAATCAGTATAATTCAACAAAGAGAGAAACAGGTGAAAAATGATTTTTTTGTAAATTTTATTCCTCATGCAAACTTGTCTAACAAAAAAAAAAAGGAAATTTAAAGGTTCCACAATCCAGCTCCAGTGAAGAAAAAGTATTCAAGAGAAATAGTATGATTAAGTCTCTTTTGGGATCCAACATAAAGGTAACAGGAATTCCTGAAGAAGCAAATCAAAGGAATGGGACAGACAGTAAAAACCACAATTCCAGAAAACTTTACTGAATTTTAAAAAAGAACATAAGCCAAGGAGTTTGTATTTGCTAGGCTGGAAATTGTAGTGATAACATTAATATATTCTCTAGGCTTTTTTTGCCCGTTTTTCCTTTTTTTAAAACAAATGTCTGCAACAGACATATCTTCATTTCATAATATTTTTAATTTGCATTTTAAGAAAAATTTTAGGTTTGTGTTGGGAATTAAATTGAGGTTAACAATTATAACTTGATCACCTAATCAGAAATACGTCTCCACATCAATATCATTGTAGTTTAAGCAATAAGAATAAATTAAAATTAAAATACGCCATTAAAACTTCCTTAACTAGTGCTATGGTCTGAACCCTGCTGTCTCCTAAAATTCATATGTTGACAACCTAATCCCCAATGCAATGCTATTAAGAGATGAGGCCTGGCCAGGAACAATGGCTCACGCCTGTAATCACAACACTTTGGGAGAGAGAGGCGGGCGGATCATGAGGTCCAGAGATCGAGACCATCCTGGCTAACATGGTGAAACCCCATCTCCACTAAAAATACAAAAATTAGCTGGGTGTGGTGGCATGCACCTGTAGTCCTAGCTACTCAGGAGGGTGAGGCAGGAGAATTGCTTGAACCCAGGAGGCAGAGGTTGTAATGAGCCGAGATCCTGCCACTGCACTCCAGCAGCCTGGCGACAGAGCAAGATCTGTCTCAAAAAAAAAAAAAAAGAGAGAGATGAGGCCTTTGGAGGTGACTAGAACAGGAACCAGAGCCCCCACAAATAGGATTACCGTCCTTATGAAAAATTAGTCAGCAGCCTAAGCAACATCGTGACACCCCATATCTACAGAATTTTTTTTTTTTTTTTTTTTAAGAATTAGTGAGGCATGGTGGTACATGCCTGCAGTTCCAGCTACTTGGGAGGCTGTGGTAGGAGGATTGCTTGAGCCCAGGAAGTCAAGGCTGCAGTGAGCCATGACTGCACCACCGCATTCCAGCCTGGGTGACAGAGCAAGATCCTGTCTTTGAAAAAAATAAATAAATAAATAGCTGGATGTGGTGGCGTGTGCCTATAGTCTCAGCTATTCAAGAGGCTGGGGTGGGAGGATCACTTGAGCCTGGGAGGTCAAGGCTGCATCACTGATTACGCCACTGCATTCCAGCCTCGGTGGCAGAGTGAGATCCTATCTCCAAAAACAAAAAGCAAAAAACTACAATGATAAGCCACCTCACACTCATGAGAACAGCTACTATTTAAAAAAAGAAAAAAAAAAAAAGAAAAGAAAGAAAACAATAAGCATTGCCAAGGATGTGTAGCAATTTTAACTTTTAAGTAAAATGTTGCAGTTGTTAAAAATTATTTGGTAGAGCCTCAAAAGTTAAACACAGCTGAGCAAGGTGGCTCATGCCTGTAATCACAGCACTTTGGGAGGCCAAGGCGGGCGAATCACGAGGTCAGGAGTTCAAGCCCAGCCTGACCAACATGGTGAAAACTCATCTCTACTAAAAATGCAAAAAATTAGCCGGGCGTGGTGGCATGCACCTGTAGTCCCAGCTACTCGGGAGGCTGAGGCAGGAAAATTGCTTGAACTCAGGAGGCAGAGGTTGCAGCGAGTCAAGTTCGAGCCACTTGCACTCCAGCCTGGGTGACAGGGTGAGACTCTGTCTCAAAAAAAAAAAAAAAAGTTAAACACAGGGTAGGGCACAACGGCTCACACCTGTAATCCCAGCACTTTAGGAGACCAAGGCAGGAGGACTACTTGGGCCCATGAGTTCAAGACCAGCCTGGGAAACATAGCGAGTCCCTACAAAAAATAAATTAGCAGGGGTGGGAATGTTCATCTGTGGTCCCAGCTACTCAGGAGGGTGAAGCGGGACAATTGCTTGAGCCCAGGAGTTTGAGGCTGCAGTAAGCTATAATCAGGCCACAGCTCTGAAGCCTGGGCAACAGAGCAAGACTGTGTCTCTAAAATAAAATAAAACAAAATAGTTAAACAACCATGATCTAGCAATGCCACTGCTCAGTATATACCCAAAACTCAAACAGGGCCGGGTGTGGGGGCTCACGCCTGTAATCCCAGCACTTTGGGAGGCCGAGACGGGCGGATCACAAGGTCAGGAGATCAAGACCATCCTGGCTAACATGGTAAAACCCCTTCTCTACTAAAAATACAAAAAATTAGCCTGGCGTGTTGGCGGGCGCCTGTAGTCCCAGCTACTTGGGAGACTGAGGCAGGAGAATGTCATGAACTCCGGGGGTAGGGCTTGCACTGAGATCGTGCCACTGCACTCCAGCCTGGGTGACATAGCGAGACTCTGTCTCAAAAGAAAAACAAACAAACAAACAAAAAAACCTCAGATACTTGTATACGAATGTTCATAGCAGCAATATTCACAATAGCCAAAAGGTGGAAAGAACACAAATGTCCATCAATGAATGAATACATGAACAAAATGTGGAACACATAAATAATGAAATATTAATTCAGCCTTAAAAAGGAATGAATTTCTGATACATGTTACAACATTGTTGAATCTTGAAAACATTCACAGTAAAAATAAGCCAGACACAAAAGGGCAAACATTATATGAGGGCAATTAGAATTGACCCATATCATGAGACAAATTCACAAAGACAGAAAGTAGAACGGTTGCTAGGGGATGGGGAGGGAAGAATGAGGAGTCATAGTTTAATGAGCACAGAATTTCCATTCTGATGATTGAAAACATTCTGAAGATGGATGGTGGTGATGGCTGAAAAACAATGCTATCTTAGTTTGTTCTGGGAGCTATAACAAAATACCATAAACAGAGTGGCACAGAAACAAAAGAAATTTCTCATAGTTCTAGAGGCTGTAAAAGTTCAAGATTAAGGCACCAGCAGATTCAGCGTCTGATGAGAGTCTGCTTCCTGGTTCATAGATGGTTTCCTGATTCTTCTCACTACATCCCCATGGGACAGAAGGAAGAAGAGTCCCTGGGAACTTTTTCTTAAGGGCACTAATCTCATTCACAAGGGTACCCTCATGACCTAATCTCTTTCCAAAGGCCCCAACTCTAAATATCATCACATAGGGAAGTAGGTTTCAACATCTGAATACTGGAGAGAGAGAAACATTCAATCTACAGCAAATGTGAATGTATTTAATACCATAGGACTACACACCTAAAAATGGTTAAAACAGTACATTTCACAGCACGTGTGCGTGTGTGTATATATATATTTATTTATTTATTTACATATGTGTGTGTGTGTGTATATATATCTCTCACAATTTTTAAAAAATGCAATCCAGGGAACAGGTACATCAGAATCAGGGATGCATTTACAGATACCTAGGTACCCAAATCACAAGTTAGAATTTTGAGAGAGGTAAGGCTCAGGAATCTGCATTTTGACAACCATCTCTGCTGATTCTTATTCCATAAATGTTTGAGACCACTGTTAAACATGTTGGATTAGAATTCAATCTGTAGGCCAGGCACAGTGGCTCACGCCTGTAATTCCAACACTTTGGGAGGCTGAGGCAGACGGATCACGAGGTCAGGAGATCGAGACCATCCTGGCTAACATGGTGAAACTCTGTCTCTACTAAAAATACAACAACAACAAAAAATTTAGCCAGGTGTGGTGGCGGGCACCTGTAGTCCCAAACACTTGGGAGGCTGAGGCAGAAGAATGGCAGGAACCCAGAAGGCAGGGCTTGCACTGAGCTGAGATCGTACCACTGCACTCCAGCCTGGGCGACAGAGCGAGACTCCGTCTCCAAAAAAAAAAAAAAATCAATCTGTAACAGGTAAATTAAACACAAAATTTAGATCCTCAGGATCTAATTCAAAACCACGAGCTTCTCTGTGCACGCCTGAAATTTCTTTATTGGAGTATATAACGTTTGGTAAAACAGTAAAAATATCACAAACTTTGGTAAGTTTAAAAAAAAAACAAAAGCCTGGCCAGGCACTGTAATCCCAGCACTCTGGGAGGCTGAGTCAGGCGGATCACCTGAGGTCGGGAGTTCAAGACCAGCCTGACCAACATAGAGAAACCTCGTCTCTACTAAAAATACAAAATTAGCCAGGTGTGGTGGAGCACGCCTGTAATCCCAGCTACTTGGGAGGCTGAGACAGGAGAATCGCTTCAACCTGAGAGGTGGAGGCTGCGGTGAGCCAAGACTGTGCCATTGCTCTCCAGCCTAGGAAACAAGAGTGAAACTCTGTCTTGAGAAAAAAAAAAAAAAGGCTAAGGAAGAAACTCGTAATGCCTTACATTCCAGTGGTTTGAAGTATAAAAAGGAAATCCTGAACAGAAGAACCGGGTGCTGATCATGAGACACAGCAATCAGGATTCCAATCCCCTCCACTTTAACCAGTTCCATCACTAAGTCCACCATTCAATCATGTTCAAGCCTCTAACACTAAACACCATAAAAATCTCTCCCTCACCTTGACACCATCTAGCTTGCTCACTCCCTTCTCTGGCAGGCTTATACATAGAGTTATCCACTTGAATATTTTATTTTTCTAACCATTGCAAATTCTTTACTAGCCTTCCCATCAAAATTGTTTCCTCTTTGGTTATTTTTTTCTTTCGTTTTTTTAATTCTGTTTCCCCTTGGTTACTGTATTTCTCTACATTATAGATGTACAAGTATATTTGTTACCTACATTTTATTAAGGTGTAAATGACAAAGAACTGAACATGAAATTCAATAAACTGGTTTGAAATAAGGAAGGTCTTACAGAGTAATGTACAAAGAGAAATACTTTCAAGATCTTGGTAAAAGTACATACAAAACTCAGGCACAAAGTAGGTTTCGCTTTTTTCCATAAATAAACTAGCATTTGGACAGACGATATTGTATACTGCTTTTCCTTGGTCATAGCATTTAACAAGTACAGAATATAATCTAGAGCTATACAAACTGGACAGGTAACTTTCAAAGAAATTATTCATATGTGTCTAAATATTTACAGAAATTACACCTTCTTTATTTATTCTCTTAACATTATAACAGGCAAGGCATGGTGGCTCATGCCTGTAACCCCAGCACTTTGGGAGGCCAAGGCAGGCAGATCACTTGAGCCCCAGAGTTTGAGACCAGCCTGGGGAACATGGCAAAAGTCCATCTGCCCAAAAAAGAAATACAAAAATCAGCCAGGCATGGTGGCATGTTCCTGTAGTTTCAGCTACTCAGGGGGCTGAGGCAGAAGGACTGCTTGAGCACAGGAGACCCAGGCTGCAGTGAGCTGTGATCATGCCACCGCACTCCAGCCAGGGCAACAGAAACAAGTTCCAGTCTCAAACAACAACAACAAAAACAACAAAACACACACACAGAAAATTTTAAAAAATAAATAAATAGAAAAAAGTCATCAAGGTCTCACTATTTGTTCACATTCCAAAAATATTTACTAAATACAAAATTACGTACGAGGCACCCAGCTACCAACCTGACATAACTATTTTAATGTTTTCCTACCCTATTTGAGTCTTCTGATTAGACATTATCTTCCAGTTATAACTGTAAAATAGTGTTGTATAACTGTAAAATAGTGTTGTATTCTGCTCCTTTTATTTAAAATAATAAAATATTTTCTTTATACAGAAGTTCTACTCATTGTAAAAAAGGAAACTAAAACAAAAATATATGCAAAGCCAATGGAAATCTTATTTACACATAAGAATGCATGCTCTGCTTTTGATTTTATCAGAATGGAAAATATTATTCTTACCTATTTTTCAAACAACACATCCATGTAAAACTAATGACACTAAATTTTAAAATAATAATGTACAAATTTTTAAATATATATTAAGCATTTGTATAAAAACATGTGCAGGAAACAGACCCAAATGCTTATATTATCAAAATGTTTATGTTTTGCTGATTATAGGTTTTACAGGTTTATGGGGGATATTTTATTTTTTCTTTCTTTTTTTTTTTTTGAGACTGAGTCTCGCTCTGTCACCCAGGCCAGAATGTAGCCGCACAATCTAGGCTCACTGCAAGCTCCCCCTCCCGGTTTCACGCCATTCTCCTGCCTCAGCCTCCTGAGTACCTGGGACTACAGGTGCCCACCACCACGCCCGGCTAACTTTTTGTATTTTTAGTAGAGATGGGGTTTCACCGTGTTAGCCAGGATGGTCTCGATCTCCTGACCTCGTGATCCACTAGCCTGGGTCTCCCCAAGTGCTGGGATTACAGGCGTGAGCCACTGTGCCCAGCCTATGGGGGATATTTTCTATTGTAGTCTTTATTTTCTAGCAACTCCACAATCCCTGTGTATTATTTCTATGATTAGTAATGAGAACAATTGTTTAAAACTGTTCTAGGATGGGTGCGGTGGCTCACGCCCGTAATCCCAGCACTTTGGGAGGCCAAGGTGGGCGGATCACGAGGTCAGGAGATCGAGACCATTCTGGCTAACAGGGTGAAACCCTACCTCTACTAAAAATACAAAAAGTTAGCCGGGCATAGCGGCGGGCGCCTTGTAGTCCCAGCTACTAAAGAGGCTGAGGCAGAAGAATGGCGTGAACCCGGGAGGCGGGGCTTGCAGTGGGCCGAGACAGCCCCACTGCACTCCACCCTGGGCGAAAGAGGGAGACTCCGTCTCAAAGGAAAAAAAAAAACTGTTCTAAATTGGCACATACTGAAATCTATTTCTCTGGCTTGCGTCCCTGTTCCAAAAGAATATGAGTACGTGCTCCCCCTGCTGGTTACATGAAAACATTAAACACCTATAATGGAGAGTTGCTAGCTAGTTTCCAAAAAGTATGAGCAGTAGTTAGAAGCAAATGAGCATTTTAAATGAAATCACGTGAAAAGGCAATGATACTTAACTATAAATTTAAGAGTAAACGAAGACATCTGAAAACAACCTAACTACTCGATATGCTTTCTTCCCTAACTTTCTCTACATCCTATTTCTTCCACACATCCATACTTTTTTCTCCCTCCACCTCAACCCATGACACTGTCTGATCATTATCCATATGATGCAACAGGATTTTTATGTAACAGTATTGAAATAAGTTTTAACTTACTTTTCCCAAATACATCTGTGGGCCTTGAATATCCCCAGCTCCAATCCCATCCCCACTTATATTTTAATTAAGTTGGGTCATTTAAAACAAAATGGATGTTAGAAGACAGCAGAGCAAGGCCTTAAAATTCTGAAGTGGCCCGGCGCAGTGGCTCATGCCTGTAATCCCAGCACTTTGGGAGGCTGAGGTAGGTGGATCACAGTGTCAGGAGTTCAAGGCCAGCCTGGCCAAGGTGGTGAAACTCTGTCTCTACTAAAAATATAAAAATTAGCTAGGTGTGGTGGCGGCACCTGTAATCCCACAGGAGGCTGAGACAGAAAATTGCTTGAACCCAGGAGGCGGAGGTTGCAGTGAGCCAAGATCGCGCAACTGGACTCCAGCCTGGGTGACAGAGCGAGATGCCATCCCAGCACTTTGGGAGGCCAAGGTGGGCAGATCACCTGAGGTCAGGAGTTTGAGACCAGCCTGACCCACATGGTGAAACCCCATCTCTACTAAAAATACAAAAATTA
>NW_012101785.1:44487-50493 GCF_000951045.1 Mandrillus leucophaeus
GAGCCGAGGTTGCACCACTGCACTCCAGCCTGGGCGACAGAGCAAGACTCTGTCTCAAAAAAAAGGAATAGGTCAGGCACAGTGGCTCATACCTATTATCCCAGAATGTTGGGAGGCTGAGGCTGGCAGATTGCTTGAACCCAGGAATTCAAGACCAGCCTGGGCAACATGGCAGAACCCCCTCTCTACAAACATTACAAAAATCAGCCAGGTGTGGTAGCATGTGCCTCTGGTCCCAACTACTTAGGAGGCTAAGGTGGGAGGATTGCTTCAGCCCAGGAGGTCAAGGCTGCAGTGAGTTGTGACTATGCCCCTGAACTCCAGCCTGGGTAATAGAGAGAGACCGTGTCTCAAAAAAAAAAAAAAAGGAGTAACAATGGAATCCTGGCAAGGTGCGGTGGCTCACGCCTGTAATTCCAGTACTTTGGGAGGCCGAGGCAGGTGGATCACAAGGTCAGGAGATTGAAAACATCCTGGCTAACACGGCGAAACCCCATCTCTACTAAAAATACAAAAAATTAGCCAGATGTGGTGGCGGGCGCCTGTAGTCCCAGCTACTCGGGATGCTGAGGCAGGAGAACGGCGTGAACTCGGGAGGTGGAGCTTGCAGGGAGCCAAGGTCGTGCCACTGCACTCCAGCCTGGGCGACAGTGCGAGACTGTGTCCAAAAAAAAAAACAGATGGAACCCTGAACTTGTTTAAGTAACCCCAAGAAGGCAAAAAAGAAACAAGACAGAGCTCAGAGGTGTAAAAATAAGATGGCTGACTTGAGCACTAACAATATCAGTAATTATCTTAAACAGGCTAGGCGAGGTAGCTCATGCCTGTAATCCCAGCACTTTGGGAGGCTGAGGTGGGCGAATCACTTCAGCTCACAAGTTCGAGACCAGTCTCAGCAACATGGCGAAACCTCGTCTCTACCAAAAGTACAAAAATTATCTGGGTATAGTGGTGCGCACCTGTGGTTCCAGCTACTCGGGAAACTGAAGTGGGAGGACAGTTTGAGCCTGGGAGGCAGAGGTGGCAGTGAGCCAAGATCATAAACCAATCATATGCTGTTCCGAAGAAGCTAACTTCAAATTCGACATTATAGGGAGGCTGAAAGTAAAAGAATGGAAAAAATTATACCAGGCAAACATTGATCAAAGAAGCAGGAATAACTGTATTAACATCTAATAAAGTAGACTTGAGAGCAAAGGTAATTACTACAAAGAGACAGAATGCATAATGATAAGAGGATCAATTCGCTAGGAAAACATAGTATTAATTATGATAGAGACAGGAGACAGCCAAATGCCACCCATGTCATTGTGCACCGGGGCTTGCCTAAACATGCCCATGGTGAAAAATTCCACCCCTTAACACATGCACAGTAAGGGAAATAAATCAATGTGGAGGGGCTCAGACTAAGGCCCAACCTGCAAACTGGGAGAATGGGGTAGAGCCAAAGGGAATTCACATCTTATGGCAACGGGTGGGGGCAGGGAGGAGCCTGGCCTCTCCAGCTTATGTGGGGTGGCCTGGTATTCAATCTGTGAGGTGGGAGCCTATTGGCAGGACCCCCTTTCTTCCACTGAGAGTTTTCTTTTCATAAATACTGCTCTCCTCACCTTTCAATGTGGCCCCGTGCGTAATTTTTCCTGATCATGAGACAAGAATCCGGATTTTAGCTGAACTAAGGAGCAAAAAACCCTGCATCACTATGCGCATGCCTAAGAAAAAACTGAAAAGGCCCTAACCTCTGAACTCTGGATCATCTCAAGGCTCTGCACAAGAAGGAAATGAAGGTTAAACTGGCATTACAAACTGCCAAAGCATATGTCTCAACAGAGTCCCTCCATAAAAGATGACAGACTTACTGGCTCAAAGCATTTAAGGTAATCTCTATCCAATAATCCACAGACGACTAAACGAAACACAAAACATCTTCATTAGCTACACACAACAGGCAATACGAACTTTACAAAATTCATCTAGTAAAATCATTAAACAAAATTATAGCACCAATAACAAACAGAAACCCTGAGGAAGGGATGGGAGAATTTAATATCCAGGGTTGTCACATCACACTATTTAAAACGTCCAGTTTTCAAGCAAAAATTATAGGCCAGGCAAGGTGGCTCATGCCTATAATCCCAGCCCTTTCGGAGGCTGGCAAGGCAGGTGTTATCATTCGAGACCAAGAGTTCGAGACCAGCCTGGCCAACATGGTGAAAGTCCATCTCTATTAAAAATACAAAAATCAGCCAGGTGTGGTGGCACACGCCTATAATCCCAGCTACTAAGGAATCTGAGGCAGGAGAATCGCTTAAACCCAGGAGGCGGAAGTTGCAGTGAACTGAGATCGCGCCATGGCACTCCAGCCTGAACAACAGAGCAAGACTCCATCTCAAAAAAGAAAAGAAAAGAAAAAAAATACAAAAATTAGCCCAGCGTGGTGGTGCAGGCCTGTAATCCTAGTTACTCAGGAGGCTGAGGCAGGAGAATCGCTTGAGCCCGGGAGGCGGAGGTTGCAGTGAACTGAGATCACGTCACTGCACTCCAGCCTGGGCATCATGGCGAGACTGTCTCAAAAAAAAAAAAAAAATTATAACACACATGAAGAAACAGGAAAGCATGAAAAGGAAAAAATGCAGTCAAGAGAAAATGTCCCTAAGAGGAGCCAGAAGTTGGACTCACTAAACAATGAATTTAAATCACTTACTATAAACATATTCAAAGACATAAACTATATCCAAAAAGTGAAGAAAATTATAAAAATGCCTCACCAAATAGAGAATATCCATAAAGACACAGAAATTATAAAAAGACAGAACCAAATAGAAATTCAGAAGTTGAAAACTATAGTGACTGAAATGAAAAATTCACCTGAAATCAAAATTTGGCCTGGCAAAAAAAAAAAGGAATTCACAAACTTTAAATAAGACAAATGAGATTATCCAAGCTGAGAAACAAGAAAAAAAGAACATAAAGAAAAATGAACAGAGCCTCAGAGACCTGTGGGACACCATCAGACACACAAATATATGCATAATAAGAGTCTCGGAAGGAAGGGGAGAGAGAGGTAGAAAGAATATTTGAGGAAACAAAGCCCAAAATGCTTCCTCAATTTGATGAAACGTTATGCAACCAAGAAGCTTAAAAACTCCAAACTGCATAAGATCTAAAGAGATCCACCCTAAACATACCATATCAACTGGTGAAAAACAGAAAAAACTACGAAAGTAGTTAAAGAAAATGACTCATCATACACAAAGGATCCTCAATAATCGTAACAACTGCATTCTTGACAGAAACCATGAAGACAACCCCGTACCCCAAGGAACAGCAGAATACACATTCTTCTAATGTAAACATGAAACATTCTCCACGACAGACCATATGTTAGGCCATAACTCAAGCTTCGATAAATTTAAAAGGAGTGAAATCACAGTAATACTATAGTAATACCGTTCTTAGACAATAATAGAACGAAATTTAAGCCTTACAATAAAAATAAAATGAAAATTCAGAAGTATGCGAACATTAAACACACTCCTAAACAGCCAAGAGATCAAAAAAAGATATCATGAGAAAATTAGAAGATAACTTTAAAAGGAATGACAACAAAATACACCAAAATCTATAGATGCAGCTAAAGCAGTACTTACTGAGAAATCTGTAGCTGTAAATGACTATATTTAAAAAGAAGAAAGATCTTTAGTCAAGATCTTTAATCAAGAACTTAAACTTCCATCTGGCAGAAATAAATGACATAGAGAATAGAAAAACAACAAAGAATATAACAACAACAACCACAAAAACTAAAAGTTGGCTCCTCGAAAAGATCAACAAAATTGACAAGCTAGGCTGACCAAGGAGGTTTAGGGGCGGGGAAGAGAAGATTCAAACTACAAAACTCAGGAATAAAAGAAAGTGAGGAAGCACTACCAATTTTGGAGAAACTCAAAAGATTACAGAGAGCATTATAAGGAAATAATATGAACTACATAACAACAAATTAAATAACTAAAATAAAATGAACAAATTCCTAGAAAGACAAACTAGCAAAACTGACTCAGAAATAAAAAACTGATCAGAGCGCTATAACAAATAAAGAGACTGAGTCAGTAACTTTAAAACTTCCTACAAAGAAAAGCCGAAGCTCAGAGGGCTATAATGGTGATTTATAACATTTTAAGAAACAGTATCTATCCTTCAGAAACTCTTTCAAAATACAGAAGAGGGAATACTTCCTAATTCACACCATGAAACCAGTATTACCCTGATAAAACCAAAACATAACAAGGAAGCACAGAGCAAAACTGTTTATGAATATAGATGCAAAAATCCTGAATAAAATACTAGCAAACTGAATCTAGCAACATATACAAAGAGTTATACACTATAACTAATAGACATTTTTCCCAGGAATAAAAAGTTGATGTAATATTCAAAATTCAATCAATGTCATATGTTATATTAACAAAATAAAGGATAAAAACCACAGGATTGCCTCAATTAGATGTAGGAAAAGCAACTGACAAAGGCCAACAACTATTCCACGGTAAAAACTCTCAACAAACTAGCAATAGAAGGTTATTTCCTCAACCTGATAAAAACGTACATACAAAGAACCCACAGCTAACATTAAACAAAATAGTCAAATATTGGATGCTTTATCCCTAAAAGAAAGAACAAGAAAGGATGTCAACTCTTCCCATTTACATTCAATATTTGACTGGAGGTTCTAGCCATGGCAAGGAGAAGAAATAAAAGATGTCTAAATTGGAAGTAGTAAAATTATGTCTACTGACAGACAGCATGGTGTTTCGTTTGTTTTCTTTCTTTTTTTTTTTTTTAAAAGACATGGTTGGCCGGGTGCGGTGGCTCACACCTGTAATCCCAGAACTTTGGGAGGCCGAGGTGGGTGGATCACAAGGTCAGGAGTTTGACACCAGCCCGGCCAACATGGTGAAAGCCCGTCTCTACTAAAAATACAAAAATTAACCAAGCATGGTGGCACATGCCTCTAACCCAACTACTCAGGAGGCTGAGGCAGAAGAATCACTTGAACCCAGGAAGCAGAGGTTGCAGTGAGCTGAGATGGTGCCACTGCACTCCAGCCTGGGTAACAGAGCAAGATTCCATTTTGAGGGGGGCGGGGGAAGAGAGAGTCTCACTCTGTTGCCCAGGCTGGAGTGCAGTAGCACGATCATGGCTCACTGAAGCTTCTACCTCCTCGGCTCAAGCAATCCTCTTGCCTCAGCCTCCCAAGTAGCTGGGACCACAGGCATGAGCTACCACATCCTGCTAATTTTTGTGGTTTTTGTAGAGACTAAGTTTCACCATGTTGCCCAGGTTGGTCTCGAACTCCTACGCTCAAGTGATCCACCTGCCTCAGCCTCCCAAAGTGCTGGGATTACTGGTGTGAGCCACCATGCCTAGCTGCATGATCCTGTACATAGGAAATCCTAAGGAATCCACACCCCAGAAAACCCAAACAACCATTAGAACCAATAAATGAGTTCAGCAAAGTTGCAGGATACAATCTCAATATTTTAAAAAACCAATTGAGCTGGGTGCGGTTGGCTCATGCCTATAATCCCAGAGCTTTGCGAGGCCAAAACAGGAGCATCTCTTGAGCCCAGGAATTTGAGACCAGCCTGGGCAACACAGTGAGACTCCATCTCTACCAAAAAATTAACAAAAAATATTAGCCAGGCGCAGTAGCATGTGCCAGTAAAACTGCATTCAAAATAGCATCAAAAAGAATAAAACTCGGACTAAATGCTCCAATTAAAAGACACAGACTGGCAAACTGGATAGAGTCACGACCCATCAGTCTGCTGTATTCAGGAGACCCATCTCACACGCAGAGACATACATACGCTCAAAATAAAGGGATGGAGGAAGATTTACCAAGCAAATGGAGAACAAAAAAAAGCAGGGGTTGCAATACTAGTCTCTGATAAAACAGACTTTAAACCATCAAAGATCAAAAGAGACAAGGCAATTACATAACGG
>NW_012101785.1:56078-65606 GCF_000951045.1 Mandrillus leucophaeus
AGACAACCCATGCTCACAGGAAATAATATTAAGATGATAATATTCTCTAATTTGTCTATATATTCAACCCAATCAAAATCCCAGATGGCTTTCTGCAGAAATTGACAAGCTGCTATTATTCATATGGGAATGCAACAAACCCAAAACAGTTTAAAAAATCTGAAAACAGAAAACAAGTCAGAAACTCACACGTCTAATTTCGACACTGCCAAGTTACAGTAATTAAAACAAGATGGTACTAAAATAAAGGGAGACATGAGATCAATGGAATAGAATTCATAGGCCAGAAACAAATCTTTACTTTTATGGTCAACTGATTTTCAATTAAAACAAAAAAGTGCCAAGACAATTCAAGGACAAAGAACAATTTTTTTCAACAAAGAGTGTTGAGACAACTGAGTATCCACATCCACAAGAATGAAGTTGTATCCCTATCTCACTGTGTAGAAAAATTAACTCTGAATGAATCACAGACCTAAATGTAAGAGCTAAAACTATAACCCTTGGAAGAAAACATAGGAATAAATCTTTGTGACCTTGGTTTAGGCAATGATTTATTAGACATGACACCAAAAAGCACAAGCAACAAAAGAAAAAACAAACTGGACCTCATCAAAATTATTAAAAACATTTGTACTTCAATAAGAGAATGAAAAGGAAACCCAAAGAATGGGAGAAAATATCTGCAAATCATACATCTTATAGGGGAACAGTATACAGAATTTTAAAGAACTCATGATTAAACAATAAAACGGCAAATAACCCAACGAAAATGCAGCCAAATATGCTGAATAAACATTTCTTCAAGATACAGAAATGCCCAATAAGTACATGAAAAGATGTTCAACCTCATTAGAGAACTGCAAACCAAACCACAGTGAGGTGACACTTCATAACCATTAGGATGACTAAAATCAAACGACAGGCAATGGCAAGTGTTAGCAAGAATGTGGCAAAATTAGAATATTCATTCCTTGCTGGTGAGACTGTAAAAGGTGCAACCACTTTGGAAAATTTTAAGTTATCCAAAACGTAAACATACAGTTATTATGTGACCCAAAAATTCCACTGCTAGAGAAAAAAAACTTAGGTCTACATAAAAACACATACACAAACGTTCAACGCAGGCCAGGCATGGTGGCTCACGGCTGTAATCCCAATACCTTGGGAAGCTGAGATGGGAGGATCTCTTGAGCCCAGGAGTTTGAGACCAGCCTGGGCAATATAGTGAGACCTCATCTAAATTTAAAAAAAATATATGTTCAAAGCAACATTATTCTTAACAGCCCAAAAGAGGAAATAATCCAAATGCCTATCAACTAACAAATGGATTTTTAAAATGCAGTATGTCCATGCAATGAAAAATGTATTCAAAATAAATAGGAATGAAGTACTGATACATGCAACAACATGTATAAACCTGGAAAACATTATGCTTAATGAAAGAAGCCAGTCACAAAATGACCACACTTTATGTGAAATGTCCAGAATAGGCAAATCCATACACACCGAAAGTAGCTTAGTGGTTGCCAATGGATGAGGGAAGAGAGAATGCGGAGTGACTAGTAATAGCTAGGGGGTTTCTTTTTGGGGTCATGAAAATATTCTACAATTAGGAACGTTTGTACAACTCTGTAAATATACTAGAAACCACTGGATTTTCCACTTTAAAAAGGTGGATTTTATTATCTATAAAACTGAGTAACAACATTGCCAATGAGACTGTAAAATTATACAGATACAACCACTTTCAAAAAGTTTGTCAATTTCTTACAGAGTTAAACATCAAATTACCATAGGTTCTGGTAATTACACACTTAGGCATTTATCTCAGAGAAATGAAAACTTATGTTCACACAAAAACTTGTACACAAATGTTTATAGCAGTTTTATTTGCAATAACCAAAATCTGAAAGCAGCCTAGAGGTCCTTCAATAATAAATGTTAATCCAAACTCTAGTATGTCCATTATATGGAACACTACTCAGCAATTAAAACAAAGAAACTACTGGCTGGACGCAGTGGCTCATGCCTGTAATCCTAGCACTTTGGGAGGCCGAGGCGGTTGGATTGCATTGCCTGAGCTCAGGAGTAAAAGACCAGCCTGGGCAACAAGGTGAAACCCTGTCTCTACTAAAATACAAAAAATTAGCCGGGCATGGCAGCGGGCGCCTGTAGTATCAGCTACTCGGGAGGCTGAGGCAGCAGAATCATTTGAACTGGGGAGGCAGAAAGTTGCAGTGAGCTGAGATCGCGCTATTGCACTCCAGCCTGGGCAAGACAGTGAGACTCCAACTCAAAAAAACAAATAAAAACAAAACAAAACAAAAAGAAACTACTGATATTCAAAACAACTTGGATAAATCATGAGAGTTTGATGTTGTATTAAAAAAAAAACCTCAGACTAGGCACTGTGGCTCATGTCTGTAATCCCAGCACTTTGCGATGCCGAGGCGGGCAGATCACCTGAGGTCAGGAGTTCGAGACCAGCCTGACCAACATGGTGAAACCCCAACTCTACTAAAAATACAAAATCAGCTAGGTGTGGCAATGCATGCCTGTAATCCCACCTACTCAGGAGACTGAGGCAGGAGAATCACTTGACCCCAGGGAGCAGAGGTTACAGTGAGCCGAGATCATGCCATTGCACTCCAGCCTGGGCAACAAGAGTAAAACTCCATCTCAGAAAAAGAAAAACAACAACAACAACCTCAAAAGGTTACATACTACGTGATTCCATTTATGTAACATGCTTGAAATGACAAATTTTTTTCTAGTAATTAGGGGAGCTGGAGTTACTGGAAGTGAGTGACTGTGATTATAAAAGAGATCCTTGTGCTGATGGACAGTAACTTGACTGTGGTGGTGGATACACAAACCTACAGAATCTACATGTGATAGAACTGCAAAGAATTGCTATGGCCTGATGTTTATGCCTCCTCAAAATATATTTGTTGAAATCCTAACCCCTGAGGTGATGGTATTAGGAGGTGGGGCCTTTGGTAGGTGATTAGAAGTTATGGCATTGATGCCCTTATAAAAGAGATCTTGGAGAGCTCCTTTACCTCTTCCACCATACAAAGACATGGTGAGAATATGGCTGTCTATTAAACAGAAAGCAGGCCCTCACCAGACATGAAATCTGTCAACACTTTGATCTAGCAAGGTCCAGCCTCCAGAATTAGTTTATAAAACAATTATTCTCTATGTTACTCACAATTGTCTGTGAATTTACAATCATCTCAATTAAAATAAATGGAATGAGATGTGCAAGGGACTGCTGGGTTTTACAATAAACTTTTTTGTAGTATTTTACCTTACCTATAAACATGTATTATTTTGACTAAAAAGAAAACACGTTTTCCCTTAAGTAAGGTACTCTATGCAAAGTGCTTAACATATAGAAGTTTTCAATATAAAGCTCTCCTTCCCTTTGGTTTGAGGAATAAGACAACCTCTAGGCCAGGCACAGTGGTTCACGCTGTAATCCTAGCACTTTGGGAGGCCAAGGAGAAAGAATGCTTGAGGCCAGGAATTGAAAACCAGTCTCAGTAATACAGCAAGACCCTATCTCTACAAAAGAAACTTAAATATTAGCCAGGTACAGTGGCATGGCCTGTGGTCCCAGCTACTCGGGAGGCCAAAATGGGAGGATCCCTTCAGCCCAGGAGCTCAAGACTGCAGGGAGTCATGATCACGTCCCTGTGCCCCTGCGCCCCACAGCCTGGGTGACAGAGGAAGACCGTCTCCCCAAAAAAAAAAAAAAAAAAAAGACAACTGAGAGGTCTATACTAAGTAGTCTAATTCTGAGATGTAGAGCCAGCAGTAAATCATTCAATGAGATTATCAAGGCCCTAAACTGGAACCATAAGGTACTCCTACCAAGATAACTATGAGAATTTCCTGCCATCACTGAAAAACTTGAAAATGAGCCTTTTTTTCTTGTTCAACAAGCTGAAAGACAGCAATTCCAGGGAAATCTAGAGACAAAGTAGTAGAGGATGTACACTATCTTTGTCCTCATATGATTTAATTATCATGGTGTTTCATTATTAATTGCTTTCATATCACCAACATTTATTGAGTGCTTATATGCTCAGTATATCATCCCATGCATTCTCATTACTTAATCCTCACATCAACCCAGCAACGTAGGTATTAACCCCATTTTATAAAGAAAAGATAACTCAATGTTAGGTATATTGCCCTATTCAGAGAGCTAGGAAGCAATGTGTCAAGATTTTCTCCCATGTATGTCTATGTACAAAACTAAAGATTCTAGCCACTTGTTCTCCATTATCTCACGTTAATAAAAGTGTCTATCAACAACTATACAATCACTTCCCACACATAGGCACCACAAGTGAGTTTCTGACTGGGCTCTAAGTATCTGAAAATTCACTGGGACTTTTCAGTCCTACTCACATTATCAGAGTCACTCCCTCCCAATCATGATGTCTCCCATGCCATTCTGCACTCTATAGCCTACTTTTTCAGTGCTGCCTTTCAAGCACTAAGACCCCTACCCTTTGACCAACCCATGGGGTTACCAATCACCAACCCATGGCGCCACTGGAAAAAAGTCCAAAAATGATAGCAGCTCCCTCCAGTTATTCTTATTACATGTCCTTGGCCACTGTTGAACACTTATTCCCTAGTCCTCCATTCATTTACACACACACACACCCCCCCCTACACAGAATCTCACACATACATGTGAGTTCCATACCCACACTTCTCGACATCTCCGTATCAGCCCCATAGCTCATGTTGTCACATCTTCCCCAGGAAAAAAAATTAGCCATCCTAAAAATCAGCTAACTTCCCATCTACTGAGCTCTCCTTCAGTCTCCGGGGGAAATGTTACTATTCTCTGAAACTAACTCTGCTCTGTAATGGAATCCAATCCTTCTAAGATACTAAAAGGTCCTGACTCTTCCCATTGGCTTCTTCCTTCCTACTTCAAAGAGGCAAAATGTTGCCCTTTTTTGACAAAGAAAACACTTTTCAAACTGCAGCCTTGAGTACTCTTCAAACTCATGTGTACATTGTATTTAATCAATACCTACCATCTGCTTGCCCTAGTGCAAGAAGCACCAGAAATAAAATAAATTGGCTGAGTGCCGTGGCTCATGCCTATAATCCCAGCACTTTGGAAGGCTAAGGCACGGAGGATTGCTTGAGGCCAGGAGTTCAAGACTAATCTGGATAATATGGCAGGACACCATCTCCACAAAAAATTTAAAAACAAGCTGGGTGTTGTGGTGAACCCCTGTAGTTTCAGCTACTGGGGAGGCTGAGGTGGGAGGATCGCTTAAGCCTGAGAGGTCGAGGGTGCAAAGAGCCACATCGCACCACTGCACTCCAGCTTAGGGTGACAGAGTGAGACCCTGTTTCAAAACATAAAAAATAAAAATAAAAATAAAAATAAAAGAAAGAAAAGAAGTTTCAGTGATGAGAGGGACCCAAACGGTTAGAGAAAGGTGTCATCAGCAAGATGTACTCTTCCTTTATTTCTCTCTTTCATGATCTTGCCGAGATAGTTTTTCTTTCAGTGGAAGAGTCAGCAGAAGGCGGGGCGAGGAGCTAGAAGCTATAACTCAGCCTAACGAGGTGAAAGGAGCTGTGAGAGTATTACAGCTGGGGAGGAACAGAAAATCTCAAAAGGCGCCGGGCGCAGTGGCTCACACCTGTAATCCTAGCACTGTGGGAGGCTGAGGCGGGTGGATCACCTGAAGTCAAGAGTTCAAGACCAGCCTGATCAACATGGTGAAACTCTGTCTCTTCTAAAGTACAAAAAAAGTTAGCCGGGCATGATGGCAGGTGCCTATAATTCCAGCTACTCAGGAGGCTGAGACAGGAGAATGACTTGAACCCAGGAGACGGTGGGTGCAGTGAGCCAAGATCGGGCCACTGCACTCCAGCCTGGGTGGCTGAGCAAGACTCTGTCTCAAAAAAAAAAAAAAAAAAAAAAAAGAAAGAAAAAAAGAAAATCTCAAAAGGCAAGCTGCTGCCCAAGAACAGGAGTATATGTGGTCGTCCTTGGCTACTTCATAAGGTAAGGGAGAACACAAGGCATAAAGGGAAGAATCACAGCATGTTAAGGGATAGTGAGGGGCTAAAGCAGGAGAAACCCATGGAGGGAAGTGAGGAAAGAACTAAGATACCTCAGTCTTTGAGCAACTGACTGCCTTAATCTCCTTGAGTCTTAAATTCCACATATCTATATATCCTAATATCAGTTAAGTGGCAAATGACTTTCCCACTTCTCACAGGTTCAACTTCCTGAATCATCATGGGTTCCTTCCTCTTCCTCTTTCAATTGCAGTTGCCTAAATCTCACCTTCCATTTGTAGTCTATCAACTCAGTCCTTTCCATTCTATTCCTAATTCCACTACTTTAGTCCATGACCACATCACCTTTCATCTTAAGAGTCCTGATACATCTGTGTGGCTTGTCCAAAATTGCAAAATCATTCAACTGTATCGCTGAGGCTGATACCCAAGTCTTCAGACTAGGGTATTTCCTCATGTTTCTTCACACCTAGAATACTTGCAAATCTTCTAAACTAGTTCCCCTTTCATAAATTAATCACATGTTTATCAGGTATCTAGTATGTACAAGGGATATGACAGGTACTCTGGGGAATATAGGCTGAAGAAATAGTCCCTAATCTTAAATGTCTAGACTGTAAGCGAATAAAGGTGTAGACACAAATAAACCTAATGTAAGACACGGAGTAGTAAGAGTTACCTACATAAAATTCCACAGACTACAGAAGAAAGTTCATTTACAGCTGGGATAATTTGGGAGGCGAAATTTGGGGTGGGCCTCAGTGGATGATTAAGATTCCAATCAGCAGAAATGGGAGAATTGGCATTATTCCAAACCAAGAAAATACAGAAGAAAGTTCATTTACAGTTGGGATAATTTGGGGGAAGGTGGGATTTGGAGTAGGCCTCAATGGATGATAAAGATTCCATGGCTGGAAGCGGTGGCTCACACCTGTAATCCCAGCACTTTGGGAGGCTGAGGCAGGTAGATCACGACGTCAGGTGATTGAGACCATCCAGGCTAACACGGTGAAACCCCGTCTCTAACAAAAATTTTTAAAAATTAGCTGGGTGTGGTGGCGGGTGCCTGTAGTCCCAGCGACCCGGGAGGGAGGCTAAGGCAGAAGAATGGCATGAACCTGGGAGGTGGAGCTTGCAGTGAGCCGAGATTGCGCCACTGCATTCCAGCCTGGGCGACACAGCAAGACTGCGTCCCCCGCTCCCCCCCCCAAAAAAAAAAAATTATCAATCAGCAGAAATGGGAGAACTGGCATTATTTCAAACCAAGAACATATGCAATTACCACTAAGGGGCAAGAAAGTACAGTGACAGCAATAGTCTATTTTACCTATAAGATAAATAATGAACAAAGCTGTAAAGTTAAGAAATAAGACACAGATACATTATGGAGGCTGTGAAAAGCAGGCTGAGAGCCTGAACAAAAGCAAGGTCTGGGGCAGACTAGCTGAATATAAATCCTAGCTTCTTCCCTTAACTGCTCTGTGACCTTAGGCAAATTAGCCTCTCTGCTGAGCCACAGTTACCTCATCCATAAAACAAGACTAATGGTATCTACCTCACAGGACTGTTAAAATAAATTAGTTAATACATATAAAGCACTAAACACAGGGTAAGTCTGCAATAAATTATGATGTAGCCAATAAGTAAAACGAGATTTAGGTAGAGGACTAACAATATAATCAAAGTAGTGCCTAAGGGAAAGTCACCTCTGAAGATGGAATCGGAGCATGCTAGCTGGCACCACACAGCAACACTCCAACCATTAAAGTCCTTTGAGACTGACCAAAGGAGACAAAAACAAAAAATAAATTCCTGGGAAATACTGTGGAAGCCAGCCTCCAAGGTGGGCCCTGTGATCCCTAGCTCCTGGGGATCCTCTATAGTCTCCTCATACATTGTACCGGGTTGGTCCATGCAATGAATAGACAGCAGATGGGATGTCACTTCTGAGATTAGGCTATGAAAGACACGGGGGCGAATATCTTGTTGCTCTCTCTCTTGCTCTTGGGAAAGCCAGGACCCTGTTTTAAGCTGCCCTATGGAGCTATCAAGAAACAACCATGTGAGTGAGCTTGGAACTGTATTCTCCAGCTCCAATGACCTTTATTTGACTGCAGCCTTGTGGGAGATCCCGAACTACAACCACATAGTTGAGCCGTTCTCAGATTCCTGACTCTCAGAAACTCTATGATATAATAAATATTTGTTATGAACTGCTTCAGTTTTCAGCAACGTATTACACAATAGACAACTGTACGACTACTAAAAAAATTTGATAAGAGTCTTGAAAAACGACAAGATGAAGAGACCAGAAATGAACGTCAATTCAAAAATACTAAGATTTCTGAGTCAAGAGAAACTGTTAGGGCCTGGAGGACTAAGGGTGAGATGATGATTTTGTGATGCACCAAGTTTGAGCTCTAGGGAAAGATCTAATATAGATCTGAAAGTCATCTATACAGCAATGACAATTAACTTCAATGTATGATAACTGCCCAAAGCAAATGTGGAAAATGAGAAGCAGCACAAGGTCAAAAATTAGAACACGGCACGAACACAGTAAAGAGAAGAAAATAAGCTGTTGCAAGACAGGAAGACAATCAGGGTAGCAACATCAGGGATGTTCCAAAAGAAATAAAAGCAGGTGGTCAATGTGTCAAATGCTCCAATGACCAAGTAAATAACTTACACTGGATTTAGCAAATTGATGTATTTCCTTGATTTCTTTTCATACATTAATACTTCTGAAATCAGGCTGTATCTTATAATCAACAGAGGTGCCTGAAATGAATTTCTTTATTCCCTTAAGCCAGTCACAAAATTGATGGTGTGGGCTGATAATAAATGGTATTTGAGAAGCAAGAAAGCATGGTAGTAGTAAAGAAGTTGAACCAGTATATGTGGACTATTTGTTTCAGAAGTTTTCGAGTAGAGGGAAGAGTCAAGAAAGGAGGTCCTGTGTTTGCTTTTTAAAAACTGTTTTACTATGAGACAAACGTATTTGAAAGCAAGGAAGTTAGAAGGAACTTTAAAACGATAAAGGACACATGCCAGAACAAGCACAATTAGCAGAACAAAAAAGGACGCACTGGCGGATACAGGTGCAATTAAACACCATTCACCCAACGATTCCTAGGCACCCGCGCTCGTTCTGGACCCCGAGGCAGCGCGGTGTCCAAGAACTGGGCGGTCAGACGCACAGTCCCCTCCCAGTGCTGCAGGAAGAAAGGCAGAGTTGACAGGGGATTATCCGAGGAGACTGGCAAAGCCATGCCAGGATTACCTGCTGTTTGGTGCAGTACACCAGAATCAAAAACAGACAAAAGTAAAGCCAAGTATCCCCGAGGCGGACACACGCTCCCGCCCGCTGCGTCCCTCGGCGGCCCCATCCCTCGCCTTCCGTACTGCGGCTGAGGGCCCGGCCCACACGCCAGGACCAGACCCGGACCTGGG
>NW_012101785.1:66076-70071 GCF_000951045.1 Mandrillus leucophaeus
GCCCCAGAGCCCCAGGGCCTCCGGGACTGCCTGGTTGGGCCCAGAGCCCGGAAGGAGCGCAGCGCGGAGGGGAGAGCTTCCTCCCCCGGGGCTGGTGGGGTCTACGGGGTGCGCTCTGGGCTGTGGCGTTGCTCGCCCGCGAGCTCCTGGGTAGTTCGGGAGAGCTGCTGGGCTGGCGCCTGGAGTGGGGGCCGCCTCCAAGTGTTGTCTTTCGAATTCAGTTACTTTCGTTTGTGTTGTCAGGCAGCAACTGACCTTAAATAAAAATGAAAACCAGAAAAGTAGGCTACACATGCAATAATGGATACTTAAGGAATGGGAGTGGCTGCTGGTGACTGGAGCAGAGAGGGTGTGGTTTCCCCATGTTTGGGGGCCGGGGGTAAGGACTAAAGTCTAAGTGTCCAGAGCCCGAAGTGCATGTTGGTCATCACATCAACAGGAGAACTCGTGGAGCCTGCGGAAAGGCTACGGGGTGCCAGAATCTGAGAGGGCGGGAGACTGCGTTCCTGCCACGTTTCGCCGGGGCGCACAGGGGCTCCGCGGGGCCCGCCGCTCCTCAGGGCGTGAGAGAAGTGGGTCTGAGACCGTGCGGCGCCGACCACAGTCGACCCAGCAGAAGCCGGGGAAGGCCACGAGTCTGACTGGGTCGGAGGACTGTGAGGAAGGCGTCTCCCATGGAGAAAGCTACCAGGTAGTTTAATAAGGTGAAAAAGCGTCGGCCTGCGGAGGAGGAAAGGATGCTCAAAAGTTGCCTCAAAAGGACGCAGAAGTGGAGGTGAATCTTCTGCTTCAGAGGCACTTTTTTGTGCCTCTGTGAAAATGCATTGCTTTCTGGTTGATCCATCTTCAGGTTTTCTCTCCGTCGTAGTCCCTGTTCTGCCAACATCCCGTGTTTGAATCTGGTACCTAAAGCCGCAGATACTTGGTTCATAGTAGGTGTCCACTCTGCAGTGGCTGAAAACACAGAAGAAAAACCATCTTCGCCTGGGAAGCACATTACTGCTAGTGCCATTACTGTCAACAGTTGTAACAAGATAAACGGCATGCCCAATCTAGTTGAGAATTTTGGACACCGGGCCTCCCACTGGGACTGCACCAAGAAACCAGGTCTGCCATTGCCGCCTCCGCCGGGCCTCACTGTCTTAGCACAGTAAGTGCACCCGACCGCGCCAGGAGTCCCCATTTCACTCCCACAACCAGGCCTGTGGTGAGGCTCCCGCTTGTTATCTCCACCAGGAGGTGCTGTCCTGCCGAAATGTTGGGATTTTTCTCCAAACTTCCTCCTGTTCAGAATTCACCATCTCAGTAGTGGCGTGGACATCCACCTGGCCATAGCTCACCCAGAAACCTAGGAATTTTTGTGAACAGGTCTGTGTCCCTTACCAATCTGTCAACTTTCCACTGCCACCACTGTTTCCCAGGCCGCTAGTGTGTTTTGCCCAGACTGCTGGTAGCTCCTAACCCATGTCCCCTAATCCACTGTTGCCGCTCACACACCACACACACACAATCCATTCTCCACACAGACACCACGGTGATGTTGATGCTGTCTATATTGGCCTTCCTTTTGGTGGTCAAACGTGTCTAGCTCCTACAGCCTTGGGGTCTAATAAGTATTTGCTCTTCCTTTTGCCTAAAAGGCTCTGGCCTCCCTCTGCCATGCCATTTCCTATGCACCTGTCAAACCTGAACCTGGTGGCCAGCTTCCCTAAACTAGCAAGCCTGAACCTCCCTATTCTTCATGTCCACAGGACCCCTGCTCTGTTGAAGATGTTGTGACAATCACAATCTAAATAATTACGATAGTTATTTGTTATACCATGTGGCTCCACCTCCATGCTGTAAGGTAATACCATTTCTATCTTCACCGTTTTTGTATCTCCATCAATTAGCACAGTGTCTTCCATATACAAAGTACTCAATTATTTACTATGGATGAACTACTCATTGTGAAACAGAAATGACTTGCCAGAGGCTGCACAGCTAGTAAGTGTTCAGGATTAGAACTCATATGTGATACCAAGATCCACGCATTCTCCACTACACCAATCAGATCATAGTAGAATCATGAGGAATTTTTCACTTGAACATATGAACTCAGCAAAAGGGAACTGTTGATGAGAAAGATGAGCCCCTGCCAAAAGGGACTTATGAGGCCTCTCCAGTCTGGTCTTATTTCCTCCTCAACAAACACTCGATGGCAAACATCAAGACAAACCAGAAAGTCCTTCTTTTAACTTTTTTCTCATCAAACTTTTTGGCCTAGTTGTTGTTCTGCAGATATCTGTGGTCTTCACTCTGCTTAAAACCATCCTAAGGATTCCATGGAGATCCATGGAGTCTGGGGAGGTTGCGACTCACAAGAGCATCTCTGCTGCACCTTCAGGGCAGCTCTCCTTTCATCTGTCTTATATATGGGGCAAGATTGTATTTAAAGAAAGATCTAATATGGGGAGAAATGTTTAGAATCTACTCATCAATATTCTTTTTTAGTCTGGTAGATGACAGTGCTCTAGGCTACAAATGAATCCAAGATTTAAACGTGAAAAAAATGTCAAGGTATTAGAATAAAACATGACCAGATTCCTTTATAATCTTAGAGTGGGAGAAAGGTTTTCCAACTATGACTCAAAATGCCCTAGTTGTAATAGGAAAGATTGATCAATTCAACTACATAAAAACCCTAAATTATGCATGGCAAAAAAAAAAATGGCAAAATCGAAGAATAGTTCATATTGATATCATATAGAAACAACCCCCTAAAGTATAAATTACTCTTGGAGGAGTAACCAAGAGTATTCCTTGGGGGAAATAACCAAAAACCCAGTAGAAAATGGGCAAAGGACAAGGGCAGTTCACAGAGAAAGGAACAAAAATGGCTTTTATACAATGAAAAATATACTGTCTCACTCATGACAAGAAAAATGCAAACTTAAACTGCACACCTATCATATTGGCTAAAATCCAAGTCCTCAACAACACATATTGGGGTAAGGGTCCTCTCGTGTATTGCTAACAAAAGTACAAAATTAGGCAACTCCTATCAGTGGGACTGTGAAAATATGTTTCCAAATTATAAGTGTATTTACTCTTTAAGCTAGCAATCATACTTCTGGGAATTAATCCTACACATACACCTGCACACATATTGTCTTAGTCTGTTTTGTGCTGCTATAACAGAATATCTGATACTGGGTAGTTTACAAAGAACAGACGTTTACTTTCTCACTCTGAGAAATCTGAGATCAAGGAGCTGGCATTTGGTGTCTGGTGCAGGCCTTATTGCTGCATGAAGGCCACGAAAAGAAGAAGGCAGAAGGCCACGAAAGCAGGCTAGCCAAATGCTGCATGAAGCCTCTTTTATAAGAGCCTTAATCCCATTAATGATGGAGGAGCCTTCATGGCCTATTTGGCCATGAATTTTAGAGGAGACACATATGAAATGATAACACATGTGAAATGATATGTATGAAAGGGTATTTATTGCAGCATAGATTGCAATAGCAAAAGACTAGAAACAATTGTTATATTTGTTTACTTGGAGAGTAAGGAGACTATTAAATATGCCGTGCTAATACCTTCATAATGATCTCCAGCTTTACTAAATGCAAAAAACAATTGACAGAATATGATTCATAGTGTGCTGCCTCTCTAGCGCAAGAAAACAGGAAAACATATTGCTTATATCTGCATGAAGAAATGCAACATCAAAATAGATATATAGAAAATAAATAAAAGGGGTTACCTAGTAGAGGGGAGGAACCAAGTGATTGGGATGAGGGAAGACTTCTCCATCTCTACTTTTTATTATTATTATTTTTTTATTATTATTATTCTACTTTAAGTTCTAGGGTACATGTGCATAATGTGCAGGTTTGTTACATATGTATACTTGTGCCATGTTGCTGTGCTGCACTCATCAACTCGTCAGCACCCATCAACTTGTCATTTACATCAGGTATAACTCCCAATGCAATCCCTCCCTCCTCCCCCCT
>NW_012101785.1:74946-84517 GCF_000951045.1 Mandrillus leucophaeus
AGCAGGCAGTCTGTCTGTTCTCAGATCTCAACCTCCGTGTTGGGAGATCCACTGCTCTCTTCAAAGCTGTCAGACAGAGTTGTTTGCGTCTGCAGAGGTTTTTGCTGCCTTGTCGTTGTTGTTGTTGTTGTTTTGCTGTGCCCTGTCCCCAGAGGTGGAGTCTACAGAGACAGGCAGGCCTCCTTGAGCTGCTGTGAGCTCCACCCAGTTCGAGCTTCCCAGGCGCTTTGTTTATCTACTTAAGCCTCAGCAATGGCGGGTGCCCCTCCCCCAGCCTTGCTGCTGCCTCGCGGTTAGGTCACAGACTGCTGTGCTAGCAATGAGGGAGGCTCCATGGGTGTGGGACCCTCCTGGCCAGGTGTGGGATATAATCTCCTGGTGTGCCCGATTGCTAAGACCCTTGGTAAAGCGCAGTATTTGTGTGGGAGTTACCCGATTTTCCAGGTGTTGTGTGTCTCAATTCCCCTGGCTAGGAAAAGGGATTCCCTTACCCCTTGCGCTTCCCAGGTGAGGCGATGCCTCGCCCTGCTTCAGCTCTCGCTGATCGGGCTGCAGCAGCTCACCAGCACCGATTGTCTGGCACTCCCTAGTGAGATGATCCCAGTACCTCAGTTGAAAATGCAGAAATCACCTGTCTTCTGTGTCGCTGGCGCTGGGAGTTGGAGACTGGAGCTGTTCCTATTCGGCCATCTTGCTCCGCCCCCCTCCTATCTCTACTTTTTAATGTAGTTTTGTATACCTATTTTTAAAACAGATTGTAAAATTAAGAAAAATGTGTACTTTGTTCTAGAATGATGATGGTTGTACAACTGTGAATATTGTAACAAATCACTGAATGGTACACTTTAAATAATTATTTTATGGTATATGAATTATATTTCAATAAAATAATTATTTTAAAAATGTTTGGTTAGGGGCTGGTAGCATCAGCAGCATCTGAGAAATTGTCAGAAATGCAAATTCTTGGACTCCGTACTAGACCAATTGAATCAGAAACCTGGTGGACAAGACCTGGCAATCTGTTTTGACAAGCCCTTCAACTGACTCTGATGCATGCTCACCTGTGAGAAGCACTGGACTGGATGCAGTTGCACGGAGTAATAGGCTGTCACACAGTGGTCACCCACAAAACATCCATCTAGGAGATCTGTGCACTCAGGGTGGGAAGAAAAGGCCTTGTCAGCCTCTTCTTTCATCATTGACTACAATAATGTTAATAATAATAATATGATATTTATATGTGCAGGCAATGTTAATCCCTTTTTATGAAATGAAAATAGTGCCCACCTGATGAGTTAGAACACAGCAGATACATAGTAAGTGCCCAGGAAGTGTTAGCGATTATTATTATCCCTTATCTCAGAAAATCTCTATGACAATTGTGTGAAGTATATTATGATTACATATGAGATAATTGCATCACAGACATGTTACATAACTTGCAAAAAGTCACAAACCCAATAAGTGGTAAAGCACAGAGGTTTTCAACTTTGGTGAATCTCACTTTATCTCTTTTTCCTGATCACACTTTGAGAACCATGGATCTAGGTTCTCAAAGGTATACAAATGGTTTTTATACACGTAAAAAGTAGGAGTGGAAAATAGAGTCAAATGCAAATTATTCAAGGAATGTGCATTCATTCATTCAACAAACAAATATTGAAGTTTACTATGTGCCAGGCCTATGTTAGGCCTTAGGCCTTAGTTGGTTTTCTTAGTCTATTTGGGTTACTATAACAACCCATCATCTAACAACCCATAACTGCATAGCTTAAAAAGAATAGAAATTTAGGCTGAGCACAGTGGCTCATGCCTGTAATCCCAGCACTTTGGGAGGCCAAGGTGGGTGGATCACGAGGTCAGGAGTTCAAGAGCAGCCTGGCCAACATAGTGAATCCCTGTCTCTACTAAAAACACAAAAAAGTTAGCCAGGCGTGGTGGCGGGGCACCTGTAATCCTAGTTACTTGGGAGGCTGAGGCAGGAGAATTGCTTGAACCCAGGAGATGGAGGTTGCAGTGAGCCGCGATTGCACAACTGCACACCAGCCTGGGTGACAGTGCGAGACTCCGTCTCAAAAAAGGAGGGAAAAAAAAAAAAAAGAATAGAAATTTATTTCTCAAAGTTCTCGAGGCTAAGAAGTCCAAGATCAAGGCACTGGCAGATACAATGTCTGATGAGGGCCCATTCCTCATAGATGGCACCTTCTAGTGTGTTCTCACTCACATAGTGGAAGGGGCTAGTTATCCCTTTGGGGTCTCCTTAAAGGTGTTCACCCTATTCATGAGGGATCTGCCCTCATTACCTACTCACTGCCAAAAGTCCCACTTTCTTTTTTTTAACTTATCTTTTAATTGACAAAAATTATATATATTTATGGTATACAACATGTTTTGAAATATGTGTACATTGTGGAATGACTAAATCAAGCTAATTAAAACATGTATTACCTCACATAACTTTTTTGTGGTTGAAAACACTTAAAATCTACTCTTAGCAATTTCCAAGTATATGATACATTTTGTTTGTTTGAGACAGGGTCTCACTTTGTTGCCCAGGCTGGAGTGCAATGATGCAGTCACGGCTCACTGCGTCCTCAACCTCCTGGGCTCAAGAGACCCTCTGCCTTAGTCTTCCAAGTAGCTGGAACCACAGGTGCTTACCAACACATTTGACTATTTTTTTTTTTTTTTAAATTTTTGTAGAGACAGGGTTTCACCATGTTGCCCAGGCTGGTCTCAAACTCCTGGCCTCAAGCGATCCTGCTGCCTCAGCCTCCTAAAGTGTTGGAATTACAGGCATGAGTCAGTGTGCCCACCCAATACATTGTTATTAACTATAGTCACCATGTTGTACAATAAATAGATCTCCTGAACTTATTTCTCCATCTAACTGAAATTTGGCCAGTCCTACCCATCTCTCACCCCAGCCCCTGATAACCATCATTCTACTCTCTGCTTCTATGAATTTAACTTTTTTAGACTCCACATGTGAGATCAGCAGTATCTGTGTTTATGTGTCTGGCTTATTTCACTTAACATAGTGTCCACCGGGTTCATACATGTGCAAATGACAGGATTTCCTTTTTTTTTAAGACTGAATAGTATTCCATTGTGTATATATACCACACTTTCCTTATCCTTTCACATGTTGATGGACACAGGTTGATTCCATATCTTGGCTATTATGAATAATGCTGCATTGAACATGGCAGTGCAGATGTCTCTTTGACACACAGATTTCAGTTCCTTTGGGTATGTACTCAGCAGTGAGATTGCAGGATCACATAGTAGTTTTATTTTTTAGTTTTCTTAGCAATGTCCATACTGTTTTTCCTTAATGGCTATATTAATTTACATTTCTTTTTAATGGCTGTATGATATTCCATTGGGTGGATTACCATTTTGTTTATCCATTAATCAGTTGATGGACCTTTGTGTTGTTGCCACATTTTGTCTATTATGAATAATGCTGCCCTGAACATTTGTGTAAAAGTTTTGTTTGAACACGTTTTCTTTTATTATTATTATTATTATTATACTTTATGTTCTAGGGTATGTGTGCACAACGTGCAGGTTTGTCACATATGTATACATGTGCCATGTTGGTGTGCTGTACCCATTAAGTCGTCATTTACATTAGGTATAGCTCCTAATGCTATCCCTCCCCCCTTCTCCCACTCCCAACAGGCCCCGGTGTGTGATGTTCCCCTTCCTGTGAACGCATGTTTTCACTTGGGGGTATATACGTAGGAGGGGAATGACTGGATTATGTTTACAATTTTATGTTTAACTTTCTGAGGAATCAGAAAACTCTTTTCCACAGAAGTTGCACCATTTTATATTACCTACAGCCATGTTAGAGGGCATCCTTGCCGATACTTATAATTTTCCACTTTTAAAAATATTTTAACCATGCTAGTGGCTATGAAATGGTATCTTATTGACTTTGGCTTGTATTTCTATAAAGATTAATGATGTTAAGCATCTTTTCATGTGCTTTTTGGCCATTTCTCTATCTTCTTTGTAGAAATATCTATTCAAATCAGTTGCCCATTTTTAAAATGGGTTGCCTTTGTTTTGGTTGGGGGAGTGTAAGAGTTTTTATTGTTTTGCCTGGAGTCCTTACTGGCTAACACGTATCTGGGGTGTACCAAACTTGCTTTATTGAGGCGAAGTTGTACAATAATTTTTTTTTTTAATTTCTAAAATGATCTTTTAAATGAAAATCACTCACCACAACTTTACAGCACATTATCATTTGCTTTAGTGACACAAAATTAGGCTTAAATTGCTGGGAATTTACAAATGCACTTAAGAGATCCTATTAACAAGAAGTCTTAACGAAGAAAAATTGAGGACCAGGTGGCTTCACTGGTAAAGTCTACCAAACATTTAAGAAGAATTAACACCCTGTAATCCCAGGACTTTGAGAAACTGAGGCAGGAGGATTACTTGAGCCCAGGAGTTTGAGACCAGCCTGGGCAACATAGCGAGACCCTGTGTCAACAGTTTTTTGTTTTTTTTTTTTGAGACAGAGTCTTGCTCTGTCCCCAGTCTGGAGTCCAGTGGCGTGACCTTGGCTCACTGCAACCTCCACCTCCTGGGACCTCCACCTCCTGGGTCCAAGCAGTTCTCCTGCCTCAGCCTCCCGAGTAGCTGGGACTACAGGTGCGTGTCACCATGCCAGCTAATTTTTTTGTATTTTTAGTAGAGACGGGGTTTCACCATGTTGGCGAGGATGGTCTTGATCTCTTGACCTCGTGATCCACCCGCCTTGGCCTCCCAAAGTGCTGGGATTACAGGCATGAGTCACCGCACCTGTCCCACAAAAAAATTAAAAAAAAAAAATTAGCCAGACGTAGTGGCATATGCCTGTAGTCCCAGCTACTTGGGAGGGCTAAGGTGGGAGGATTGCTTGAGGTGAAGGGTTTGAGGTTGCAGTGAGCCATGATTGCACCACTGCACTCCAGCCTGGGTAACAGAGTGACAGAGTGAGACCCTGTCTAAAAACAAACAAAAAAAAGAAAGTAAAAAGGAGAATTAACACCAGTTATTCTCTATCTCCTTTAAAAAATAAAATATGAAGGAACACTTCCTAGTTCATTCTATGAGGCCGGTATTACCCTGATACCAAAGGCAGGCAAAGATATCATACAAAAAGAAAAATAGAAAGTAATTCTTGGATGTTACAAGATGGCTGACTGACTGGAAGCTCCTAGGTTCATCCTCAACTCCAACAAAAAATCAAAATATAGTGAAGAAGCAACTATATTTCAATCAGAATAACTAAAGGAGAGCTCTGGAGAACAATAAAGAAGCAGCAGAAATTCTGTAGAGTATGGAAACCCAGGATGGCTGCACAGGGGAGGAAAGGATACACCTCATCTTTGCCACTCTATCCACTCAGGATCAGCTTGGAACCAGGAGAGACCTCTTCCTGCAGGGAAAAGGTGAGCAGGGGGACCCCGGCAACCCGCATCACCACCATGGACACATGCAATCTTCATTACCAGAGGCTCCCACAGTCCTCACAAGCTCTGGGCCCAACTGAGGGAGCTCCCCAGAGTTCACATGCTGAGCTATCCAAGAGAAAGAGCTGATACTGATACTGTGCCCTCCCCCATGGTCTGTGCTGCTACTGTACTGCACCATCTTGGAACCAGAGCCACTGCTAGAGTGCGTTGTGCTCTGGGAGCGTGCAGCTATGTACCCCTTCATCCCTGTGGCTTTGCCAACACTAAAACCATCTTACCCAGTAACACATCATCCCCAAAACAGGCTGTTCCAAGCTCTGTCCCCTAGGGCCAAGCTCCATCACCCCCATGTGAGACACTGGCGCACCCTCCACTTATGGCTGAGCTGAAGTAACTCCCTACCTCCCAGGGACCTCAGGCATCCTACAAACCATGGCAGACACAATCCTGGTGCCACGGCAGAGGCATGCCCTGCTCCCCAGGGGCCTTATGTCTTTGGCACTCCAGAGCCACCACAGGTGAGGCAGCACTTTGCCCCGGGGCTCTGAGCCTCTGGCACATTGGAGCAGTTGCACCTACCAGTGCCACAGCTGATATAGAACCATGTCCTAGGGATCTGAGCCTCCACTGACCCATGTAGCCATGCTTTCTGGGTTCTTAGCTGCACCTTACACCCCAGGGAATCAGGATTTTGCCTGAGCTGGGTCATGTCAACCTCCAGACTAAACATCCACAGTGCCCCACCTATCCGGAACTGGAGTAGCCCCTCAAAGTCTGAGCTGCTGAGGTGCTCTACCTCACTGGAGAGTGGAGTCATTGCTATGCTGCTCTATTCCCCCCAGGTCCCAAGCACAGGGGCATCTTGCCGTGTCCAAGTCCTTGCTGTTGCTGCCCCTAGACTCACAGAGCCTTGGCTACTGCCATGTCCCACCATCCCAGGGTCCAGAGTGACCACTGTTTGGTACGTCATCTCCCAGAGCCTAAGCTGTTTTTGTACCCTCTTGGTTCTGTGTCCCAAATTGCAGCTGTGTCCTGCTCCCCAGGACCTGAGCCTCCAGAGCACCTCTTTACTCCATAGCTGTGTCAGGGCTTCACCCTGCGCTCAGGGTCAGAACTATAGCTACATCCCAGCCCCCTCGGCCTGAACTGCTGGAGTGTGCCTCAGCAAAAGACCCTATCTTAGCAAGAGAACTACATCTACTTGTGCCTTGGAAATTGAACGAGTGCCTCAAGTCCTGAGCCCAGGAACCCAGCTTCACAACTGCTCTGAACACCTATGGACCTATGCCCTGAATCCCAGTGCCATTGTGGCTGCCAGTGGGTTGTGTCAGACTCTACACCAAGAGAGATCCCTTTAGTGAAGACTCTCCACTGTGGGTAAGATAGGAATAGATGGATCCCAAAAGCCCTTGCCCTAATAACCTACACAGCCATTGTCACTTCCACAAACTTCTGCAACCTAGACCACCCAGGCACCACAGTCGTTGCTGACATTTGTCACAACTGATGAAACTGCATGCAGTCTACACCAATGCACTGACACAGAAACAGAGCCACTGCACCCTGCTTAACCAACACCCTCAGGCCCATATATAGGAGAAAGTCTTCCCCTACGAAAGCCAGTCTGAAAGGTTTAGAAGAGGTAACTGCACCACCAGATGCACACACATTAACACAGGGACACAAGAACATGAAAAAGCAAAGAAACAGGACACCACCAAAGGAACACAATAGTTCTTTAGTAATTGACCCCAAAGAATAGAAATTTACAAATTGCCTGAAAAGGAATTCAAAATAATGATCTTAAGGAAACTTTAGGCTGGGTGTGGTGACTTACACCTGTAATCCCAGCACTTTGGAAGGCTGAGGTAGGAGGATCACTTGAGGCCAGGAGTTCAAGACATGCCTGGGCAACATAGTGAGATTCTGTCCATACAAAAAAAAAGAAAAAAAAGAAAAGAAACTCCAAGAGATGCAAGACAATACAAATAGACAAGTCAATGAAATTAGAAAAACATTTTATGAGTTAAATGATAAATTCAACAAAGAGATAGGTAACATTAAAAAGAATCAGAAATCCTAGAGCCGAAGAAGCTAAAATATTTATTACAGAACTTAAATAGCAGATTAGATCAAGCAGAAGAAGGAATCTCTGAACTTGAGGACAGGTTTTTTGAAATGACTCAGAAAAAGGGGAAAAAAATGAATAAAAGTGAAGACAGCCTATAGGGCTTGTGGGACACCGTTAGGATTTTAAAGAGAGCATTGTGGATTTTAAAGAAAGAAACAAGACTGAGAAAGGAACAGAAAGGTTATTTAATGAAATAATTCCTGAAAACTTCTCAAGCCTTGGGAGAGATAGGAGCATCAACATCCGTGAACCTCAAAGGATCCCCAACACAGATAAAACACAAAGAAGGATTAATATGGTTAATTTTAACAATATTACTACCATTCTACCAAAAGCAATATACAAATTCAATGCGATGCCTATCAAAATCCCAATGGCATTCTTTACAGGAAAAAACAACAACTTTGAATTCATATGTAAACATAAAAGACCTCAACTAGCCAAAACAATTCTGAGAAAGAAAAACAAAATTGGAGGCATCGCATTTCCTGATTTAGAATTACATTACAAAACTATAGTAATAAAAACTGCAGGCCAGGTGCAGTGGCTCAGGCCTGTAATCCTAGCACTTTGGGAGGCCAAGGAGGGCAGATTGCCTGAGCTCAGGAGTTCGAGACCAGCTTGGGCAACATGGTGAAACCCTGTCTCTACTAAAATACAAAAAATTAGCCGGGCATGGTGGTGTGCGTCTGTAGTCCCAGCTACTCAGGAGGCTAAGGCAGGAGAATTGCGTGAACCCAGGAGGCAGAGACTGCAGTGAGCCGGGATTGCACTGCTGCACTCTAGCCTGGGCAACAGAGCAAGACTCCATCTCAAAAAAAACAAAAACAAAACAAAAAACAAAACTGCATATTACTGGCATTAAAACAGACATACAGATCAGTGGAACAGAATTGAGAGCCCAGAAATAAATCAATCATATGTGGTCAACTAATTTTTGATGAGCACCGAGAGGACACAGTGGAGAAAGGATAGTCTCTTCAATAAATGGTGCATGGAAAAATGGATTTCCACATGTGAAAGAATGAAATTGGACGTATGTCTTACATTACACACAAAATTCAACTCAAATGGATAGAGACCTAAATGTAAGATCAGAAGCTATAAAACCCCATTACATGCTGAAAGCTCCTGGAGATTGGCCTTGACAATGATTTTTTTGGATATCACACAAAAGCTCAGCTCATAAAAGCTAAAATTAATAAGTGGAACTACATCAAATGAAAAGCTACTGCACAACAAAGGACACAACAAAATGGCAGTGAATTGGGAAAAAGTATTTGCAAACCATGCATTTAATGAGGGGTTAATATTCAGGCAACTCATACAACTCAACAGTAGAAAAGCAAATAATCCAATTAAAAATGGACAAAAGACCTGAATAGACATTTCTCTGAAGAAGACGTAAAAGTGGCCAACAGGTATATAAACAGGTGATCAACATCATTAATCATCAGAGAAATGCAAATAAAAACCACTGTGAGGTACCACCTTATATCCATTAGGATGGCTATTATAAGAAAATCAAAAGATAACAAGTGTTAGTGAGGGTGTGTGGAGAAAAAAGAACTCTTGTACACTGTTGCAAGCATGTAGATTGATACAGCCTTTATGGAAACAGTATGGAGGTTTCCAAATAAATTAAAAATAGAACTACAATATGACCCAGCAATCCCTCTCCTGGGCATCTACCCAAGAGAAATATACCCTTGTAAAAATATCTTCACTCTCATATTCATTGCACCATTATTCACAATAGCCAAGATATGGAAACAACTTAAGCGTCTGTCAATGAATGAATGGATAAAGAAACTGCAGTATGTTTAAAGCTAAACTATTATTCAGCTTTAAAAAAGAATGAGAACTTGCCATATGCCATAACATGCATGAGCCTGGAGGACATTATGCTAAGTGAAATAAGTCAGACACAGGAAAAAACATATTGCATGATCTTATATTTTTTATA
>NW_012101785.1:84712-86109 GCF_000951045.1 Mandrillus leucophaeus
TATTTTTTAGTAGAGACGGGGTTTCACCGTGTTAGCCAGGATGGTCTCGATCTCCTGACCTCGTGATCCACCCATTTCGGCCTCCCAAAGTGCTGGGATTACAGGTTTGAGCCACCGCGCCCGGCTATAAAATATTTTTTTAAAAAAATCAAATATACAGAGCTAGAGAACAAAACAGTGCTTACCAGGAGGAGGCAGGGAGGAAATGGGGAGATGTGAGAAGATACAAAGTAGCAGATATGTAGGATGAACAAGTCTAAAAATCTAACGTACAACATGAGGACTACAGGTAATAAAGTTGTATTGTATTTGGTATTCATGCTAAGTGAGATTTTAGCTGCTCTTGTTACAAACACACACACAAATGGGTAACTGTGATATCATAGATGTGTTAATTTGCTTCATTATAGTTACCTTTTTATTATCTATATGTGTCCCATAACGTCATGTTATATACCTTAAATATACATAATAAAATTCCTTTGAAAAAGAAAAACTGGCCGGGCGTGGTGGCTCATGCCTGTAATCCCAACACTTTGGGAGGCTGAGGTGAGTGGATCATCCGAGGTCAGGAGTTCATGACCAGCCTGGCCAACATGACGAAACCCCGTGTCTACTAAAAATACAAAAAAATTAGCCGGGCGTGGTGGTGGGCTCCTGTTATCCCAGCTACTCGGGAGGCTGAGGCAGGAGAATCACTTAAACCCAGGAGGTGGAGGTTGCAGTGAGCCAAGATCACACCATTACACTGCAGCCAAAAAAAAAAAAAAAGAAAAACTACAGATTAATATCCCTTGTAAATATAGATGCAAAGGCCCTCAATAAAATACTAACAATCTCAGTGTAGCAACATATTAAGAGGACTACATGCCCAACCAAATGGGATTTATCACAGAAATGCAAGGATGGTTCAGATATGAAAATCAATCAGTGTTTAAACCATATTAATGGAATGAAGGAGAAAAACCACATGATCATTTTGATTGATGCAGAGAAAGAATTTAACAAAATCTAGCACCGTTTTATGAGAAACAAAACAAAACATGCAACAAACTAGAAGGAAACTTCTTCAGTTGGACATAGGAGTTATGAAAAACCCAAAGCTAATAGCATACTTAGTGATGAAATACTAAGAACTTTCCCTCAGAAACTGGGAACAAGACAAGGATGCCTGCTTTTTCCATTTCTATTAGATGTAATACTAGAAGTTCTAGTCAGGGCAGTTGGAGAAGAAAAAGAAATAAATAACAAATAAATAGAGTAAAACTATCTCCATTCACCAATAACATTATTTTATAAATAGAAAATCCTAAAAATCCACAAAGAAACCTGTTAGCACTAATAAACAAATTCAGAAAGTTGTAAGATACAAGATCAACATACAAAAGTCATTTATA
>NW_012101785.1:86159-142923 GCF_000951045.1 Mandrillus leucophaeus
TTATTATACTTTAAGTTGTAGGGTACATGTGCATAACGTGCAGGTTTGTTACATATGTATACTTGTGCCATGTTGGTGTGCTGCACCCATCAACTCGTCATTTACATCAGGTACAACTCCCAATGCAATCATAAGTCATTTATACTTCTATACAACCTAGAAAGAAGATTAAGAGAATAATTTATTTATAATAGCACCTAAAATAATAAAATTGAGGACTGGGTGTGGTGGCTTGTGTGTGTAATTCCTGCACTTTGGGAGGCTGAGGTGGGCAGATCACCTGTGGTTGGGAGTTTGAGACTAGTCTGGCCAACGTGGTGAAACCCTGTCTCTACTAAAAATACAAAAAATTAGCCGGGCATGGTGGTGCACACCTGTAATCCCAGCTACTCGGGAGACTGAAGCATAAGAATCACTTGAACCTGGGAGGCCAAGGTTGCAGTGAGCCAAGATAGGACCACTGCACTCCAGCCTGGGCAACAGAGTGAGACTCTGTCTCAAAAAAAGAAAAAGAAAAACAAGAAAAAAATTGGAATAAATTTAACCAAGGAAGTGGAAAGTTTGCACAATGAAAACACCAAAATATTGCTGAAATAAATGAAATAAATTGGAACCAAATAAATGGAAAAACATCCTATGTTCATATTTTGGAGAACTGAATGTTGTTGGGATATTAATATACGAAATGATCTACAGATTCTATGCAATCCCTGTTAAAATTCAAATGGCTGGTTTTCCAGAAGTGGAAAAGTCAGTTCTGCAATTCAGAAGGAGCTGCAAGGATCCCAAAAAGTCCAGACAATCGAAAAAGAAGCACAAACTTGGTATGACTCACACTTCCTGATTTTGAAACTTATTTCAGATGGATTAAGCCATTCTACAATGTATACATTTTTCAAAACAACATGTACATATTTATTATATTTGTATCTATTCTTGCAATGTATTATTTGCAATTTTTTGTCAATTAAAATAATAACAAAAAATGTATTACAAAGCTATACTAATCAAAACAGTGTGGTACTCACATAAAGCTAGACATATAGACCAATAGAACAGGATTGAGAATCCAGAAATAAACCCATATATTTATGAGTAATTGATTTTCAACAAGGGAACCAAGATTGTTCAAAATAGAAAACACAGTCTCTTCAACAAATGATACTGGACAACCAGATATCCACATGAAAAGGAATGGAGTTGGATCCCTACTTCCCACCATTTACAAAAAAGTAACTCAAAGTGGATCAACAACCTAAATAAAAAATCTAAAACTATAAAACCCTTAGAAGAAAACATACAGTTATGTCTTTCTGACTTTGGATTTGGCAATGGATTCTTAGCTATGCCACCAAAGCAGGAGGAACAAAAGAAATGATAGGTCAAATGGATTTAATGACAACGAAACACTTTTGTGTAACCAAGAACATCATCAAGAAAGTGAAAAGACAATGTACAGAATGAGAGAAAATGTTTTTAAATAATATATCTGATAAAGGTCTCATAGCCAGAATATATAAAGAACTCTTAACAACCTAACTTTTAAAACCCAATGACCTAATTTTTAAAATGACACAGGACATGAATAGACATTTCTCTGAAGAAGATATATAGGCATGTGAAAAGGTGCTTAATATTATTCATCATGAGGATAATGTGAACCCAAACCACAAGGAGATATCACTTTACAACCACTCAACGTGTATTTAAAAAAAAAAAAAATGACTCAGTAATTTCATTTCCAGGTATATTGTCAAAACAATTGAAAACAGGTACTCACACAAATATTTGTACACAAATATTCATAATATTGACAATAGCCAAAAGGCAGAAATAACACAAATGTCCACCAGTGCATGAATGGATGAACAAAATATGGTTTATACATATGATGAAATTCACCATCAAATAAAATTAAGTACTCACACACGTTACAACGTGGATGAACCTTGAAAACAAAGAAACTAATCGCACGTCTGTAATCCCTAGTGACTTAAGTGGACGCAAATTTTTAATGTTACATTATACTTCTGTAGCTTTTGTAAGTCTGGTACAGGCCTCACTGGCCTGAAATTCCTTGCTGAAGGCTCTAAAGGAGAATCTATTTCTTTACCTTTTAACTTTCTAGAGACTGCCACATTCCTTGGCTTATGGTCTTTCCCTCCATCCTCAAAGCCAGTGATGCTGCATTTCTGTGGCCTTCCTTTCCTAGTCACATCTCCCTTTATAACTATAGCCAGGAGAGGTCCCCTGCCTTTAAGGACTTGTGTGATTAGACTTGGCCCACCTGGATAATCCAAGGTAATGTCCCCATAATAATATCTGAACTTTCCCTCACCCAAGCCTGACCTGTAGCCTCATTCTGACCCTGATCCTCACTATCATCTTGGCCCTGACCATAACCCTTAACTTCATTGTATTCCTGACCACCACAGATCCTAACCCTGAACCTCACTCTACTGTTGACCATGGCAATAAACCTTATTGACTTTCCATCTCCTTTTCACATGACCCTGACTCTGACCCTCACTGTGAGAGTCTGAACCTGACATTGACTTGGATACTGATCCTTGAAAGGCCTTTTCACCCTGATGCTGGCCATGACCTGAATATGCCTAACACTGAGTCTGATCATGACACAGATCCTCAGATGACCCACCTCACACTGCTCCTTACTGTGGCATTGCTCTGACCTTAACCACCCTGTGAGCTAGCACCTAACCCTGATATTGACCCTGACTCTAATACTATCCTCACTCAGACCCTAACTCTAAACTTGGCACCCACCTTTATGCTGACCTGGACCTCTCTGGGTCCCTCATCATGACATTGGTCATGACCATCACCCTCCCCTTCATCTGTTAATCTGAACCTGCAGTTCACCCTGCCCTTGACCTTGACCTAACCCCTCATCTTTACCTTGACACTACCCTAAGGCTGGCCATGAAACCTGACCTTAACTCGACTCAACTGTATCTGACCTTGACTCTGCACTGGGTTGAATAGTGACCCCAACAAGGTACGTCCATGTCTTAACTCTTGATGTCTATGAATGTGATTTGGTGATTGAGTCTTTGCAGAAGTAATAAGGAACCTTGAAATGGGAGTGTGGAACACTGCTTCATAGTGGATTGAATGTGTACATTTGTTTAGGAATATATGTTGAAACACAGGGAAGGAGGAGACTGACTTCGAGGAGATGCACAGGAAGGTGGCCATGTGGAGACAGAGGCAGACATTGGAGTGGTGCTCACAAGAAAAGGCACTCTAGGAGCCTGCAAAAGCCTCAGAGGTAAGGAAGGATCCTCCCCTGGAACTTTCGGAGGGTGTGGTCCTGCCCGCACCTGGATTTTAGACTTCTGATCAGCACAACCACGAGACAATAATTTCCGTTGTCTTATTTCATTCTGTTTGTGTCAATTTGTTACTCAACCCTAGGAAATGAATAGACACCCTGACCTTCACTATGACAGGGCATCTGACATTTCCCATGGCCTTAGCCTGACACTGACCCTCCTCCTGGCCCCAGCTCTGACACGGTCACTTACCTAGAGCTGGACTTTATCCTGGCCCTCACCATGACACTGAGCCTGACCCTCACCATTATCCTGAATGTTCTGTGTCCCTCACCCTGAGCCTCTTCTACCGTGTGCCCACACATTCACTTAGAGCTAGACCTTGACCACCCCCTGCCCTGCAATCACCCTGATATTGAATATAACCTTCTTCATAACTTTGACCCTGACTCTGACCTTGACCCTCATCTTAATATGAACCCTGACATGAATTCTTTCATTTATTTTCTTCATGAAGATCCCATGACCTTGAATCATGCTGAATACTGTCCTAACCCTGACCCTTACCCTGAGACAACCTCACCATGACCCTGAACCTGTCCTGACCCTGACCTGTACCTTGTGCCTCAGTCTGACCCTGACCTTTTTAATGATATATGTGAAATACCGTGTTTAATAGTGTTAGGTTAGCATGCTACCCTGTATTGAGATATGTGTTAGAAACACTACATTTAAGCCAAGTGTGGAATGATGGACAGGAGACTTCAAGTGGGAGTGAGAGTGGGGTGGATGATGGGAAGTTGCTTGCTGGGTGCAATGTGTATTACTCCAGTGATGGATAGGCTGACTTCACCACAATGCACAGTAGCAACATAGCAAAACTGCATTTGTACCCCCTGAATATATACAAAACAAACAAAAACATTGGGTTAACACGTGTGTATATTACTTTGTTAAATAATATGCCATAATATATGTAAGAGTGGTGGGTAAGTATATTATTATGTATGTTTGAAGCATCCTGTTTAGCAGTGTGCAGTACACGTGCTGTTATCCCTGACATATATTGAAACACTGTTTACAGAGCCCGATGTTACTGAGTATAATGATACATATGAGAAACAGTTGAATTTACACTGTGTGAGGCACTTAGGACTTTGTGTTTAACAAAGATAATGTTGGCTGGGCGCCGTGGCTCACGCCTGTAATCCCAACACTTTGGGAGGCCAAGGCGGGTGGATCACGAGGTCAGGAGTTTAAGACCAGTCTGGCCAACGTAGTGAAACCCCATCTCTACTAAAAATACAAAAATTAGCCAGGTGTGGTGCCATGTACCTGTAATCCCAGTTACTCGGGAGGCTGAGGCAGGAGAATTGCTTGAACCAGGGAGTCAGAGGTTGCAGTGAGCCAACATCACACCACTGCACTCCAGCCTGGAAACAGAGTGAGACTCCGTCTCAAAACAAAAACAAAAACAAAAACAAAAACAAAAAAGAAACCCCACAAAGTTAGTGTTATGTGTTCCTGTATGTAGTGATATACGTGTGAAACATTGTGCTAGCAGTGTGAGGTGCATGTACTATCTTGTTTAATGACATTTTGAAACTGCATTTAGGGGAGGTGCATGTGTTGCCTGAGAATAGTGATATAAGGGATATATGAAATATGGGATAAGTTAGTAGCACCTACTAAATGTGTTACTTTTTTAAAAAGAGAGATGTGTGTGGTGCAGGTACTGCTTTGTTTTGGGGAATGTTGGAACACTGAGCTTACAGGACTAGGTGCATACCATCTTGAGGACTGGATATACACAGGAAACACTGCGCTTAGCAGTGTGGAGTGCATATACTACTTTACTTAAAGATTTATGCTGAAAAACTGTATTTATCTTAGCTAAGTGCCTCTTTAATTGAGTAGGGTGATATGTGTGAAATGTGTGTAGAAGTGTGTTATGCATATACATGTGGTTTAGTGACATGTGTTGAAGCTGTGTTTAACAGAGTTCTGTATGTGTGTTAATGAGTTTAGTGTGTGTAACCAACATTGTGATATATGTGTGGGACATTGGGTGTAACATGTGGGGTGCATGTTCTACTTGGTTTAATGATATACGTTGGAACTTGTTTAATACAGGTGGTTCATATGATACAGAAAATAGTAATATATTTGTGAAAGAGTATGTTAACTATATGGATGCACATCCTTCACACTTTAGTGATATATACTGAACCTCTGTGTTTAGTGATATATACAAACCACCGCTAAGTTAGGGGTGTGTGTGTGTGTGTGTGTGTTTGTGGGATAAAAAATGTGGGCCGGGTGCAGCGGCTCACACCTGTAATCCCAGCATTTTGGGAGGCCAAGGCGGGTGGATCACCTGAGGTCAGGAGCTTGAGACCAGACTGACCAACATCAGGAAACCCCGTCTCTAGTAAAACTACAAAAATTAGCCGGGCGTGGTGGTGCACGCCTGTAATTCCAGCTATTCGGGAGGTGGAGACAGGAGAATTGCCTGAACCTGGGAGGTGGAGGTTGCAGTGAGCCAAGATCGTGCCACTGCACTCCAGCCTGGGCAACAGAGCAAGACTCTGTCTCCAAAAAAAAAAGTGTGCTTAGCAGTGTTTGCGTGCTCACTCTGTGAGTTTATGTGGTTTTACTATTTTGATTGGGAAAATATTTTAAAACACAGCTATGTGTATGCATTACCAGGTGTAGTGATATGTGTGTGAAATACTATTAACAGTGTGTAGTGCATGTATTACTTTGTTTAGTGATTTCGTTTCTGCTTCTTTTTTTTTTCTAATAGACCTCAGTTTTTAGAACAGTTTTAGGTTCACAGCAAAGTTGAGTGAAGGTGCAGAGATTTCCCATGTACCTTCTGCCCACACATGCATAGCCTCCCCATTATCAACATCCCCACCAGAACAATACCTTTGATTGTTACAATTGATGCACCTATATTAATGTACCCTTATCACCCAGAGTCCATAGTTACATTAGGGTTCACTCTTAGTGTTATGTATTCTATTGATTTTAACAAATGTGTAATGACATTTATCCACCATTATAGTATCACGGAGTAGTTTCAGTTCCCCCAGATCCCCTGTGCTGCACCTACTCATCCCTCCCTCTTCCTTAACCACAGGCAACCACTGATCTTTTTACTGTTTCTTTGGTTTTGCCTTTTCCAGAATTTCATATAGTTGAATTCATATAGTATATAGACCTTTTCAGATTGCGTTCTTTCACTTTGTATTATGCGTTTTTTTTTCCCCCATGTCTTTTCATGACTTCATACCCACTTCCTTTTGGTGCTGAAAATACTCCATTTTCTGGATGAACCACACTTTATTTATCCATTCTCCTACTGAAGGACATGTTAGTTGCTTTCAGGTTTTGGCAAAAGCTGCTATAAACATCTGTATGCAAGTTTTGTGTGAACATAAGTTTTCAGTTCCTCTGGGTAAATGCCAAGGAGCACAGTTCCTGGATCATATGGTACAAGTATATTTAATTTTGTAAGAAACTACCAAGCTATCTTCCAAAGTGGCTGCAAAATTTTGCATCCCCACCAGCAATGAATGAGAGTTCCTGTTGCTCCACATCCTCACCAGCATTTGGTGCTGTCAGTGTTCTGATCTGGGTCATTCTAATTCACATGTGGTGATATCTTATTTTTTTTTAAATTTGCATTTTCTTGATGACATATGATGTGGAACATCTTTCATATACCTATCTGCCATCTGTATATCTTCTTTGATGAGGTGTCTGTTAAGGTTTTCTGGCTAATTTTAAATGGGCTAATTTTCCTATTGTTGAATTGTAACACTTCCTTGTATATTTTCAATAACAGTTCTTTAACAGATATGTCTTCTGGAAATATTTTCTCCCAGTCTGTGACTTTTTAATATCTTGATAGTGTCTTTCACAAAGCAGATATTTCTAATTTTAATATGACCCAGTTATTATTATTTTATGGATCATAGCTTTGGTGTTCTATCTAAAAGGTCATCACCAAACCCAAAGTCATCTAAGTTTTCCCCTACATTATATTCTAGGAGTCTTATACTTCTGAGTTTTAGATTTAGGTCCGTCATCCATTTTAAGTTAATTCTCATAAATGAATAAGGTCTATATCTACATTCATTTCTCTTTTGCAGATGGATGTCCAGTTGTCTCAGCACCATTTGTCAAAAAGACCAACTTTGCTACGTTGTATTGCCTTTGCTTCTTTGTGAAAGATCAGTTGACTATATATAGATGAATCTATTTCTGAGCTTGCTTTCTGTTCCATTAATCTATTTGTTTATTCTTTTGCCACTAACACACTGTCTTGATTATTGAAGGATTATAGTAAGACTCAGAGTCTGGTAATGTCAGTCCCCCAACATTTTTCTCATCAATATTGTATTGACTATTCTGGGTCTTTTGACTCTCAGTATAAACTATTGAATCAGTTTGTCAATATTGACAAAGTAACTTGTTAAGATTTTCATTGGGATTTTATTGAATCTGAGTGGTACAATCATGGCTCTGCAGCCTCACCCTCCCAGGCTCAAGTGATCCTCTTACCTCAGCCTCAGAGTCAGAGTAGCTGGGACTGCAAGTGCATGCCACCAGATCTATCTAATTTTTGTATGTTTTTGAAGAGACGGGGTTTTGCCATGTTGCTCCAAATGGTCTTGAACTCCTGGGTTCAAGTGATTCCCCTACCTCAGCTTCCCAAAGTGCTGAGATTGCAGGTGTGAACCACCGTGCCTGGCCAGTATTGTGTTTTTAGTTTCAAATTCAACTTGTTCATTGCTGGCATGTATGAAAGTAATGGGATTTTGTATATTAACCTTGTATCCTGCAGCCATGTTATAAGTGCTTATTATTCCACTAGTGTTTTTGTCATTTTTTGGATGTTCTACCTAGATGATGATGTTATCTGTGAACAAAGTTTTATTTTTTTCTTCCTAATCAGTGTACCTTTTATTTCCTTTCCCCTTATCTTATTGCGTTAGCTAGGACTGCCAGTATGTGGTTGAAAAGGAATGGTGAGAGGGGACATCCTTGCCATGTTCCTGATCTTAGTAGGAAGATTTCTAGTTTCTTGTCATTAAGTACAATGTTAGCTGTAGATTTTTGTTGTTGTTGTTGTTATTCTTTATCAGGTTAAGGAAGTTGCTACTTATTCTTAGTTTCTGGGAGCTTTGATCATGAATGAGTGCTGAATTTTGTCAAATGCTATTTCTGCATCTATTGATATGATCATATTATTTTTCTTCTTTAATTTGTTGATGTGATGGGTCATGTTAGTTGATTTTCAAATGTTGAGCCAGCCTTGCAAACCTTGGATAAATCCCACTTGATTGTGGTATATAATTCTTTTTCTACATAGTTGGATTTGATTTGCTAAGTTTTGTCAAGGTTTTACATCTATGTTCATGAGAGATATTAGTCTTTAGTTCTTTTTTCTTGTAAGTTCCTTTTCTTGTCTTGGCATTAAGATAATATCAGCCTCATAGAATGAGTTAGGAAGTATTCCCTCTACTTCTATCTTCTGAAAGAGGTTGTAGATAATTTTTATAATTTCTTCTTTAAATATTTGATAGATATCATCTATGAACACATCTGGGATTGGTTCTTTCTGTGTTGGAAAGTTTAAATATTGATCTGATTTTCTTAATAGATATAGGCCTATTCAAATTGTGTATTTCTTCTTGGGTGACTTGTGGCACATTGTGTCTTTCAAGGAATTGGTCCATTTTCACTAGGTTATCAAATTAGTGGGCATAGAGATATTGGTAGTATTCCTTTACTATCCTTTCTTTTTTCTTTTTTTTGTTGAGATGGAGTCTTGCTCTGTCACTCAGGTTGGGGTGCATGATGCAATCTTGACTCACTGCAACCTCTGCCTCCCAGGTTCAAGCAATTCTCCTGCCTCAGCCCCCAAGTAGCTGGGATTACAGGTGTGTGTCACCACGCCCAGCTAATTTTTGTATTTTTAGTAGAGATGGGGTTTCACCATATTGGTCAGGCTAGTCTTGCACTCCTGACCTCATGATCTGTCCACCTTGGCCTCCCAAAGTGCTGGGATTACAGGCATGAGCCACCGCGCCCATCCTATTACCCTTTTGATGTCCATGGGATCTATGTAATGTCCCCTCTTTCCTCCCTTCCTTCCTTCCTTCCTTCCTTCCTTCCTTCCTTCCTTCCTTCTTTCCTCTCTTCCTTCCTTCCTCTCTTTCTTTCTTTCTTTTTTTTTTTTTGAGTCTTGTTCTGCCACCCAGACTGGAGTGCAGCAGCATGATCTCGGCTCACTGCAACCTCTGCCTCCCAGGTTCAAGCGATTCTTGTGTCTCAGCCTCTCGAGTAGCTGGGATTACAGGCACACACCACCACGTGTGGCTAATTTTTGTATATTTACTAGAGCAGGGATTTGCCATGTTGGCCAGGCTGGTCTCGAATTCCTGACCTCAGGTGATCAGCCTGCCTCAGTCTCCCGAAGTGCTGGGATTGCACCCATAAGCCACTGCACCCAGCCCCCTGTTTCATTTCTGTTATTAATAATTAGTGTCTTCTCTCTTTTTTTCTTAGTTAGCCTGACTAGAGGCTTATCAACGTATTGATCTTTTCTTTTCAAAGAACCAGCTTTTAGTTTTGTTGATTTTCTCTATTTTCTGTTTTCAATTTCATTTATTTCTGCTTAGTAAGACCTTTACTTATTAATATTTTTATTATTAATATCTAATATTTTTTCTTAGGTGTAGTGGGTCATGCCTGTAATTCCTGTAATTCTTAGGTGTAGTGGGTCATGCCTGTAATTCCAGCCTTTGGGAGACCAAGGTGAGAGGATGCCTTGAGTCCAGGAGTTTGAGACCAGCTTGGGCAACAGAGAGACCTTGTCTCATGAATGCTACTAATAATTTTCTTCTCCTTCTCCTTCTCAACTTCTTCTTATTCTCTTTTTTGTGACGGATTCTCGCTCTGTTGCCTTGGCTGGAGTGCAATGGCGTGATCTTGGGACACTGCAACCTCTGCCTTCCAGGTTCAAGTGATTCTCCTGCCTTAGCCTCCTGAGTAGCTAGGATTACAGGCATGTGACACCATGCCTTGGCTAATTTTTGTATTTTTAGTAGAGATGGGGTTTTGTCATGTTGGCCAGGCTGGTCTCAAACTCCTGACCTCAGGCGATTCACCTGCCTTGGCCCGCCAAAGTGCTGGGATTATAGGCATGAGCCACCGAGCCTGTCCTATTTTCTTCTTTTATATTTGGATTTAATTTGGTTTTCTTTTCCCAGGTTTTTAAGGTGGAAGCTTATATTGTTAATATCAGATCTTTCTTATTTTCTGGTATATGCATTTAGTGCTATAAATTTTCCTCTAGGTCAGCTTTCACTGCATCTCACAAATTTTGTTAAGTTGTGTTTTGTTTTCATTCAGTTCACCACATTTTCTTTTTCTTTCTTTCTTTTTTTTTTTTTTTTTGATGGAGCCTCACTGAGTCACCCAGGCTGGAGTGCAGTGGTACAGTATTGGCTCACTGCAGCCTTCATCTCCTGGGTTCAAAAGATTATTCTGCCTCAGCCTCCTGAGTAGCTGGGATTACAGGTGTGTGCCACCACTCCTGGATAATTTTTGTATTTTTAGTAGAGACGGTGTTTCACCATGTTGTCCAGGCTGGTCTCAAACTCCTGACCTCAAACAATCTGCCTGCCTTGGCCTCCCAAAGTGCTGGGATTACAGGTATGAACCACTGCATCTCACCCAGTTCAAAATGTTTTCTAATTTATCTTGGGATTTATTCTTTGAAATCTTTCTTCTTTTCTTCTTTGTGTTATTTAGAACTGTCTTGTGTAATCTTCAAATATTTTGAGATTTTCCGCTGGGCATGGTGGCTTATACCTGTAATCCCAGCACTTTGGAAGTCTGATGCTGGCAGATCACTTGAGGCCAGGAGTTTGAGACCAGCCTGGCCAACATGGTGAAACCCATCTCTACTAAAAATACAAGAATTAGCTGGAAATGGTGGCACGTGCCTGTAGTCCCAGCTACTCAGGAGGCTGAGGCAGGACAATTGCTCGAATCTGGGAGGCAGAGTTTGCAGGGAGCCAAGATCGCACTGCCACACTCCAGTCTGGGCGACAGAGTGAGACTCCATCTCAAAAAAAAAAAAAAAATTTTGAGATTTTCCATCTATCTTTCTATTATCTACTTTTAGTCTAATTTCACTGTGGTCTGAGAGCAGATGTTGTATGATTTCTATTATTTTAAATGTGTTAAGGTATGTTTTATGACCCAGAATGTGAGCTATCTTGGCAAATGTCCCATATGAGCTTGAGAAGAATATGCAAGAAAAATCTTTAAATCCACCTATACCCTGTAAGCCCCCCACTTCAAGATATCTCACCTTTTCAGATTGAACCAATGGTCACTTTCCATATTTTGATTTATGATGTTACCTACAAGTCCTGTCACCCTAAAATGTATAAACTCAAGCTATAACCCAACTGCCTTGGGCACATTTTCTCAGGATCTCTTGAGACTATACCCTGGGCCATGGTCACTCACATTGGTTCAAGATAAACCCCTTTAAAGTATTTACAGTTTGTTTTTTCCATTAACAGAGGTGAAGAGCCCATCTCCATCTGATCATTTCAATCTTTCATTTCTTTATCTCTACCCACTAAGAAGCAAAGAAAAAAATCCTACATCATGGCATCTGTAATTTAGTGTATACTTTAAAAAGTGGTAATTTATGTGGAATAAATGTCCTATAAAGCTACATATCAACATGATAAAAGTGGTGAGAGAAGTGGGGCTTATTGGAAAAATGTTATTTCATTTAATTATCTAAATTTTCTTATATTTTAAAAATAAACCAACACTTTGCGAGGCTCAGGTGGGTTGATCATGAGGTCAAGAGATCAAGACCATCCTGGCCAACATGGTGAAACCCTGTCTCCACTAAAAATACAAAAATTAGCTGGGTGTGGTGGCACGTGCCTGTAGTCCCAGCTACTCAGGAGGCTGAGGCAGGAGAATCATTTGAACTCGGGAGGTGAAGGTTGCAGCGAACCAAGATTGCACCACTGCACTCGAACCTGGCGACAGAGCGAGACTCCATCTCAAAAAAAACCAAAATGAAACAAACAAACATGCAAAAAATGAAGATGTATATTTCTTATAGTAACCACAAAATGAAATGCTTGGGGGGAAAATCCAATGCAAAGTAAATAAACACATGAAAGTTTTCAGGGCCCCCACAGGCTAAATGATCCTCATGAGAGTGACATGAAAGCCCCATTCTTCTGTGTCTATCTGTTAGCTGAGTTCCAAGTCTAAGAGCAAAATATGAAAGATGTGGGGACATGGGAGGGCCTTAGAGTGTGAGGAAGGACCTTGACCTCTGTTCTATAACTTCCTCCCCAACTTGCCCTGTCCCCAGCAAACCAAGAGAGTGGTTTCTGTGCAGCACCATCACCATCCCAGCATCATCAAAATAACCAACACCCAGGGCCACCACCTGCTGACCCACCCTGAGCACCCCTCTGCTCAGGCTGCTGGGGCCAGGCTTTCCAGGCCACACAGTCTTTGGACAGCTTGAGTGGTGCAAAGGTAATGCCAAGGAGGATGCTGTGTCCCTTCTGACAGGTGAGAAAAGGGCTTCAGAAAGTTGAATGGCAAGAAAAGTCAGCCCCAGTCCCGAGGCAGCTGGAAGGTGTTGGCAGCTCTTGCTGCGTCCAGGTCCTGGAGACAGAAAGCCCCGCAACTCCAGGCATCTGAGTGCAAAGAGTCCACAGAGGCCCCTGCAGAAGTAGGTGCCTGTATACCTCCCCCAGGGACTCCCACATTCTGTCCTCTTTTAATCTTCTCAAGTGAGCATCAATATGTCAGTTTGAACAATCAAAGCAGGGAGAGACAGAATGAGAGCCCCTCTATTGAGAGAATCAGAAAATGGCTCAGCTTGGGGTTCTGAATTTCCTTTGCAGCTTTTGCTTTTTGTTTTTACTTTTGTTTATTTATTTATTTATTTATTTCCAAATGGACCAGGATACTAGGCATTATTTCAAGGCTTGCAAATTTTGGAAAAGTAGAGGGTGGAACAGGTCTCAGCTCGGACCTACTTAGGGTCGTCCACCCCTAGCCTCATGAAGACCCTGGCCTGGGGCTTTGAGCTGACACCCTGACATCTTAGAACTCACAGTAAAACAGGAGTTCAGCAGGACTGGTTTCACCAGATACAGGTCACAAAGACCTCGCTGATAAAACAGGTAAAGAAACTGGCCAAAATCTGCCAAAACCAAGATGGCAATGGAAGTGACCTCTGGCTGTCCTCACTGCTCATTATATACTAATTATGATACATTAGCCTGCTAAGAGACACTCCCACTAGCACCATGACAGTTTACAAATGCCGTAGCAATGCCCAGAAGCTACCCCATATGGTCTGGAAGTAGGAGGAACTCTCAGTTCTGGGAATTCCCCACCCTTGGAATTTCTTAGGAATTCCAGGAAAATTAATGAATAATCCACCCCTTATTTACCATATGATCAAGAAATAACCATAAAAATAGCCGACTATCAGCCCTTGAGGCTGCTCTGCCTATGGAGTAGCCACTCTGTTATTCCTTTACTTTCTTAATAAAGCCTGCTTTCATTTTACTCCGTCAGCTCACTTTTGAATTCCTTCCTGTGTGAAGCCAAGAACCCATGTGACCTCTGAGGCTGCACCTCAAATTTGGGATTCACCCTGTGATATCTTTTCCAGTGATAATTAAGGGATGATGGAGACCTCTCTCTGGACCACAAATTAAGACTGATCAGCACCATTTGGACCTGAAAGGTGGGTGGGTCTCCTCTGTCCAGATTCAATTCCCTACCTTTTTTCTCCCTCAATTTTGGCTGCTCTGTTCTTTCATATGCTGTTTATTTAAAGTTGGAGAAGTGGCCATGAGACCTCTGTTGTGGCAGCCTGACTGCAGTCTCCCATTGTCTGGTGCCCTGGACAGGAGCCTGCCTGGCTGGCCATGTCTTTTGTAACCCACCTGGTTGCCTCTTCTCTTGTCCCCTCCTTCTGTAAAGATTGGCTGTTTTACTTTTCTGCTTTTAGTGCTGAAATGCATGTGCATGTTTATTCCATTGTTACATTTGTAGTCTCTGGTTTTGCCATTTGGGCAGTTGTCTCTACTCTATGTGAGGCAGGGCACTTTCCTTGATTGTTTGAATTTTTTTCTTTTGTTATTTTGAGAGATCCCCCATTGTGCTGACCCTGGGATGCCAGGGTCACTTTATTCTGTGGTCCCAAATGTGTTTGGTCTCCTGTGTTCCCCACATCCCAGCCTTTCTGCAGCACCCCCCCTTTTTTTTTTAACTCTGACCCTAAACATTTGTGTAGTTTGCTTAACCTAACCACATCTCATTCTATTTGTCTTTCCTGTGTACCCTCAGTTCATTAATCAACAATACTGATTATTAATGATCTCGATAGACTGTAACCATTAAAGTTGTTTTCTCCATAAAGGGATATATTTGAACTATTCATCATTCAAGAAAAATCCTTCTGTGTGAAGTGAGCTTTTTTATGATACAGGAAGACTAATGAGACTATAAAACAATTATTTTCCCACTTTGTTTTTTAGAGATGTGTTAAGTTTTGCAGCCTGTCTGGAAATGGACTTAAATATCATTAAACTGCCTTGCTGCTGGTCATGTAGGCCATCTCAGGTTCTGAAAGGGAGAAGGCAAAGGTGTTGAGGTTCACTGATAACCACCCTCTGGATGCTCTGGGGTTTTTCAACATTTTGGATGGGCACCCTTATTGGCTGATACCTGGGTACTCAGTTTTTTTTTTTAGCATTTGGTACTGTTAGCCACCCCCGGATGCTCTGGGGTGTTGGGCATTGGCATTCCTTCTAGGATTGTGGATTAGAGTCCTTTCCTAGGGGAATCTTGGTCTTGCATTTTGTATTCTACCCTAAAGTTATCATTTTCTCTAAAGTGTTTTCTTTGCTTAATGTCATGTTAACACTTTGGTAGAGGAGATGAGAATTTGCAGGGGAAAATAACTGGGCTCTTGCTACACTGAGAAAAACTTTTGTGTTTAGTAGAGATCCTTGTTAGACAACGGCACATCTTTGTTTATGTGTGTGTATACATGCCTAGATGTGTTTATGTGTATGTACATTTCTTATGTTATATATTGTGTGTATGGAGTACCCAATTGGCTTGTAAACAAAAGAACAATCATAAGTTCAATAAATAAGTCTAAGTATTTTTCAAGTTAATGTGACTTAAGTTCAATAAAATGTAGGGTTACTGAAAATTCATATGTAATTCTGTGTATAAAATGTGCCAAAGAAGATATCCTCTTATTAAAAAAAAAATTAGACCAATTCAAACGTTATTTAAAGTGGGGGTTTTTAATGTGGATTTAGGAAGATAATAGAAAGAAAGTAGAAAAAAAGAAAAAAAACAGTAAGTAGGGGAGAGAGATGTGAAGAGAGTTATGAATATGAAGATGTATTTTTGGTAAGGAAGGCAATAAAGAAAAGAAATTTTATATGAGAAAGAGTCTTACATGGCATGTTCTTGTCCCAAAGTAGAATGATTGATTATTTAGGAAAGAGGGAAATATAGGACAAATCACAAAGTCCAAGCCTGTCATAGATGGTCTGTGTAAGTTACAATAAGGTTCATAAAAGGGAATTTATCAACAATTTTATAATTAAATTAGCCACAACTGAAAGAAAATATATTTATCTAAATTTTGGTTCCCTATATTTAAAGAGTTGTTTCTTGTAAGTATTGGTTTGCTTTCAGTAAAATTGCAAGAAATATTGACTTAATTATAAAATCTGTTTCCTTTTAAGGCTTCTCATATTTATATCTGTTCCTTTTCCCTTGAAAGGTTACATCTTTTGCAAACTCAAAAATGACTACTCTAGATTTCTACTGGGAAAACAAATATGGCGCTCACCTCATGCTGTAACTGAGTATCTAAGACTTTGATCTTCCATGGTGGTGGCTGGGGTTCAATTCCTGGCTTAGGGAATGAGTTATTTCTGGTTTGATACTTGTGGGACTTTTGCCATTTATTTATTCTTTTTCCTCCCATGGCCAACTTACTGCAAGGGCATCCCCCCAAGGATGGTGGGTAACCCAAAGCCAATTAGCCTAATTAACCAAGTCTGGTTTCCTGACTTCAATTTTCTTTGAGCTGCCTTAGGAGTGATTCTAGATACTGTAAAAATCACTCACCAGCGCTTTGTAGGCAACTCATGTGTCCATGGTTAAGTTGTAACCATAGTTAGGGCTTATTGGTTTCACCTGGGGAAATACCGTTGCAGGAAGAAAAAGGTTCAAAAGCCAGAGGTTTCAGCTCTTTGTCCTGGATAGAGTCTGGTATTAAGAGATTTAACATAATGTTTTTAAAAAAGAGCTCTATGGTTAAAAATCAGCTTAATTAAAAATGAAGATCCAAGCTATATATATTTAAAAGGCTATATGCTTTTTCTATTTTTGGATTTTGGGTTTTTTGGAGAACAAGTGTATTTCTTTTGGTTTTTCTTCTAAGTTGACTATATTATTTCTCCAATCTCTCTTCTTGCCACCCTAATGTCTGTATGAAAGGACCTTATGTAATTTCTGAGAGTTGGGCTGGGCATGGTGGCTTACACCTGTAATCCTAGCACTTTGGGAGGCTGAGGTGGGTGGATCACAAGGTCAGGATATAGAGACCATCCTGGCTAACATGGTGAAACCCATCTCTACTAAAAATACAAAAAATTAGCCAGGCGTGGTGGTGGGTGCCTATAGTCCCAGCTACTTGGGAGGCTGAGGTGGGAGAATGGCGTGAACCTGGGAGGCGGAGCTTGCAGTGAGTCGAGATCATGCCACTGCACTCCAGCCTGGGTGACAGAGTGAGACTCCATCTCAAAAAAAAAAAAAAGAAAAAAAAAAAGAAATTTCTGAGAGTCTGGGACTCTTTGAGAAAAATAGAGGAGGCACCACAGAGCCTACTTGGAGAAAAACTTCTGTTTTCCTCATGGAAACCCAGAAATTGTAAGCAGGTAGGTCCTTCTCAAAATCTAAGTCTTTGATCTATTTTGCATTGTGTTACATGACCTTTTGACTTTTGGGGGCATCACAAATTGCTTATGAAAAAACTTTTAGACTTAGTATATAATTGAGAGCTGGAAAATATACCTTTGGGGATGGCTAGCAGCAGTTATGAGGGTGAAATACTCTGCTCTTTGCATGTTTGTATAAGAAAAGCATGCTTTTGGCCACTTGGAAGATACAGAAGCATTCCCAATCCCACTGAGAGGTGAGACTCCCATGGGAGGTGGGCTAATTATTGACTGGACTAATTGGTTTTGAGTTGCCCACCAGCCTTGGGGAAATGCCTTTGCAAAAAAATGCACAGTGAAAGCATTGCACTGTCTCATCCATGGTGTTTCCTTTTTTGGGAGGACCCAGGATAAGGTCTAAAAATGGGAATTTTTTACCTGTGGAGATCTGTTTTGCCTTCCAGCTGTGCCCACCTATTAGGCCCTTAAAACTGCATGTTTTCTTGGCTTTGTTCCTGAAAATGCTTTACCCTAAAGTCAATAACCAATTAAGAAATTTACATCTTTTTTTTTGAGATGGAGTCTCGCTCTGTCACCCAGGCTGGAGTGCAGTGGCGCGATCTTGGCTCACTGCAAGCTCCACCTCCTGGGTTCACACCATTGTCCTGCCTCAGCCTCCTGAGTAGCTGGGACTACAGGTGCCTGCCACCACACCCGGCTAATTTTTTGTATTTTTTTTTTAGTAGAGATGGGATTTCACCGTGTTAGCCAGGATGGTCTTGATCTCCTGACTTCATGATCTGCCCACCTTGGCCTCCAAAAGTGCTGGGACTACAGGCGTGAGCCACTGTGCCTGGCCAAGAAATTTACATCTTTAAAAAAATCTCCACATGTAAGTATGTCTGCTTTTCCTGCCCATCTTGACTAAACTTTCACTGACACCATTTTTTCACCAAAAATTATTCCTTTAAAAATGTAAATTTGGAACTGCCTGGGTGACAATTGTTTAGGGCAAGGGAACACATAATCAAGAGACTGTTCGTTTAAAATTAAAAAGGAAAACTTAAAAACAGGCAAATAGAAAGCCTTATCACCCTACCAGATCTATATCCATCTGTCTATATGTGTTGTGTGTGTTTCACTATCAAAATATATAAAAGAGCTATAATTAATTGGCTTTTAAAAAGCACTTAACTATTTTGCCAGAAAAATTTTTTAAATGCCTTTTAGTTCACATGACTCATAAGCTTTTTTAAAGAAAAGACATTTTAAAATTGCTGGTAAAACATTCTTCAAAATTTGGATATTTGGTCAAAATTAGGCAGATCACATATTAGGTTTGCTAAATGCTTTAAGGTCAGAAACTGCTTTTAGGACTTTTTTTTTTGAGATGAAGTTTTGCTCTTGTCGCCCAGGCTGGAGTACAATGGTATGATCTCTGTGCACTGCAACCTCTGCTGGCTGGGCTCAAGTAATTCCTCTGCCTCAGCCTCCCTAGTAGCTGGAATTACAGGCACCCACCACCACACCCGGTTAATTTTTGTATTGTTAGTAGAGAGAGGGTTTCATCGTGTTGGCCAGGCTGATCTTGAACTCCTGATCGCAGGTTATCCACCCACCTCGGCCTCCCAAAGTGCTGAGATTACAGGTGTAAGCCACCACACCTAGCCTTGTATAACTTCTGATAGTTGTTCCACTGGCCTGCTTTAGAGCCATTAGATTCTAGACAAGGCCTAGGGATGTGTGGAATTAGCCATGCCCCGTGGCTATGCTGGAAAACATCAGGCTATCTGCAGTTCTTTGCTTTATCCTAGGCTTTTCACTTGGTATATAATTACAATTGCTCACACTAAAAAAATAAAAATTATATGTTCTTGGTAAAAAGGCATCAGGATGTGGTTTTAAAAATAAAGTAGATCCAGCATGGTGGCTCATGCCTGTAATCCCAGCACTTCGGGAGGCTGAGGCAGGTGGATCATGAGATCAGGAGATCGAGACCATCCTGGCCAACATGGTGAAACCCCATCTCTATTAAAAATACAAAAATTAGCTGGGTGTGGTGGTACGAGCCTATAATCCCAGCTACTTGGGAGGCTGAGGCAGGAGAATCACTTGAATCCAGGAGGCGGAGATTGAAGTGACCCAAGATCAGCCACTGCACTCTAGCCTGGTGACAGAGCGATACTCCATCTGAAAAAAATAAAATAAAATAAAGGAATTTTGTCTAATTTAGATGGTTTAATAATTGTTTTAAGTTAAACAAATAGGAAGAACTGAAGGTTTAAGCAAGTTGTAGAAGGTTTGTGAAAAATTAACCTTGTAAAGAATTCTGTGTGTCAGCAAGTTGACTAAAAATAAGAGTATTATATAGTTTTTTCATAAATTGGATATTAAAATAAAAGCACACTGATTCAAGGCCAGAATCTGAGCCCATATGTCAGAATAACAGCGTTTTTTTGTTTCTTTCTTTTTTTTTTTTTTGCACATTAATCTGCTTTTTAACATAAAATTATAATGAGTTATAAAAAGTTTATGGAAATCTTATATCATCAAACCAATTAAAATCAAACAAGTTTGTTTATAAGATTTTATTTAAAATTAGTTTTAGCATTAATGAGGTGGAATTTGGTTTTCTCTTTTGAACAAGATTACTGTATAATATTGAGAGACAGCCAGGTGTGGTGGCTCACGCCTATAATCCCAGCACTTTGGGAAGCCGAGGCAGGGGGATCACCTGAGGTCAGGAGGTCAAGACCAGCCTGGTCAACATGGTGAGACCCTGTCTGTACTAAATATACAAAAGAATCAGCTGGGCATGGTGGTGGGCATCTTTAATCTTAGCTACTCAGGAGGCTGAGGCAGGAGAATTGCTTGAACCCGGGTGGTGGAAGTTGCAGTGAGCCAAGATCATGCCACTCCACTCCAGCCTGGGTAACAGAGTGAGACTCCATCTCAAAAAAAAAATATTGGGAGACAATAAAAATTATTTTGCCTTTTAAATGAACTAAAACAAAAATGGAGTGAAACAGGACAGATTCGGATAGGCTTGTGCTATCTTTATTGTGTTTTGTGGATTGGAAAACTGAGTCTTCCCTCTATCATTAAGTAAAGGTTTTTACTTTTTTGAAATCTTTGCATTATCATTTTGGCTAGATAAATGACTTATAGTGACCTAGGATTTTATTTTATAATATCAAATGTTTTAAACAATTGATATTTGCCAAAGTTTTCAAAATCAAATTCTAAATTATGTTTTTTGACCTGATTAATCCCTTTTGATATTAGGTTCTCCAATTTCCAAAAAAAGACATATTCAGCTTATTTCATATATTAAAATTATGCATGAAGCATTGTCAAATATAAAATGGTATTTAACTTTCTTTGAGTTATGTTCATATAAGTATGTTTTAGTATCTTACAAAATTACATAAAATTTCTATAATTCTGATATGTCTCAGTATATACTAGCAGTAATAATTATAATTCTTAAGTTAAATTGTTGTGTAGCACAAAAATCACCAAACTCCCTTGTCAATTGAGTCTTTAACTGTGGCTGTCCTGAGACTTGTTTTCCACAGGAAGTCATTGTCTTGTTGTAATCCTTTTCAAAAGGTGGTTTAGAATCAGCTACAGGACCCTGATGGGTATTGTTAAATGCAGATATCTGATAGCTTTAAAATTATGCCATTGAGCCAGGCGTGGTGGCTGATGCCTGTATTCTCAGCACTTTGAGAGGCCAAGGCAGGCAGATAGCTTCAGCTTAGGAATTCCAAATCAGCCTTGGCAACATGGTGAAACCCTGTCTCTACAAAAAATACAAAAATTAGCCAGATGTGGTGGCACATGCCCGTAGTCCTAGCTAGTCATGAGGCTGAGGTGGGAGGACCGTTTGAGCCTGGAATGCGGAAGTTGCAGTGAGATGAGATCGTGGCATTGCACTTAAGCCTGGGCAACATGAGTGAGACCCTGTTTCCAATAAAAAAAGAAAAATAAAGAAAAAATAAAATTAAATTTAAAAATGGTGCCATTGAAACAGAAGAAAAAACTTCTAGGGCTGTTGTAGAAAGCTAATATATTCATAAGGACTGCTGGCTCAATATCCGTGCTATGAAGAGTTAATAGCATAGACTAAACCAGTAAAAACATGTAATCTTTTGTCACGTTTTCTGCTTTGAATGTTTCTGATTCCTTCTGTTGTTTTTAGAGTCAAGAAAACTTCTTTTTCTTTGGAGCTATTTACAGCTTTTAACAATTGAATAAATTATAGTCCTGTGAGCAAAATTTGGAGCATATTTCTTCGTGTCTACCTGATTTATCTAGAATTTGAAAACAATTTGTGAGTACTCTTAAATTATAGCAATATAGTTATTTGCATAAGTGCAATATAAATCTATTTTCTTTTATAATAGCACAGTAGTTATTTTACCAAGGCTTTGACTGGAATGGCATGCTTTTGACTATAAACAGACTGCTTTATGGAATCAAAGTTGACATATAAGGCCAATAAAAGCCCTTTAGAAAACTAGCCACATACCTTATCTATGCAGTACCTGTACAGTGTTCCTGACCTGTGGTGAACAAAGAATGTCACTTTCTGACAGGCCCAGGCGCTTCCAGTTATCTTGGGACCTCAAGAGGAGAGAAATTCACCTGACTCATAGAGATACTTGCAAGCACAGATAAATCTGAGGCTTCTTCAGGACAGGCCTTCATACTGTCACAGAGGAGCTACAAAGAGGAAAACTTGCCAAAATCACTAGATCAGGTAGCAAGAGATATATATGCCTCTGTGTGGCTGAGCTCAAGGAAAAAAGTAAAATACATTTAAAGAGGTTAATGTCAAAATACATTTAAAGAGGTTAATTCTGAGCCAATATGAGTGACTGCACCCTGGGGTTACACAGTCTCACCAGGTCCTGAGAAAGCATGCCTATGGTGGTGAGGTTACAGTTTGCTTTATACATTTCAGGGAGACAGGAATTGCATGTGGAGTCATAAATAAATACATGGAAGGTATGCATTGGTTCATTTAAAAAAGGCAGAATATCTCCTACTGGTGGAGAGGGGCAGTGCTTTCGAGTCATAGGTGGGTTTTGAGGATACTTTAGTGGACAGTTGGTTGAGAGAGTTAAGCTATTATCTAAAGACTTGAAGTTACTAGAAAGGAATACCTGAGTTAAGATTAGCAGGTTATGGAGCCAAGGTTCTTGTTATGCAGATGAAGCCTCATAGGTGGCATCCCTGAGAGAGGATAAATGGTGACTGTCTCCTTTCAGACCTTAAAATATGTTGGGTTCTCTCCTAGATCCAGGAAAGGCCTAGAAAGGGAAGGCCTGGCTGCATGAATGGAGATTCTCGAAAGACGCAAATTTCCCACAAAAACAGTTTGCAGGGCCATTTCAAAATATAGAAAAGTATATTTTGGGGTTATATATTTTTATTTCCTTCAGGGTCTGCTATCTGTCATGTGATGCTATACCAAAGTCAGGTTGGAAAGTAAGTCACATTGTACCAGATTAATACAAATCTGCCTAACTAGATGTTATAGTTTGTAGGTCCGTTAGATAGGAATTTGGGCAAGAAAAAAAAGAGTTTAGTCCTGTCCATGAAAAGAGTCAAGCCCTGTAAAGTACTTAAAGAGTTCATTCTGAGCCAAAGATGGGTGACCAATGACCTGTGACACAGCCCCAGGAGATCCTGAGAACAAGCGCCCAAGGTAGTTAGGACGCAGTGTGGTATTTTATTTTATTTTATCTTATTTTATTTTATTTTACTTTTTGAGACGGAGTTTCACTCTTGTCACCCAGGCTAGAGTACAATGGCGTCATCTCAGCTCACTGCAACCTCTGCCTCCTGGGTTAATGCAATTCTCCTATCTCAGCCTCCTGAGTAGCTGGGATTACAGGCACCCACCATGCCCAGCTAAGTTTTGTATTTTTAGTAGAGACGGGGTTTCACTGCGTTGGCCAGGCTGATCTCAAACTCCTGACCTCAGGTGATCCACCTGCCTTGGCCTCCCAAAGTGCTGAGATTACAGGTGTGAGCCACTGCGCCCAGCCTACAGTGTGGTTTTATACACTTTAGGGAAACATGAGACATCAATAAGTACATGTAAGGTGTACATTGGTTCTATCTGGAAAGGTGGGACAACGGGAAAGGTGGGGAGTGACTTCCAGGTCATAGGTGAATTTGAGGATTTTCTGACTGGCCATTGGTTAAGTCATTATTTAAAGACCTGGAATCAAAATAAAGGAATGTCTAGGTTAAGAGTTTTGGAGACCAAGCTTTTATGCAGATGAAGCCTGCAGGTAACTGATTTCAGACAGAATGGATTGTAAATGTTTCTCATCAGACTTAAAGAGTCTGTTCTATCAGTCTTAAGGTCTCTGTGTTAGTGTTCATGCTGGTCAGCTGTGCCTGAATTCCAAAAGGGAGGAAGGCGTAATAAGCCATGTTCGACTCCAGCTTCCCATCGTGGCCTGAACTCATTTTTCTGGTTAACTTTGGAATGCCCTTGGCCAAGAGGAGGGTCCATCAGTCAATTGGAAGGCTTAAAGTTTTACTTTATAGTTATCAGGCTGTAAATGGAACCACCTAGGATGTGGATCTCTGAGTCCTTTAATAAACTAATTTGTTCTGGACTATAGGAAGGTTGTGTGGAGGGAAGACCTAATAGTGTGAGGGGATTAATCCCCTGTGCTTCTCCTTGAGCTCTGGGAACTGGTGAGGAAGCAGCTGAAGATTGGGCGTTGATTTGTCAGAGATGTTGGAACCAGAGTGACTCTATCTTGAATAGGGGGTGGGTAAAATGAGACTGAGACCTGCTGGGGTGCATTCTCAAGGGGTTAGGCATTCTTAGTCACAAGATGTTTGTAGTTAAGGGAACAGATTAATAATACTTACTAAACAGATGCAGGACTCAACAGACTCAGGAAATGTCCTGATGTCCCGGTATCTTAAGAATAAGAGCCCTCTTAGTTCTTAGTTTAAGAATATTTTGCTTTAAAGTAAAAATATAGATTCTTGTAGAAGACAGTAGTTACACAAGATGAACACTGTTTTGTCATGAGCCCTTGTAGTGGAGCACATCTCCCCCAGATTTTTTTGCTTTGTTCTCTTGTACATAAACAGGCATTGCACCTAAGGTGGGCATGTTCCTCCTCTTGCTTTTGGAAATGCCCTGCTCTGCCTATGGAGTAGCCATTCTTTCATTCATTTACTTTCTTAATAAACTTGCTTTCACGTTACTCTGTGAACTCTTCCTGAATTCTTTCTTGTGCAAGATCCAAGAACCCTCTCTTGGTGTCTGGATCAGGACCCCTTACTGATGGGTGGACACATAGTGTCTGCCATGCAGCCATTGCTGAGCCAGGCTCAGGGAGAAGGGGCAGAATCCCACAGTGGACTTCAACTGACTCAGTCTGATGGAATATTCACAGCCACACAGGGGGCACTAGAGGGGGCTCAGTGTGACAGCAGAAGTGAGAGGTGTGTGGGCAAAGGAGCAGTTCATTGAGACTTCAGTGGATCCAGTATAGAAGAGGAGCAGCTGGCCACGTGGTTGGGGCAGAGGGCACTTTGAGAGAGGGCGGGGTGAGGGAAGAGTTTCCAGAGATGAGGCCTGCAGGGGAAGTGCAAGACCTCCCAGGGAATTAGCAAGTGGCCTGGTGTGTCTCACGGGGTGGGATTCTAGTCCTCAGGATGGGGACAGCTGCCCTGGAACAGCTCAGGGAGAGAGCTCAGGAAGGAAGCTCACCTGAGAGCAGCTGTGACTTCTGGAGCTGCACAGTTGATTCTTCCCAAGTGAGACACACAGAAGTTTTATTTTCATTGCCTTTTTCTCAGATTCTTGACTTTGTTAACCTGGAGTAAGGGATGTGAGAGAAAGCAAGAACCCCCTTTTTAAGGGGCCTGCAGACCCCAAACACAGAAATAAAGGAAAATCCTGAGTTCCTCTGAGGGCAATTCCAGGCACTTCGCAATCTCCAACAAGTAAATAAGTGACTTGTTAAACAAGAAGGCAACAGTAGGCTAAAACAATAGCTAAAGAAGTTAGAGTCCCAGAGATATTAGTTTTCCCTACAGAAACCAATGATAATCTCTTAGCATATGTCCCTAAGTTGTCTTTTAGAGGCTTGGACCCTCACTGAGGACCCCACAGAAAGGATCCATTGACATATTTCCCCAGATAAAGGAGAAGTGAAGACTAAACTTTAACTACCATTTTTGGTTCTAAGTTTCTTCCCGAGGGGTTTAGAGAAAGGCACTCCTCACAACCAGTTAACATTCTTCTACTGACCCCAAATGTTTAAACAAAGCTTCTCTATTTTAGTCAACTGCAAATTAGAAGATCTTTGAATCTACCTATGACCTGTAAGCCCCTGCTTCAAGATATCCCACCCTTTGGGGCCAAAAACAATGTGTAACTTCTGTGTATTGATTTGTAGTTTTGCCTGTAGCTTTTGCTTTCCTGAAATGTACTCCTAGTTTTAAAAAGCCTTATCTACAAGCCATCAGGGAGTTTACGTTTTAAGCAGGAGTCCACCAGATTCTCCTTGCTTGGTGCTCTGCAATAAATGCCTTCCTTTCTATTCACTGCAAAACTCTCAGTGTAGGTATCTGGTTTTACTGCACTGGGCGAGCAGACCCCAGTTCGATTCTATAACAAGCCTTGGGCGTTCTCAGGCAGTCATGGGAGGAGGTAGTTACTGATCCTTCCCCAGTCTCTGGGGAGCATCAGTCCTGCAGAAGGTGCTTCCAGGCAGAAGCCTGAGCAGCAGCAGCACCTCCTTACTGATTCCCATAGGGTCAGCCTCAGGACCTCCCAGTCCAGAGACCAGCCCACAGGTCACATTCCTTTCTCTTTCAGTGGGGTATGTGTGCATATGCATGCATGTGCAAGTGTGCGTGTGTGTGCATGTGTGTGCATGTATGTGCATGTCTTCACAAATTCATTTTGGACTGCCACTGCTTCTCTCCATCACTGTTGCCCATCTCCAGGCCGTGGCCTGTATTGCATGAGGAGGGCAGCCGTGAAATTTAGTGGGGGAGGATCCCTTCCCCTCCTCACCCTCTCAAATCCAGTCAGAACAGGTATTTCAGGGAGAGCCTTAGAATCCACAAGTCCAATGTTTTAAAAGTCAGCCTCAGAAAGGGAGGGGGAAAATTCCATTCCTCTTGGGTGTGGCAGCTGAAAATACCTGGAAGTAGATGTGCTTAGAGTCCTGAGAAGACAGGGTGGGGCCTGGAGCCCCAGACACTGAGGGGTCCTGGATCAGTGTTCCAGGCTAGAGGTGCTGGCCTCACGATGCCCTCACCTGCAACTCAGTGAGGAGAAGGGTTGCACACACACGCCCCCAAATTGCTTCCTCTCCTTTCCCTCAGTCTACAGCCTTGAGAACTAAGAGCTCACCTAAGCTTTCATCAGTCACTGCTGTGTGTGTGCACTTGTCTCTGTGTGTGATAGTGTTTGTAGATTTTCCCACCACACTTGGACGCTTGTATCTATTTCACAGAAAACAAAATATAGTCACTATCTGAAATACAAGACAATGAAAAGTACATAAAGTCAGCTCCTTGTCATTCATTCACTGAATATTTATTGAGCACTAGGCTTTCCCAGATACTGGTACCAGGAGTATTGGTGTGAATACAGCGGCCACAGTGCTTGCCCTTAAGAAACTGACATTCTAGTGAGGGAGACAGACACAAAACAAGTTAATGTGAAATTACCAAGCATAGCACATGCCTATAAAGAAAAGAATAAGGTTCTGGAAGAGGGAGCACCTCAGGGCATCTCCTAAATCCTTATCCAAAACATGATTAAAATCAATCATGTTTTCCAATGGCTTATTTCAGTGATTTATACATCTTGGCTCAACAGCAGAACCATCTGAAGAACTTTTATTTTCTATACTACAGAAATCTGTGCTGTACCTGACCTCGTGAATCAGAAGTTTCACCCAAGGATCTATACATTTATGAAGCTCCACAGATTATCTTGAGACACGCAAGGTTGAGGACCATTGGCCCATCTAGGAGGTTGTGCGCACATGACTCCTGTTTCTGTGGTGAAAATAGAGGTGAGCTCAACATTCCTGTGTGTCTTTCAGATGGTTCCATAGTACCACCTCCTGAGCCTGAGCCTGTTCAGCATTGGCCTGTGGGGTTTTTTTTGTTTTGTTTTGTTTTTTGAGACAGTATCACTCTGTCACCCAGGCTAGAGTGCAGTGGTGCAATCTTGGCTCACTGCAACCTCCTCCTCCTGAATTCAAGCGATTCTCCTGCCTCAGCCTCCCAAGTAGCTGGGATTACAGGCACCCGCCACCATGTCTGGCTAATTGTTTTCTTTTTATTAAAATTAGAGACGGGGTTTCACCATGTTGGCCAGGCTGGTTTCCAACTCCTGACCTCAGATGATCCGCCTGCCTCAGCCTCCCAAAGTGCTGGGATTACAGGCATGAGCCACTGTGCCTGGCTGGCCTGTGGGTTCTTGTAAGCATGGCCATGGCCTCTGCACCCAACAGTGCTTTGGTAGACTGAGAGGAAGAAGCAAAGGGGCTTTTCCACTGACCCTGTTGTGCTGTGGGAGGAAGGCCTGACTGGACACATGCAGGACGTTGCTCTGTTTTGGAATCATGTGAGGATATATGTGTGAGTGTGCATCTATGTATGTGTGCTTGTGTGACTCTACATGTGTGCACATGTGTATGTGTGATGGTGCATGTCTGTCTATATGTGTGTGTACGTGCCTGTGTGCCTGGGCTTGTGTGTGTGTGTGTGTGTGCATGTATCTGTGTATATGTGCATGTTGTCTCTGTGTGTGTATATGTGTATGTGTGACTGTGTGTGTCTGTGTGTGTGCACATTAATGGATTTATTATGTTTTTTAAAGAAAACCCTCTTTCAAAGCAAAATTCAACTGAATTTGACTCTGCAAATATTGTCAAAAAAGATCATTTGATTTCATGGTAATTTTTATAATTGATGGAAAAGCAAACACTCAATCTTTTTAATTAATAGTCTATTTTTAGAGAAGTTTTAAGCTTACAGAAATTCAGCAGAGAGCACACAAAGTTTCTAAGCATTCTCAGACTGTGGTCACCCAGTTTCTCTTATTTTAACATCTTGCAATGGTGTGGTATGTTTGTTATAATTCACAAATAATAATTATTATAATTGACAAATATAATTGACAAATAATCATTATTATTATAATTGACAAATAATAATAGTTATTAACTAAAATCTATAACCTACATTAGGCTTCAGCTTTGCATTATGCACTCTAAGAGTTCTGAGAAACGCTTAGTGTCTCATATCCACCATTATGTGTCCTACAGAATAGTTCTACCATAAAAATCCTGTGTGCCACCAATTTATCCCTTCTCTCCAACACTCATTTTAAGAAAGGAAACTCCGTTGATGGAGGAACTGCTGAGGGATTCACTGCATCAGGTGTTTTAAGCTGCTCCATGATATTCACACTAAGTTGTTCACATACAGTGCCATTTCTATTTCCGGTTATGTGGTGCGTGTTTTCCTAGTTTGCTGTTTTTGTTGTTGGGATAAATCCCATAATGTAATGGTAAATTTATTCTCTTTCTCTTCAAAATCTGCAGTTCTGTTGGAGGTCCTCCTTACCACTGATGGCTTCTTAGTGCGTGAGAGAGTCCCCAGCCTGGCAGTGCTGCTCCGTGCACAGGTCCCCTCAGCCCTGGGCCCCACACTGAGGTTCCTGAAGACAACGCCCCGGACTGAGTCAGACCCTGCCTTGGGACGTGGTTAGAGAGCCCACCCCAGACAGAGCTCTGTGGATTCCCAGTGGGCCCTCTGCTGGAGGAAGGAGGCCCTGCTACTCACTCCCAAAGAAAGCAGCAATCATTTCATTGCGGAGGGAAGAAAATGCTCCCCAGGTCAGGGGAAGGGACTCTCTGCATCCCTGGAGGGACCGAAAAAAGCAGGGTCCAGGTTACCCTTATCCCCATGACCATAATTCTGTGTCTCTTGTTGGTTTTAGGGGTGGATTCTTAGTCTGTGGTGACCCAGGAGCCATCACTCTTAGGGCCTCCTGGAGGGACGGTCACACTCACCTGTGCCCTGAGCTTTGGCTCAGTCTCTACCAGTCACTACCCCAACTGGTACCAGCAGACCCCAGGCCAGGTTCCACATATACTCATCTGCAGCCCAAACACCTGCCCTTCTGGGGTCCCTGGGCGCTTCTCTGGCTCCATCCTTGGGAACAAAGCTGCCCTCACCGTCACGGGAACTCAGTAGATGATGACTCTGATCATTACTATGTGCCATACATGGGTAGTGGCAATTCCACAGTGATTTAAACCCATAAGGAGGTACAACTAAAACCGCTTTACATACTCAGAACGATTCAGCCCTTAGAGGCAGGAGAGAAGGTGAGAGGGTGGGAATGTCAACACCATGAGCAGGGAGCCTCCTTGCCCCAGTGTCCTGTGCAAGGGTTCACTGCCAGGTGCCTTATCCAGTCTCTCCCAGGGTGTGTCCATCTCCCCAGTGTGATGCTTCCGTGAATACATAAACTCACAGTGAGTCACAGAGACGCCCATACTCCAGAAAGACTCTTCTTATTCAGAGAGAGTCAACAGACATATGCTCATTCATTAATTTGTCCATGGAGACCAATTTGTATTTTATTTATCACTGAAGTAAGGGCCTTGCTGAGTGCCTTGTTAAAAATGCAATTTGCCAATCTAGACCTACTGAATCAGAAACTTGTGTTGGTGCCTAATAATTTGTATTTAACAAGATGTACATGAGACTTTTGTTAGCATTAATATTTGGGAAGAGCCTACTTTTATTATTATGAAATTATTCCTGGGAGTCTCTGTTTAAAATGATCTCAGGTAATATTCCATGATCCCACTCTCCTAAATTGCCATTCAAAACCTCCAGAATGCTCAGAAACAGACTTAAAATCTCAAGCCATGGCCAAATTTATAACTTTATTTCTGCAGACAGAGATGGGAGGAATTTCCAAAACCATACATTCTTAGGTGCCAGGTGTGGTGACTCATGCCTATAATACCTAATACTTTGGGAGGCTAAGGCATGATGAGGATTTCTTGAGGCCAGGAGTTTGAGACCATCCTCCTCCACATAGTGAGTGAGATTCCATCACTACAAAAAAAAAAAAGACATAAGCCCCTTTAGGAATTTCCAAAACCGTAAGTTTTCTTAGGGTATATTTAGTAGCTCATATGAATATTTCTGTTATTGAAGACCATCCCCTGTAGGATTGGCTCCAGAATCTCTTCTCCCTCTCACTGAGCTGGCCTACTTGCAGCTCTAGTTCTTAGGATCTTTGTAAGACATAGGGATCAGCCCTCCCCATCCTCTACCTCTTATCATAGATTATCCCAGAAGATCCCCTCAGAACATATATGTACTTGTCCTGAACAGTGTCTCTTAACATGACACTGGCAAGATGAGGAGGACTGAGCGGTGACAAAGCCTTGGAGCCACCTGAGGATGACCTGTGACTGCACGGGTGAGCTTTGCTGAGCCGACCCCAGGCTCCCTCCCTGCTCCCCTCCCCTGGGTCTGTCTCTTGGCCACCCTAGATCCAGGAGCTGCCTCCACTTGACCTGGGTTCTGGGGTCACCTCAGAAACCCCCTCAGTGAGATAAAGGAGGTGCTGTGGGGGATCTAACACACGTGAGGGCAAATTTCAAGACTGTCCTGCACAGGAAGCCCTGTGAAAAGAAACAAACCAGCCCTACCTGTGTGTGGCACCTGGGTTTTTAGTCCTGACTCCCTGGTCTCATGGCTATGTTGAGATTGCAGATGTGTGGTTTATTATGCAGGTCAGGAGAAATCCATGACAGTTTATGAGGACAAAGAAGACAACTACCCTATGTACTTATCACACAATTAAGACACTCGCCTACTTTGGGAGGCTGAGGCGGGTGAATCACCTGAGATCAGGAGTTCAAGACCAGCTTTGCCAACATGATGAAACTCCATCTCTACTAAAAATACAAAAAATTAGCCAGGCATTGTGGCGGGTTCCTGTAATCCCAGCTACTTGGGAGGCTGAGGCAGGAGAATCGCTTGAACCCGGGAGGCAGAGGTTGCAGTGAGCCGAGATTGTGCCACTGCACTCCAGCCTGGGCAACAAGAGTGAAAGTCTGTCTCAAAAAAAGAAAAGAAAAGAAAAGAAAAGAAGACACTGGCCTTTGATTTGTCAGTGCCCTGGAAGAATTCTGGAATGAGAGGGTCAAGGTTACTTAGAAGATGTTGGAGCTTAAGCATGAGGATCAGTGGAGAAAACACCTCATGGTGACCCAGAGAGATAAAGGTGGGATCAGTTGAGAGGGTGGGAGATGTGGATTTCTTAAGGTCATTTTGTTGGCTGCTTTCTCATTCCATAAGATTCAAATCGAAATACACACATGATTTTCCTAATAAATGCTTATGAGGCTTCCCCTTAAGTTTAATTATCTTTCTTGCCTTAATGAAAATAAAATAGAAAGTAAGAAATAAAATATACTTCTATGATTTCTTACAGATTGTGTATTTTTAGACTAGAGGAAATCATTACTTCTAAAGGAAAACTACTAGGATTGTTTGCATTTTAATCTGGGATCCTGCATGATGGCTACAGATACAGCTACTGTGCAAGATTTTAACCTGGAATTTCTGCCAATTCAGTAATAGAGGCAATAAAAATGGATACAAATATTATAAATATGGAATTCATTTATTTTAAAAGTTTTGAATGCTATGAATATCTATCAAGAATAAAATACATTGTACTAAAAATTTATTAGAATGAATTTTAAAATTGCCAAATTTGCAACTAATGAAATAAAATATATTATAAAGAGTTCAAAATCCTTATTTTTTGATCTCAGTATACAAAAATAAACATTGAATTTATCTATTAGAAAATAACTAGCAAATTTAGTAAATGATATAAAAGAAAATATGAACATATGGTACAACAGGCCAGGTGTGGTGGCTCACGCCTGTGAATCTCAGCACTTTGGGAGGCTGAGGCGGGCAGATCACCTGAGGTCAGGAGTTTGAGACCAGCCTGTCCAACCTGGTGAAACCCCGTCTCTACTAAAAATACAAAAATTAGCTGGGTGTGATGGTTAGCGCCTTTAATCCCAGCTACTTGGGAGGCTGAGAATCACCTGAACCTGGGAGGCAGAGTTTGCAGTGAGCTGAGATTATGCCACTGCACTCCAGCATGGGCAACACAGCAAGATTCTTCTAAAAAAAAAAATTGGTAAAACATTTCCTTATCTGCAGACATCAAATAAAAAAAATTCAGGCCAGATGCAGTGGCTCACACCTGTAATCCCAATTACTTTGGGAGGTCTAGGTGGTAGGATCTCTTGATCCCAGGAGTTCAATATCACCCAGGGCAACATAGTGAGACCTAATCTCCAGTGAAAATTATCAAATTAAATTGAAATTTAACTAAAATTATTTAATTAAAGATAATTAAAATTAGCCAGGCATGGTGGCCTGTGCCTGTAGTCTCAGCTACTAAGGAGGCTGAGATTAGAGGATTCCTCAAGACTGGAAGGTCGAGGCTTCCTGCTGTGAGCTGGGATCCTGCCACTGCACCACAGCATGGGCAACAGAGTGAGACCCTGTCTCAAAAAACAAAACAAAACAAAAATTCAACAGCAAGTAGATTGGTGATGTAAATGCTTTGTTATTATTTTTATCATTGTTTGCTTGTGTAGGTTTTCCTCTGAGAAGGAGGATGGAGGGTGTTAGCAGAGGAGATAGCGCAGTCCCCTTAGATGTCAGAAACAGGGATCTATGGTAAATGGAAAATGCCAGTCACTTGTCACCATGCAGGGGCAGCTGTGCCCTCCCTGTGTCAGGCTCTGTGCCAGCAGTGATGGGCCCCATGTGCCTCTTTCAGGGTCCAGAATGCCATCTGTGCTACCCTCCGAACTCCCCAGGGCTGGGCATTGGTGCCTGTGTTGCTGATGAGGACTCAGCACTGTGCCTTCCCTGAGAGGGGCAGAGTCTGTAGAGGGTTCTAGTATCTGCTTGCTGTCTGACCCTCCCATGGGACAAACTCTGCATGTCACCCACCAGCCTCCTGTGTCTAAAAAATAAACGTCAGACTGTAGCTGTCTTCTCAGGTGGAACAGAGATCACCAGGAGGAGAGCACACTTGTATAAACAGCTCCTCCTCTATCAGAGCAATGAAGATAAAAAGAGGCCTGAACCAGCAGCCTTCACTACAGGCAAGAGTAGTGTGTCCACTGTGACCTGGACAACTCTCTTCTTCATGCTCCACCATTATTGCACAGGTGAGGACAGAATTTGGGTGTCCAGGGTGAGCTCCTTAGCTTGTCAGCCCCTCTGGCTCAGGCCCCCAAGGGACTTCACCCTGGCCCTGGCCCTGCCCCAGCCCCCAAGTAAGTCTGCATCTGCAGTTCTCTCTCCCAGCCTATACTGACTCAGCGCCCTCCCTCGCTGCATTGCCTGGAGCATCAGCCACACTCACCTGCACCCTGAGCAGTGGCTTCAGTGTTAGTGACTGCAATGTACTGCTTCCAGCAGAGGCCAGGGAGTCCTCCCAGGTTTCTCCTGAGATACTCATCAAACTCTAGTAAGCAGCAGGGCTCTGGGGTCCCAGCTGCTTCTCTGCCTCCAGAGATGCCTCAGCCAATGCAGGGATTCTGCACATCCTTGGGCTGCAGCCTGAGGACAAGGCTTACTATTATTGTTGTAGCAGCTTGCAGGCTTACACAGTGCCCCAGACTCATGGGGAAGTGAGGCGCTAACCTACTCTCTTCTCCCCTTGCCTGGTGCAGTCACCCCACTAGTGGTTCTGACCAAGTCCAGCTCAGGGGGTGACTTAGGTTGTCAGATCTTTAAATAGCAACTGATTTTCCCAATGGATCTGACAATGTGGTATCATTTTCTTCAGTTTAACTTTAGATCAGTTCACTTCTCGTTTCTTCTCACTCTGTTCATGTTTATTCAGGCAGAAATGTTTTGCTTAAAGCTAAAAATCTCCCAGTGGAGACTTTGGAGGAGGCCCAAAGAGGCTGGTTCAGGCCATGCCCAGTTCAGGGTCCAGGGGTGATACAGAGATGCTTCTGCTCAGATGGCGTCAGTCTGGGCTCTGGATACAGCACCAGCGTGCAGGAGAGAGCACTATTTTCTATACTAGCGATGAACCATCACTCATTTTAAAATAATCTTCCTGGAGGAACAGAAAACCATGGGGTGAGGCTGCTCTAAGAGTCACAGAAATAAACTCGGCTGGAGGGCAGAGAGGGGAGCCAGACGCCAGTGAACCCAGTCCTTAGTGCTGCTCATGACCTTGAGCCCCTGACCATGTAAGATTGCCAAGGTGTGGGCAAATCTAAGACATTTTAGGAGGGAAAATAATACAACCATCCTCATTTCTTCATGACTCAGTGAAGGCACCCGCCTTGGCTCTGTGAGTTTCCTGGAAGATGCTGGAAATGGGGGAGTATGTCATGTCGCCTAGCAGGTGTTGGGACTCGAACATGAAGATTAGTGATAAAAATAAATTAACAGAGGCAAAATAATAAAATTTAATGTTTATAATAAGTTAAGAATAATATAATACCTTTATAATAAAGATAGGATAAGTCATAAGGGTGGAAACAGTGGATTTTTCTCAAGGCCTTTTTTTCTGTTTTTTTTTTGTTGTTGTTTGTTTGTTTGTTTTTTTGAGATGGAGTTTTACTCTGTCGCTCAGGCTGGAGTGCAGCAGTATGATCTTGGCTCACGGCAACCTCCACCTCCTGGGTTCAAGTGATTCTCCTACCTCAGCCTCCCAAGTAGCTGGGATTACAGGCACCCACCACCACACCTGGCTAATTTTTGTATTTTAATAGAGACGGGGTTTCACCCTGTTGGCCAGGCTGGTCTTGAACTCCTGACCTCAGATAGTCTGCCCACTTCAGCTTCCCAAAGTGTTGGGATTACAGGTGTGAGCCACTGCACCTGGTCACATCAAGGCCTTTTTATTAACCCTTTCCCATTGCAATTTTTTCCTTTTTTTCTTTTTAGAGTTGGGATCTCGCTTCATTGCTTAGGCTGGAGAGCTGTAGGGGGACGGGGTCACTGAAGCATTGACCTCAACTGCAAAATATTCAAATAGAAAAATATTTAATAAGCATTTCAATCAGTGCTCAAGAAACTTCCTATTAATTTCACTGTCTTCATAAAAATAAACATAAAATTAATGAAATAGATTATATTTCCCTAGTGTCTTAATGACATTGCATCTTTAACCTAGATGGGGTGCCCCACTCCTGGATCAGCCTCCTGGGTCAGCCCCACCTAGCCAGGCCCTGCACTCTGTCCCCTGCCTTATACCTTCATCTACACGCATGTGGGCCACTGGAAAGGAGGAGTCCAGTAGCCTTTTTTTTTTTCTGCAGTCATGCTCAAATGGGGGTAAGGAGGCATCCAGAACCATGAGCCATTTAAAAAAAATAAGGAATAGAAAAAAGCATTAGCCCTCAAGGTGAGATACTAGGACTGTTTCTATGTTAATTTAGAACCACCCATGATGGCTGCTGACGGAGCTATTAAGAGCAAATTTAACCTGGAATGTTGTCAAATCACAGTAGAAATAACAAAAAGAATAAGGAAATGAAGATTCATTTGTTTAATTTAAGAATGTCACATATTCTACCTAGAAGATAAGAGATTTTACTACAAATTCATTAGAAGTTTCCTTCATGGCATGGACCACTGATGTCCCTGCACCTAACCTCTGCCTTCTTGGGTGGTGTGATGTTACAGGTTGGGGCAGCATCTGTGGCCAACACTCCTTGGGGTGGAAGAGGGGAGCAGAGGCGGGAGCCTGAGCCTGGGGACTTGGCTGGGCCAAGGATGACCTTACCAAGGCTTCCTGCTTGTCAGCCATCCTCACATGCGGGTGGTCTGGCAGTGACACTGTGAAACCCAGTCACTGGAGTTCCCCCTGCATGGCCCAGTGGTAACTGTGGTGGCCATTGGCATCTGGGGCAGATAAAGCCATGTGAGCTGGCAGACTGTGGCCACCATTCCAATGATGGTTTCCACCCCTCACAGGTGGAAGGTGGCCAAAACCACCCAGTAGGAGTTCTAGCAGCAGTAGTATCATTAAGGGGAGCTCCTGGAGAAGAACTTCAAACAGCTGCTCTGTAGCTATAGTGAACTTATTGAACCACATCATGTTCACAGCAAAAATGTCAGCCATACTGTGGGAGTTGAGGTTCGCCTAGAGATGAGAGACTATGAGGAAGAGGTTCTCTCAGGGGCAGATGCTGTCACAGCTGCAGGAGGTGATGGTACAATGCTTCTGCTGTGAGTAAAGTCTTGGACAAACTTAAATAAGTTATGAGGCTAAACCCTGATCCAGAACTATCTGAGAGTCACTTATGTTGACATGTTCAATATACACATTCCTTCCCAGAAGCCTTACCAAAGGTATATAGTAGTGAGTTCAGTATGGAGACAGCAAATCAATTTATACCCTAAATGGATTGGAATAAACCCCAGTCCTGAGGGACTTTATGAACAGCAACTACATTTGAATTAACAGAGTAGAGCACTTGACATAGAAGAATTCATGGCGAAAGAACTGAGGCTTCAGGACTCTGGCATTTGCCAATGAGAGCACTACCTGAAGTCTTATTGGGAAACATCCATCCAGAATGTCCTATACTGGGACTGTGGCAATGGAAAACTTAAGAAATAGACCCACTCTAAAGGATTGGCTTCCCACTATCAGATTTCAGCTTATGATGATCCATGGAAAAAATAGAAGAGTGGAGGGCTCAATTTGTAAACTGGAACAGGAGCAAAGGCTGTCCATTCAATATTAACAGGGTTGAAGGTCTGGCTTTGGAGCATGTTCAAAATATTGCAAAATGACAAGGACATTGGAGTCTTGCATTGAACTGAGAATTGATAGAAAAAATAGCAAATAAATATAACAAATCACTGCTCTACAGTCCAAAAACCAAAAATACTTTCCTGTATTCAAGAACCAAAAGAGTTTTCTCAAGCACCTATGAGCATTGTTTCTCCTGAGAGATTTGTGTTTATTCTCATTGTTGGGACACCTGTATGGTGAATGGGGGAACGTCTTTTGAGCCAAATGTTGGAGCCATTGCTTCAGTGATGATTAATAAAGATGATCTTGGAACTATGCTTCCAGAACAGTAACGATGTCTTCAGATGGCAAATTTTGATTAGTGGAAAAAAAGTTTTACTGCAGAAACAGACTACCAGTGCCAGGTGTGATGGCTCACGCCTATAATCTGAGCACTTTGGGAGGCCAAGGTGGGAGGATAGCTTGAGCCCAGGAGTTTGAGACCAACCTGGGGAACATGGTGAGACCTCATCTTAACCAGATATGGTGGTATGTGCCTGTGGTCCCAGCTACTTGGGAAGCTGAGATGTGAGGATCAGTTGAGTTCAGGGAGTTGAGACCTTGGTAAGCCAAAGTCATACCACTAAACTCCCACCTGGGTGACAGAGTAAAACTTTGCCTCAAATAAAATAAAATAAAATAAAATAAAATAAAATAAAATAAAAACAGATCAGTCATTTACTACATTTTTTGGTTATGGTTGAGACAGGTTGCCTCTGGGCTCGAAGGTGACAGGGAAAGTGAGATTTACATTATCCTTCCGTGGGAACCTGACAAAAAAAAAAAAAAGATGTTCACTGTATAAGAAAATTAATGGACTCAACTGATTAAAATCGATGCCTGTAGCTGGGTGCGGTGGCTCCCAGCACTTTGGGAGGCCGAGGTGGGTGGATCACGAGGTTAGGAGATCAAGACCTTCCTGGCTAACATGGTGAATCCTCATCTCTGCTAAAAATACAAAAAATTAGCAGGGCGTGGTGGCATGTGCTTGTGATCTCAGCTACTCGGGAGGCTGAGGCAGGAGAATCGCTTGAACCTGGGAGGCAGAGGGCCAAGATTATGCTATTGCACTCCAATCTGGCCACAGAGTGAGACTCTGTCTCAAAAAAAAAGTAAAAATTGATACTTGTGAAATTTCTATATTGTATAGAATTGGTAACTGAAAGTGCTGATACATTTTTAATTTAGAGAGGCAGTCTTAAATAAATGATGAATTGTTTAGGACTTCAAATTTAACTGTAAAAGTGCTTTTTCCTTCCCTTTACTCCTAACTTTGTGGAACTGTCAGACAAAACACATCATTTCATTAGTGCATTTTTTTTAGTACCTAAAAATGGAGATTTTGAAATATGTTGATGATGATGGAGAATGTTGTAAATCTTGATATTGCCCTAATTGAAATAGGTACTTTTTATTTTTATTTCCCCCCCTCCTCCGAGATGGAGTCTTGCTCTGTCACCCAGGCTGGAGTGCAGTGGCACGATCTCGGCTCACTGCAAGCTCTGCCTCCTGGGTTCACATGATTCTCCTGCCTCAGCCTCTAGAGTAGCTGGGACTACAGGCGCCCGCCACCATTTTTTTTTTTGTATTTTTAGTAGAGACGGGGTTTCACCGTGTTAGCCAGGGTGGTCTCGATCTCACGACCTCACGATCTGCCCACCTCGGCCTTCCAAAGTGCTGGGAGTACAGGTGTGAGCCACCGCGCCCAGCTGAAATAGGTAAGTTTTATATGTGCTAAGAAGTCTCTAATTTAAGAACACAATAATGTTTTATGCCTTTTTTCATTTCAAAATGTTAATCATTTAAAAATTATAGATGAATGTTTTCATTAGACTTTAGTTCTGGTTAATTTCAACAATGCTATGTGAAATACATATATCTGAAAACAATCAATGCTGTTCCAAATGTATTAATTATGTAATAGCTGTTTTAAGTCAAACAATTTTTAAAAATGACTTGAATCTAATAGGTTTCTTCTATTTCTAAAACTCTCTAACATAGATTCAAGGATAAAAATGATAAATTGATTAGACATTTTATATTATGAGTTCAGTAACATTGTTAAAAAGTATATTCATCTAAGGTTAGGAGTATTGTCAGAAAGAGAATGCGTTCTGTAGTAAATTTGTGAAACAATAGTTTTGGAATTGCCTTACTTAGCGTTCCGGTGGTTTAAAATTAGTTTATATTGTAAATATCACTTACTAGGCTTGTAGAACAAAGTGTCACTGTTTTTCTTTTTTTCCCATAATGCAAATTTATTTATTTTTGGAGGAAATTACTTTTGTTGCACTCTTCACCTACTTACGATAAGTAATCCTAGAATGTTTGCAAAAAGCTCCTTTTGTTGTGTAATGAAACAGTTGCTATTCTGGTTCCATTTATTTAAGGTCACTTTTTTTTGACTTGCTGGAGAAAATATTTATTCAATTATTGACAAATATTTATTGAATACCTGCTCTGTGCCATGTATTCCTGTGTCAGGTGTTGGCTATATGTTGGTGAATAAAACAGACTTTCTCCTTATAGAAATTGTGTCTAGTGAGCACAGGAGTAAATTCTGTGAGCGTTATGATGGAGAGTCAAACTGAGCACTTTTAGATTTGCCAACATGTAACATGTTGTTCTTACCAATTTCTTTTATTAAAATAAATGTTAGTGTACAAAGGTAATCTAGGTTTTAATGTATATTCATAAATATCTATTTTTATGAGTTAAGAGTATCTGCACAGACACAGCAAATAATTTATAGTAGGCATCAGATATAAATAGTATAAAAGTAAATGAAATGTTTTCCAGAGCTTGATCTAGTTTCTGATTTGATATTTTAATAACATAGGTAAAATATCACTTTATAAAGAAGAATTGTTCCACACTATAGAAACTTCCCTAACAGCTTTAAAATAACTTCTTGAAAAAATACCAACACCATCTTTAATCTGAAGGAAATCTGATTGTCCAAATACATCTGTTAAGATGTAACATATGAATAGGTAACACTGTGTAAGATTACTTATAAGACATATTTTAAAGATTTTAAAAATACTTAGTGTGCTCACTTTGTGCTATACCTTCTAAAATTTCTGCTGTGTGGTGTTTGACTTACTTGTAAGAAATGAGAGGTGGCAGGGCGCAGGTGCAGACTGTGGTTGGGTGGGTCAGTTGACCCTAGGGTCCTTTGAACTGATTTAGGCTACTCACCTTGGTCTCAGAATCACCACTGTCGTGGCCAGTCACTTGCAAGGGATCCAGCAGCTAATGCAGGTTGAGAAGCAGGCCGTTAAGAAGGTGTCAGAGGCCTGCAGCCAAAAGAACCAGAGGCTGAAGCAGGCCAAAGTGGCAGTTCGGGTTGAAATTGAATAGTGCCACCTGCAGAGGGATAAAGAGTTCAAGGCCAAGGAAGCTGTGGCACTGGGATCCCAAGGCAGCTGCAGCACAGAAGTGGAGGAGACCCAGGATAAAACGACCATCCTCCAGACCTACTTTCAGCAGAACAGGGAAGAGGGCATGGATAACTTCTTGGCCTTTGTCTGCGACAACCAGCCAGAAATCCATGAAAACTACGGCATAAACAGATAGGAGGAGAAACGCCTGTTCTGTGGACTGGCATTTTAGCTGCCCTCATGGAATAAGAAACTTTAGCAAAGCCCTAGTTATATTCTAACAAGAAGGCATTTAATTATTTCTGTACGTTGTATAGTTGGTCCCTTCACTTTATGGAGAGCAGCAAATCCAGTTTCTTGTGCAGACGTAGAACTAAATGTGCCATCCTTTTACTTCATGTTTCTTAGGAATTTAATGGTTATGTGCTGTCTGTTTTCCTATGCCTTTTGGCTCAAGTAACATATAGCAATGTTGAATTTTTCTTTTTTAGATCTAGTAAAACAACAACAAAAAAACAATCTTTGAAGAAAGGAAGGGATTAAATAGTTTTCCTCTAATGCTTTCTTGAAGGTCAATGAAAAAGTGGTAAATAGTTATTTGTAACCTGTGTGAAGCAGCAGCCAGCCCTAAGGAGTCCATTCCTTCCAAGGCTTAGAACAGTGACTACTGCTGTAATTGCCTGGGCTGCTGTAAGTTTCTCTTAATCAAAATTGCTTTTTGATAGAATTCATGTTATTACTTGTTGTACTAAAAATAATTTGAAAGTAAAGACTCTTTGTTGCGCAAGAAAGGAAGAAATGAGAGGCAAAGAATGTTAAAATAGAAAAAATGTTTTTATGAGAGAGTTAACCTTTTAATGGCAACTGTATGTCAATTAAATTAAACCATCACTTAAAATATTCATTAGAATGAATAATAAAATAACCCAGTTCATAATTAATAAAATACAATATATATATATATTTAAAATTCATATTAGAATGTCTGTCAGTGTTTGAACATTAATATTTATAGTTTGTACATTTTCACCTTCCAAGGTTTAAAATGAGAACCACACTACATCACAAAAGGTAACTAATAAACATTTCACAATTGTGTGAATATCCACTCACTCTCACTCTCTTACCACTGCTAATTTTTTCCTCGCTGTAATTTACAATGAAGTGTGCCCCACTCATATCTCAGCAAAGTTTCAGACATTATGGATTCATCACATGTATATTCTTTGAAAATATTCTTCTGTCAAAAGACTTGATAACCATTATGTACATTACAAAAACAAATTTTACATAAATTATATGGCATACTTTTATCTTTGTAATTGAAATGACACAAACTAATTTACACCAAAATTGGCGATAAGACCCAGTTTGAATGTTTATTTCCTTTAAACTCCTTACCCTTTTTCTACCATGAGTCCTTAATGTAAATGTTATATACTCCAAACTATTTAACATTAGTAAGCACCCTATATAAGTAAGAATTCTGTTCAAAAGTAAAACATAGCTGTAGTAATGTGTTTCGGGAAGTCAGGGATCCCGAATGGAGGGACTGGCTGAAGCCACGGCAGAGGAATGTAAATTGTGAAGATTTCATGGACATTTATTAGTTCCCCAAATTAATACTTTTATAATTTCTTGTACCTCTCTTTAGTGCAATCTCTGAACATAAATTGTGAAGATTTCATGGACACTTATCACTTCCCCAGTCAATACCCTTGTGATTTTCTATGCCTGTCTTTAATCTCTTAATCACATCATCTTCTTTGTAAGCTGAGGAGGATATATGTCGCCTCAGGACCCTGTGATGATTGTGTTAACTGCACAAATTGTTTGTAGAGCATGTGTGTTTGAACAATATGAAATCTGGGCATCTTGAAAAAAGAACAGGATAACAGCGATGTTCAGGGAACAAGGGAGATGGCCTTGGAGTCTGACCGCTGGTGAGCCAGATGGAACAGAGCCATATTTCTCTTCTTTCAAAGGCAAATAGGAGAAATATCACTGAATTCTTTCTCTCAGCAAGGAATATCCCTGAGAAAGAGGGATGCACCCTGAGGGTAGGTCTATAGACGGCCCCCTTAAGGTAGTCTCCTGTAGTGCTCCCAGGCTTATTAGGACAAGAAAATTCCCACCTGATAAATTTTGGTCAGACAGGTTGTCTGCTCTCAAACTCTGTCTCCTGATAAGATGTTATCAATGACAATGCACACCCAAAGCTTCATTAGCAATTCTAATTTTGCCCCATCCGGTGGTCCTGTGATCTTGCCCTGCCTCCATTTGCTTTGTGATATTTTATTACCTTGTGAAGTATGTGATCTCTGTGACCCACACCCTATTCCTGCACTCCCTCCCCTTTCGAAAATCGTTAATAAAAACTTGCTGGTTTTATGGCTAGGGGAGCATCATGGAACCTGCTGACATATGATGTCTCCCCTGGACACCCAGCTTTAAATTTCTCTCTCTTGTGCTCTTTCCCTTTATTTCTCAAACCAGCTGAGATGCCTAGGAAATAGAAAAGAACCTATGATAAATATTAGGGGTAGGGTTTCCCCCAATAGTAATGTTTCCAATAGAAATAAAATTCCTGCATTTCTGTGGTTATAAATTGGTATGACAAATACTGTAGAGGAAAACATTCTTATGATACAAAATTTAAAGTATCAGAAAGAATTTTTTAAATTAAAACATCCACATGAACAAATAAGACATTCAAAATGAAACTACTGAAAGAGAGAGAGAGAGAGAGAGAAATTCTAATTACCTGCCAGCCCCCAAGTTCTCCTTTTGCCAGTGTGACAATTGGAGAAAGTTCTACACTGTGCAGAAATCAGGGGACCACACAGGCTCTGGCACAATACAAGCTGGGCTCAGAAAAGGAGTGAGGGCATGCCAGGATCCAGAAGGAAATTGACTTCAGAATTTTGCATCCTCTCTCCTTGACACAAGATATAAGTTTTCTGAGCAGAGCCGGGTGTTAAGTAGGCAGACAATGTGGGTGACAGAGAGGCATCAAGATAGCTACAGGGGGGCTGCCAGTGTCCCCGGCAGAGTCACACACACAGCCAGCAGCCACAAGTGGCTTCCAGTCAATATTTTAGAGTTTCATGGTGAGTATCAGGGTCTGAGGTCACTACGCTGCAGGTATCCCTGGGGGCCCATTGCCCTTGCATTAAGATTTCCCACATAATTTAAGAGGGAGTAACAGGAGCTGCCAGTCGTGAGCGCCTCATACTAGCTTAGGCTTCTGTCCTGCAGGGACCCCGCCCTTTCCTCTGACTTCTTGTCTGTAACAAGATGCTTGTGTTGATTTGGAATGGGAGCCAGACACTGGGTGCTTCCCTGACATTTGCTGGTCTCTGGCTAAGAGGTTGAGGGAGCCCACACCTTAAAGCAAAAGAAGAGCAGTACAGAAGCAACTTTTTAAAAAATATGCCCAGTTGAGAGATCTGCCTCTGCCTACATCCTTCCGTGGGGTGTATGCCATCCTCCTGCTTTTCCATGTCACACTGAAAAAGTGCTATTAATGGAGAGGATGGAGACAATGATGATTTATTTAGGGAGTGTGCATCCCAACACTGACACACTGAGGAGAATCCTTCTGGAGCTTGTATCTCACAGAATGCCTGCCTCTGCATCACAATGCAAACTCACCATTTACTTTCAAAGAAAATGGAAACAGATCCAGAAAGCCCCAATGAGCTGTTCCATTTAAGAAGAGAGGGAGTTTAAATCACAGTAACTCAAAACATCATTTCTGGGTTTATTGTGGGCCCAGGAATAACAGAACAGGTTTTTCTACCTGTACCAGGGCCACGGTCTCCAAAAGATTTGCAATCCACTCTTAAATTTTGGGGTGCTGGGGGGCAGGTCATGTGTGTATTGGTTGTGAGAGGGGCACAATACTGCATGCTTTTTAGAGTATACTCTCATGGCCCATCCAAGGCTTACCACTAGGCATGTTACCCAATTCTTTAACATCCACGATGATGAACAGATGTTAGCTCTACACTCTGAGGTTTCAATGTCCATCATGATGATCCGTGAGAAGGAACTTATTTCCTCTGCAGCACAAGTTGAGGTGTCTGGATGACAACCAATGATATTAAGAGATGTTGTGGACATGATGCCAGTCTGGCCTTTCCTGGGCCCATTGAAAGGATTAGGCAGATGTTTAGGGCCAGCCCTCACCCAGCACAAAGCCACAAAAGATCCTTATGCTTCTTCTGGCCTGACTAGGTCAGAGCCTACTAAGGGTTACAGACATTGAGGAGAAGCAAAACAAGCAATAAAAACAAATCACAGTACAGTACACTGAGAAATCACACATGTGTTCATATGCACAGCCACTCGAGAATCGCAAACACCTACACTGAGAGAAGACACCGGGATTAACGTGCTTTGCTCATATCTGTTCATCAAACCAAAAACGTTATCGTGCATAACATAATTGGAAATTAGGCCGGGCGCGTGGTGGCTCAACGCCTGCAATCCCAGCACTTTGGGAGGCCGAGGTGGGCGGATCACAAGGTCAGGAGATGGAGACCATCCTGGCTAACAAGGTGAAACCCCGACTCTACTAAAAATACAAAAAAATTAGCCGGTCATGGCAGCCTGCGCCTGTAGTCCCAGCTAAGTAGGAGGCTGAGGCAGGAGAATGGAGTAAACCCGGGAAGGAGAGCTTGCAGTGAGCCGAGGTCGCGCCACTGCACTCCAGCCTGGGACACAGAGCGAGACTCCGTCTCAAAATAAATAAATAAATAAATAAAAATAAAGTTAACAGTAACATTTCAGGTCAGGGGCTAGGGGAGGGATAGCATTGGGAGAAATACCTAATGTAAAGGACGAGTTGATGGGTGTGGCAAACCAACATGGTACATGTATACCTATGTAACAAACCTGCACGTTGTGCACATGTACCCTAGAACTTAAAGTATAATAATACAAAAAAATAAAAAGAAAAAAAGAAAAAAAACCTGTAACACTTCATACTACCACAGGGTTGTGATATGCAAATTTAAAATATGTAAACAGAAAGCTTTACAAAATAATCCTATTACATAAGCATTATTCACATAGAATTATACAAGTAAATTACACAATATATACATTTTTTATTTTATTATTTTCTTTTTTGAGAGGGAGTCTTGCTCTGTCACCCAGGCTGGAGTGCAGCGGTGCAATCTTGGCTCACTGCAAGCTCCGCCTCCCGGGTTCACGCCATTCTCCTGCCTCAACCTCCCCAGCAGCTGCGATTACAGGCGCCCGGCTAATTTTTTGAAATTATACAATATTTAAGCAGCAGCAACATATGCTGAAATTTAAATCAAAGTGAAGCTTGGTTGTGGCACAGAGATCAATGCACAAATAAGGAGAGGCCCCACTGCAGCCTCCATACTCTGGGGCAGGAGTGGAGAAGCCCCAGATCATACTGCTTTACATCCTTCCTTCCTATATTACACATATATTACACCTCTTAAATATTTGTGGAAATGTTTAACAAAATAATACAATCAGTTACAGCAACAATGTACTGCTATACTGGCTCAAGGTATCTTTACCATAACTACAAGCAGTTCTCTCCAAGCAGTTCTGGAAAGATGTGGGGGCAGGGGTTTCCAATCTTTGACCTCTTTACTTTAGATTTTTTTTTTTTTTTTTTTGAGATGGAGTTTCGCTTTTGTTGCCCAGGCTGGAGTGCAATGGCACAATCTCAGCTCACTGCAACCTCCCCCTCCCAGGTTCAAGCGATTCTCCTGCCTCAGCCGAGTAGCTGGGATTAGAGGCGCTCGCCATCGTGCTTGGCTAACTTGGTATTTTTAGTAGAGACGGGGTTTCACTATTTTGCCCAGGCTGGTCTCGAACTCCTGACGTCAGGCGAACCACCTGCCTCGGCCTCCAAAGGAGCTGGGATTACAGATATGAGCCACCGCGCCCGCCCTGCTTTACATTTTAATCACCCTCAGTTGGAGCTGCTTCCCTGGGGCCTCTCCTCGCACTCCATATCCTGCAGCTGTATGACTTCTATCTTCAAATCCATCCTCTCACCCTGGACCTGGAAAGGCACGTGAGGACCCACGAACAACCCGTGGTCAGTCCCAGAGTAGCCCTCTTGGCCTGTGCAGAGCCCCGCTTAGGGGTCCTGCGTGGGCCCGGGGACAGGCGGAGGGTGCACAGTGACAGTCACAGAAGCGGATGCCATCACAGTGGTGATGGAGGACGCTGCAGGCCTCAGGCGGCTCGGCTCTGGTCGAAGTTGACAAGACCGCTGCTGCGGCAGCCGCGTCCGGGGTCAGACCCTGCGCCTTCCACTGCCACATTGCACGGGTCCCAAGGTCTCTGAGCGAGGGCGAGAGCCGGCACCCAGCAAGCCTGTTCTGAGCTTTCCCTGCGGCTCCAGCTTTCCCTAATCGACCTCCGCCCCGCGCCGCGGCCCCTCAGCGCAGAAAGAGCCAGCACATCCCTGCGGTCCCGCCGGCGGCGTGGGCTCCCTCGGTCCCTCCCGGTCTAGGGCACCCGCGGAGCCGCCGCCGCGGGGTACGAGGGGGCCCGGCGGGTCCCTGTGCTGCCGCTGCTCCTGAGGTGGCAGCTCCCAGCGGTGGTGGCTCCAGGAGATGGAGGTTCCCGGCGGTGATGGCTCCCGGCGGCCGTAGCGGCTCCTGGAGGTGGCGGCTCCTAGGAGATGGAGGCTTCCGGCGGTGGCGGCTCCCGGCTGTGGCAGCTCCCAGCGGTGGCGGGTCCTGGAAATGGAGGCTCCCGGCAGTGGCGGCTTCCGGGGGTGGCGACTCCCAGAGCTGCTGCTGGGTCCGCTGGGTTTGGGCTGCTGGGTCCGGGGTGCTGTGTGGCCCGGCCTCCGCTTTCCTGTGCTCCTCCACAACCCACGGAACCATCCGGTCTCCGAGCGGCGCTGCTCTGGCTCCTGGACCCTGGGACTCTGCTCTGTGTGTGCAGCGGGCAGCAGGCAGCGGGCAGCGGCTGCAGCGGCTCCATGATTGAGTAGATGAGACGGAAGAAGAAAAAAAGTACTCCCTCCATTTGGAGAAAGAAGGAGGAGGAGGGGAAGGGGAGACAGCAAGCCAAAGAGGAAAAGGCTGTATTTTTTTTTTAATGTAATTCTTTAAAACTTCAGAATGTTTGTTATTCTACTTTCATTAAAATGATGAACTTCCAATGTATCTAAAAGAAAACAACCACAAAACTCAGCAAATAATACAGGAGGTAATTTGAACAAATGGTGAGGTTATTTTCTAACCTGAGGAAAGTAATAAAAATTTTAACGACGGGTAGATAGGTTCTACCGGCCCATTTCATTATTTTATTATTGTGTGTTTTTATGTGTTTTCCCTTGACATGGTGCGCAGGTGGGTGTCAGCAGACGAGACAGCACAGGACCCTCAGATGCCAGAAGCAGGGACTGGTAAATGTGAAACACCAGTCACTGTCACCATGCAGGGGTGGCTGTGCCCTCCCTGTGTCAGGCTCTGTGCTGGCAGCGGTGGCCCTGGTGCCCTTTTAGGGTCCTGCCCACACTCTGCACTCCACTCAGTCAGCCCCATCTTCTAGAACTGAGGGTCACCTTCTTCTGCACTGGAGCAAGCAGCAGAGTCCTGTGGACACTGTGGCGTGGGCCGCCAGCTCCTAGGAGAAGCCCCATACAGTGACGCCTGCTGTTTCCCACAGCGTACAGGGGTTTCTGTGGGAGCTCTTGTTCCGGGTCTGGCCTGGCGGCCTCCCTTACTACTCTGGGCTACTGTCTGAGGCTGAGGGTGAGCACTCCCATTCAGGAGATGGACAGAGCCCAGTGCAGCCCAGGGTCCCTACCCCCCAGGGAAATGAGGCCCAAGCTTCCTGTCTGATCCCCTCTAGGACCCCTAGACCCACTCTCCCCTCTTGTCACTAAGGCCAGAATAACAGAAAACTTCTGCAGGCACTTCTCCTTCCTGGAGCAAGGATCTGAGACCTTCGCTGAATTGGTAGCCTTTATCCCCCCAATATTTATGCTTAACTATTAAGATAAATCATCTCAGCCCGGTCATTGCCACACAGGCAGGAAGCTCAGGTGGAAAATATTCTGGTCATCCCATGTGTCTGGGCATGTGACCTTGATGTGTGTTTGTGTCCGTGTCTCAGGGTAAGTTGTGGGTTAGGGGAGTAGTCAGCATGTGACCCAGGGAAAAGGTGCTGAGGTTTGTGGAGTCAAAGAGGAAACTCATGTACATTAGTGCTCTTTATCTATACCCAAAGCAGCCTGTGAAGTCTGCAGGTTCTGAGACCGTCTTCAAGTGGATCAGTAACGTTCCCCAGGATGGACGACTGGGACACCACAAAGGAAAAGACAGGAGGAACTTGCAGACTTTAGCACAGGCTACACAGTGAAAGTACACCTGCCCATGCCCCAGGATGCTGAAAGCACTATGAGTGTCATTCAGTGTCCTCAGGGCTGAGTGGAAAGAGCACAGACCACCTTTGCTCTGCTGGCATCACAACAATCAGCACAGAAGGCTTCCATGACCAAATGTGTGGGGATTTTTCCTTCCCACAAAGCAAGCCATCAATTTTATAGAGGACCTCACCTGGGTGTCCTCTAACTCAACTCAGTTCTGATACTATCTACATGAAGATGGGGTCAGATCTTACCGCTTGAGGGCTCTTTCACCAAGACTGTGCCCCACTTCTCATGCCAATCACAAGTACAGTTTGCTTCATCTGTGCTTCTGACCAAAGACCTATAAATTGAAGATCCCGCAACCCCTCCTTGGCTTCAATTAATTTGCTAGAACGGCTTGTGGAACTCAGGAGAATACTTACTTAAATTCACAGGTTTATTATAAAGGATATAACCAAGGACACAGATGAAAAGGTGTGTAGGGCGAGGTATGGGAAGAGGTGCACCACCATCCAGTAACCTTCATGTGTTCAGAAGCTCTCCCAATCCAACACCCTTTGAGTTTTTATGGAGGCCTCATTACACAAGCTTGATGGAGTAAACTATTGGCCACTGGTGATTAACCTGCAGCCTCTCTTCCCTCCATGGAGGTTGGGAGACAAGGCTGAAAGTCCCAATCCTCTAACCCTGCCTTGCTCTTTCTGGTGACCAGCCCCTGTCCAGAAGCTACCTAGGGACTGCCCGCCATCAGTCATGTTGGTGGCATACAAAAAGGCATCACTTTGGTGATTCTAAATGTTTTAGGAGTTGTGTGACGGGAAATGGGGTCAAAGACCAAATTCATAATTTATAATATCACAGGGATGGAAAAGGAACAGGAGACTGAGAATTTCTAGGCCACACTAATCCCTGTTACGACAGATGTGGAATCCCAGTCCACAGGAGGCAGGAGGCTGAGAGGTGAGACAAAACCTGTGAAAATCAGAGATGGGGGCAGGTCTCAGTTTCTTGTGACTGAAGTGATAGAGCCCTGCCAGGTTGTCACTTGGATTGACAAACTAAATAAAAATACACGCCCTTAAAACAGAGAACACATCTGAGTATACATCCAAAAGAATGGAAATTAGGATCTTGCAGAAATAGTGACACACTCTTATTCAATGCAGTATTAATCACAGTTTCAAAGACAAGGAGACACCGTAAGGTCCACTGATCAATGAATGTTTACAGAAAATGTGGTGTATAGATGCAGTGGGATACTATTCAAATTCACAGAGAATTAAATCTTGCCATATACTACAACATGGATAACATGGGAGGACATTATGCTGAGTGAAATAAGTCAATCACAGGAGGAGAAATGCTGCCTGGCTCCATTTGTGTGAGGTCTCTATCATAGTCAGCCTAACAGCAGTGGAGTAGAATGCCAGGGGCAGGGGGAGAAGGAAATGGGGAGCTGCTGTTCAAGGGCTATGAAGCTTCAGTTATACAAGATAAGTAAGTTCTAGAGATGCGCTGTGCAACACTGTGCTTGCAGTTTACAATGCTGTACAATGTACTTAAAATTTTGTTAAGAGGGTAGATCTCATGTTAAGAGATCTCATGTTAAGTGTTCTTATTAAAATGGAAAAAAAAGGCCAGGCGCAGTGGCTCACGCCTGTAATCCTAGCACTTTTGAGAGGCCGTGGCAGTGGATCACGAGGCCAAGAGATCGAGACCATCCTGGCCAACATGGTGAAACCCCATCTCTACTAAAAATACAAAAAATTAGCTGGGCGTGGTGGCGGGCGCCTGTAGTCCCAAGCTACTCAGGAGGCTGAGGCAGGAGAATAATTTGAACTGGGAGGCGGAGGTTACAGTGAGCCAAGATTGCGCCACTGCACTCCAGCCTGGCGACAGAGCGAGACTCTGACTCAAAAAAAAGAAAAAAAAAAAAAAAAGGAAAAAAAGGAAAAAAAAAAAAAACCTTAAAAAAAACAGGATGGAAAAAACATACCATGAAACCACTTATAGAAAGTTGCTGTGGCTATATTAGTGGTACTAGGAAGTGCAGAAATCCTCAGCCCTTTGTTTGTATTGGGAAAAAGATTTCAGCCAAGAGACAAGTTAACCAAAAAAATAGGGAATTTATTGAAGGAAGATAGGGAGCAGAAAGTCTATGTGGCAGGACAGTACTTTGAAAGGTGCAGTTAATGAATGCATACTGCTTTTTCTCGATACTGGGGCAGGTAAAGAAAGACTCTTTCCAGCATCTGTGTTGTGAGTAGCTCATTTTCCACCCCGTAGAGCCATGAAGGTCAGGGCCATTTGCGAGCACAGAACCTACATTTTCTTTGTATGGTGATTCCACATGCACATATGAGTCACTGCTGGTCACTGAGTGAGGCAGCATCCTTACTCTCAGTGACCTTGTTAGTAAGCTTTCCTGGGATTTCACAGTCAGTAATAGGTGCACGTGTAGGCATATGGATGTATGTGTGTGTATGTGTGTGTGTGTGTGTGTGTATATATAGAGAGAGAGAGAGAGAGCGCGCACATGAGTGCTGCGGGAGGGGAGGAGGCTTCACAGAGGTCTTGAAGCATAAGTAGTAGTTTGGCAGGAGACGGGATAAAGAACATTCTAGACAGATGGAAAAGGAGGAACAAAGGCATGGAATGGGGACTAGACAGTTTGGAGAGGGCAGAAGGGGAATGGCTGGAGGGGTCATGAAAAGCCTGGAATGCCACTCTCCAGAGACTGAGTTCCACCTTGCAGTACAGAGTATGACCTGTGGGTTTTATTTTGTAGTCGTCTTCATTTCATTGATAGTGTGCTAATTTCAGAGCATGTGTTAAGAAGGATTCTGAGGTGGGGCCCGGCGCGGTGGCTCACGCCTGTAATCCCAGCAGTTTGGGACCGAGGCGGGTGGATGACGAGGTCAGGAGATCGAAATTCATCCTGGCTAACATGGTGAAACCTCATCTCTATTTAAAAAAAAAAAAAAAAAAAATTAGCCGGGCATGGTGGCGGGCGCCTGTAGTCCCAGTTACTTGGGAGACTGAGGAAGGAGAATGGCATGAACCAGGGAGGCAGAGCTTGCAGTGAGCTGAGATCGCGCCACTGCACTCCATCCTGGGCAACAAAGCGAGACTCCATCTCAAAGAAAAAAAAAAAAAAAGAAGGATTCTGAGATGGCATCAGGGCAAAAAGTGACAGGATCAGTTAGCAATGTCACCTGTACTGCAGAGGTGGAGCAGGGTAGCCTGGGCACTGGAGATTTGCCACCCCTGCTGTAGGACAGTGAGAGCCACTGAAGGATGGGAGAGTGTTGGGTTGGAGGAGCAGGTGCTCGGTACGTGTGTTGTAGAGGATCAACTGGAAGCTCTGGGAGCACGAATCATGCTTGGGAGGCAAGGCTAAGGTCATGTTGCCAATGAGCCAGCACTGAGTTAAAAAATATCTGAGGAACAAATGAACCCCTAAGTGTCTGCAAGGCAAAGAGTGGACATTTGCCATGTGGAACACAAACACCAGTATATTTTATGTGCATAAATGTGAAAAGGAAGAGACAGAAGGACCAACGGAGACATAGAGCAGACAATGGGTGCACAAACCGGACGTCTGTCCTTCTCAAGAGCTGCCCAGTTGGGAGTCAGCCCCACCCACCTCAAGGCCCTTTAGCAGAGGAGGGTACTGCAGCTCCTCCAGGTCTAGGGTGGCTTCAGGGTAGAAGGCACTCTCCCTGCCATAGCTCCTCTAAGGGCTGGGCCTCTCACCTGTCTCAATCCCAGGGTGATGCCTGCACAGCCCAGAGCTTCCTAAATGCAGGCTCCCAGGAACTGACCCACTTAGCAGCTGCCTCCCCAGGGGACCCATGCAGAGCAAGGGACCAGGACAAAAGGGCTTCATGGGCACTCCCTAGGTACTATTGCTCTGAATAAGCATAGGCCATTGGAAGTCACTGGCATCAAAAGAGAGACAGGGCACATGGGACAGAATGCCTAGTAGGCATCAGAAATGGTTCAACCACGCAGGGCAGCACATTGCAATCTGTAACTCAGAGATGCTGCCATGTCCAGTGGAGAGAGGCCTGGTAAACTAGAGGTTCATGAACAGCCAGTGGACACTCCCCACCAGCACCCCTACTTCTTGGCAGGGCTAGGATTACTCCAAACTTTGAGTCCCTGGGCACTAAGGGATCGGGGCCCTGATACTCAAAAAAGCAAGTTGAAGTCTAGGCTATCCCTAGTGAGATCTGAATCTGCAGATCTTGTGGTCAGGCCAGGGGTTGCTGACTCCCTTTGCTGGAGGCTTGGTGCCCTGTGAGGGGCAATGGAAGCAATGAGACACCTCAATGGAGAGGAAACACAGTGCTGGATGTTGCCAGGCACACAGGTGTACTCCAGGACTTCCTGCATTTGGGAACTTTTAGGACCCAGAGAGACAATGGTGCCAGGAATGCCCACAAGGTAACATCTGGAGTGGCAGGGCCTGGTGAGCTATCCAAGGGCTTGCTCTGGCTGAGAATTATGAGGCATCAGCAAGCTGGTCAATGGATTCAGTTGTGAGAGTGTGAAGGTGAGTAGTGTGATCTAGGGGCCCACATGGAAGGACTGGAGGGGTGCTGGGGTACTGGAGACTGAGACAACATGGAGCTGGGGAGAGAACCAAGGAACCAATTGCCCAGAGAACAGGGAAGTCAGACAATATTCTCTTTCCGGAATCTTTTCCACCTACAGATAAAAAGCAATGTATCCCCACTGGAAGCCTGATTCCCTGTCAGCCCCCAAAATCCTGGATTTGGGGACACAATAAAATCAAAAGGAGGGCTGGCCGCTTCAGAATGTAGTTAATCCCTGGATTTGAGGAGCCTGCCCAGGAGACAGTCTGGGAAATACCCTTCATTCTACCCTGGACAGAGCTAACTACGGAAAGATCCTGCCAAAGGCACAGTCTGCAGACTTCTCTCCAGACCTAGGGGACCATTGCTGCCCACCCCACTACACCCTGCCCCAGCCTGTACCCTGGGTGTTGCTATCTGCATAGTCTGAGTGGGGCAGCCAGCAGGGAAGAGGACATTCTCTATACAGGTGCTATTACCACTTTTTAATGATCCATAAAGGGGGAAAGCTAATTTCTACCTGAGAGTCCTAGTGTGGCTATGGAGAAACCATGTACCATGGGACAAGCCACTTTCTAATGGACTCTTCCCTTTGGGGAGTGGGGGCTGATCAGAAAGGAGGCTGGAGTGAGGACTTCACCTGTCCATTGCCAGCAATGGACCTATCACAGGAGAAAGGGGGATGGGAGAACCAAGATGACAAAGTCCATGAGTGTGGCAGGGTTAATTACTGTTATGAAGTAAGCTCAAAGGGTCAGCCTCACTGGCAGAGGCTTGGGGAGAGGGGCAGCTGGGGCTATGGCAGAACCAGAACTGATTCCCTCCCACAAAGATTGCTCCAAAGAGCATTCCACAGCTGAAAGATCATCCTCTCTTACCTCCTCTCATTCTCCATGGGTCTTGAATGCTGAATACCTGGCTCCTTCATTCTGTAGAAAGCTGGATTGCTCAGCCATCTTGAAAATAAACCATTCAGGGCATAGAAGACCTAGAACTCTGCCTTTTCCCCACGAACTTACTTTCTCTAGGTTTCCACTGTGGATGCATAGGGCCCATCTCAGCCTGACTGTGCACCGGAAGGCATCATTCATTCTCAGCTGGGCCACTTCGAGGAGGAAGCACTGCCTCAGCCCACTAGACTGAGGGTTGGGGAGGCATAACTCAGAAACTCCCCGGGCATCAGGCCAGAGGGAACAGTGTGGAGAAGGCTGCAAGGGGGTGGGGATGGGGGTGTTTCAGGGCTTGGTCTCGGGCAGCTGCTGTGCTGGCTAGGGAGTTGGGGTGGGGCAGGCATGGTGACCAACATGGATAAAGGGCCACTCATGGTAAAGGCCTTGAAAACAAGAGAGAAAAGGGGAAATGCCACCAAACACATGGGGATTGGAATCTCCAAAACCCAAGGTTGGTGGGAATCCAGTACCATGGGGCCCCCAGAAAGCCAAGGGAGCAGTGCAGGGCCCTGCTGGAGGGGAGAGGAGCCAAGGGAAGGTCTCCCAGCCCCTGCAGACCAGCGTTGCTGCCAAGCAGCCTCCCAACTGCCCAGCGTCTCCTAGGCTGCAGCTCAGCAGGCCCCCGGAGGTATTGGTTGCAAGCGCGCACCTAAATATGGCCTAATGGAACCAGCCAAAGACCAACTAAATCCAGATGGGAGGGAGGGAGGGAGTTGAGGCATTGCCTCCCACCTGCATCCCATTCTCAACGTCCCTTAGCCAGGACAGGGCCTGCGACTTCCAAAGTCAACCACATTGTTCACTGCTGCTCAGCCACAGGCCTCCCGCCGCCAGCCTCTGCGCTGGGCTGAGATCCATGCATCCTTCCCAGTGTCGCTCTGCTGCCTCCACACCCCACCCCCAAAACCTGATCACGGCCCCCCAAGACTGGCCCATCACAGAGAGTAGGGGCCTGTGTGTGCAAGTGGACGTTATTGTAGCTGCTTCTGTAATGATGACGTGCAGGAGAAATAATTTCTGTGGAAAACACTGTCAGCCTTCCTCTTCCTTTTAGCGGTAATTTCAAGGTTAAAAACCAAAGTTGGGGCCATTGCCTGGGCTGATGGAGACCCTGAGGTGGAATCAGCCTGCACTGCGCAATGCGATCGGCAGGGATCGCCAAACCGCCTTTTTGTCCCCCTTGTGGTATGCGTGCGTGTTGTCTCCGCACATGCAGCGTGGTGTGTGTAATGTCCGTGGTGTGCGTGGTGTCAGTGGTGTGATGTGCAGCGTGGCGTCCTTACTGTGGAGGAGAAGTAGAGCTCCAGTTCTCTCTCCGGCACTGCAGCAGGTTCAGGACGACTTGTGGCTGTGCCCTGGGGAAGAAACAGCTCCTGTTCCTGGCTGACTGCTGAAGACCGAGCTTCGGTGTGGTTTCTTTGTGGTGTGGTTTCTCCAGAACCTTTTTTCCTTCATGCTGAGTACAGAAGCTTTTGTTTTCTAGAATGTTCTGTCTTTTCCTGTTAGGTTCTCCTTTTCATCTTAATCTAGTAGTATTTTAGTATTTATTTTACAGTAGTTCTCATTCCCTGAGGGCTTTGGAAGGTGGCAGCATAGGAGGCTGTGATACTTTAGGGCGTTAGGACTCCTTCTGAGGGAAACTCCCCCCTGCAGACAGAGAGAGGAAAGCACCGGCCTTGGGAGGAAGGGGAAGCCGGGCCAGGGTTGGGGTTTGACTGCGCTGGGTCCAAGCCTCAGACAGAAGAAAAAGGATCGCAGCCACCGCCAGGGTTTGCTGAATTTTTTATCTGAGTTCCCGCCTTTGGGGCACAAGGGCCACTTTTCTCCACCCCCGGCAGCGCGTGTCCCCTCCTGTCCCTCCCGTCACCGCCACTTGATGCGGGGAGTTCATGGGGTTTGCGGTGCAGCAGCTTTTCAGTTTACTGTAGCCCTGCATGCCGATTTTTGGTTTTGTTGCTTGTGATTTTGGTGCCCAGTTTTAGAATGAGATCTTAACCTGTTTTACTTTCTCTTCTCTTCTCTGCCCTCCTCTCTCTCTCTCCTCTCCTCTCTCTCTGTCTCCTTTCCAACCTGTGAGCCTGGATTCAAGTTGTCCTGGAAGTAAGCTCCCCTCTGTGATTTCTTATAGTTTTATGATGATTCATGGTTTCAGGTATTCTGTGGAGGGTTTTTTTTT
>NW_012101785.1:142973-147223 GCF_000951045.1 Mandrillus leucophaeus
TTTTTTTTTTTTTTTTTGACTGAGTCCTGCTCTGTTGGCCAGGCTGGAATGCAGTGGCACAATCTCAGCTCACTGCAATCTCCGCCTCCCAGGTTCAAGTGATTCTGCTGCCTCAGCCTCCGGTGTAGCTGGGACCACAGGCGCCGCACCACCACATCCCGCTAATTTTTATAGTTTTAGTAGAGACTGGGTTTCACCATATTGACCTGGCTGGTCTAGAATTCCTGTCCTCTTGATCCGCCTGCCTCGGCCTCCCAAAGTGCTGGGATTACAGGCGTGAGCCACCGTGCCCAGTCGTGTTGAGGTTTTAAGTCCATTTTGAGTTGATATTTGTGTTGTGTAACAAAAGGGTCCTATTTCATTCTGTTGCATATGGATATTGGTTTCCTTAAAACCGTGAATGAAGAAAACCTCTTATTCCCATGTGTCTTTCTGAAAAGGCACCTGGGACAGAGGAGCCACCTGCAGGCTCCACCAGCCCCACTTGAGGGAGGTGTGGTGAGAAAGGGACTCGGTGTTCTGCAGCTTACCATTATCTCTGTGGCTCACCCATGGAATCTGTGAAGAAGTGTGGTGTTCCTGTGTCTCCATTTTCTGCTTACATGGAAAATCTGTGGTGTGACGTCTTCAAACTCCGCAGGATGAATGAGGGTGGGGGAGAGGAGAGGAGAAAAGAAAAGAGAGAGAAAGGGGAGAGAGACAGAGGAGAGAGGAGAGGAGAGTGATGACAAGAGACAAATATGAGTGAGAAACAGAAAGAATGGACAAGATGATTGAAGGCTGAAAGAAGGAGAGAGCAATCTAAGATGAGAAAATACTGCACATAGAAAACATTCTGAAGGAGAGAGAAGGAGAGGCAGATCAGTTAGGAGAAACAACGAGGGGGTGGAGAGAGGTTGAGAGGGTCTGAGTCACCTCTGGAGGGCTGGGTTTTGTTTTTACTGGGAAGAAAAAAATATGTTCTTTGTTATCAAAAGCCTTGAGTGACACCAGCGGGTCCTCCCCGCCCCACTCATGAACCAGCACCCAGATTGGTGAGTGCAAACACACATGCATTCATGTGCACACATGCTCACTCATGTGCCCACACAGATACATGCTCACATACTCAAGATATACATATATTCACATGCACACATATACACAAATGCACACACGTACACACATACATGCTCACATGCACACTTGTGTTCTCATATGTACTCACATGTACATGCACAGGCACACACACACTCACATGAACAAACTGACATACGCACATTAACATTTTCTGTTTGCCCCTGGTGAAATTGAGTGCCAGAAAATTTTGCCCAACCATTGTTATGTCTTCGGTAGGCAAACTGTGGGAAATTTCGTCACAGCCATGGTGCCCAGTTTTGAAGAGGTTTTTCCTAGTGTGGATGTCTTAGCATGAGCTAGGTCTTCCCTGAGGGTGGCATCTGGCCCCAGCTCCATGCGGCCCTCACCAAGTCCTGTTGCCTATACATCCTAGGTTCCATCTCCCAAAGCTGGCTTCGTCAGTGGTCTGTGAAGTGGACTGCAGAACCACTGAAGTGTGGAAATAGAGATCACAACTTTATGTATATCTATACTTTATCTCACATTTAAAAATTTCCTTTTCCTTGTATGTGTGTAATAATGTCTCTGTTAGTGGAGTTGAACATTTAATTGATCATTAAATAAAAATGCAATATGGCTGCATGCTAAGAAAGATTTTGCTATTAGTGGTATGTTATTAGGAAAGCTTGGAGTTGCTGGGACTGCCTTTTGGTCACTTTTCTCTGCATCTTTTCTTGGACAATCTTTTTGTCCATTCTCCAGTTTAGTTCAATATGATTGTTTAACAATTCTCACCTCTCTTCCATCTATCCCCATGCTTAAAAGCCTTTAGTAGCCTCACAATGTTTTTAAATAAAGTTAAGAATTTAAGTGTTTTTTTTTTTTTGAGATGGAGTCTCTGTTGCCCAGGCTGGAGTGCAATGCTGCGATGGTGCGATCTCAGCTCACTGCAACCTCTGCCTCCCAGGTTCAAGTGATTCTCCTGCCTCAGCCTCCCAAGTAGCTGGGATTACAGGTGCATGCCATTGTTCCCAGCTAATTTTTTTTTTTTTTTTTTTTTGAGACGGAGTTTTGCTCAGTTGCCCAGGCTGTAGTGCAGTGGCACGATCTCGGCCCACTGCAAGCTCCACCTCCCGGGTTCACACCATTCTCCTGTCTCAGCCTCCTGGGTAGCTGGGACTACAGGCACCTGCCACCACGCCTGGCTAATTTTTTGTGTATATTTAGTAGAGATGGGGTTTCACCATGTTAGCCAGGATGGTCTCGATCTCCTGACCTCGTGATCCACCCGCCTTGGCCTCCCAAAGTGCTGGGATTACAGGCATGAGCCACCACGTCCGGCCATGCCCAGCTAATTTTTGTATTTTTAGTAGAGACGGGGTTTCACCGTGTTGGCCAGGCTTGTCCCAAACTCCTGACCTCAAGTGATCCACCCACCTCAGCCTCCCAAAGTGCTGAGCCACCACGCCCGGCCAAGTGTGTTTTGCTATAGTGAGTAATAATTTTTTTTTTTTTTTTTTGCCTGAGTTCTTTCTACCCCATAACTAGCACCCTGGGCTTCTTTGAATTTCTTGGATAAATCTCAATCCTGCAAGCTACTTTCCCCTTGCTTGGCAAAACTTCTTCTCTGTCCTCATTGCCCACCTGTCTAACCTTGACTCATTCCTCAGGACTCTGCTTAAGTAACATTTTCTTTGGTAGGTCTTTTCTGATCCCATAGACTTACTACCTAGTCCCATAGTATCTTGTATTTTTGGTGACTACAAGATAGTGGGGAATTTGTCTGGGTTCTCTAGATCCAGTGGTGTGCTGGTAAATGCCTAACATCTGACTCTCTGAAAAACACAAAAACATGGCTGGCAGTATTTGCACATTTCTGTGTTGTTAATAGGATTGTCATGGTCAGATTCAAGCTACCAAGCTGATGTCACTGAATGATGAGTTGGGATGAGATGCATGGTAGCACACCATCATATGCTATTTCCGCCATATAGATGCAATAGATGCATCATGAGCATAGATAATAAAATATAGTAAAATAATTAGAATATGAGGAGTTGTAGGTATTACTATTGTTTTAATATAATTTAGTTGGAAGTTTATATAATGCATTTTAATAATGACTTTATGTAACAACTAACTCTCAAAAATTCCTGAAAATTTAATAACCTGGTCTCTTTCAGTGATATGAGCCAGGACTAGAGATCCCTTGCGTCAAGCACAGACAGGTCACATTGTTTTGCATTGATTGCAGACACTGGAATAAGTCAACATGTATATGTGCTGCCATTTCTTGGAATTTACTGTGTCTTTGAATTATTGACTTACTTGCTTATAACTGGGATGTTTTGGATTATACTAGCTTACTATATTATACTACTATACTGTATAAGAATAAGTATGTATACAAAAGGGAAACATACACAAGTGCAACTAGATATTCAAGGGCACTCCAGTAGTGCAGCTGATTCACTGAGGCATTAACATTGATCCGATAAAGTTTAATGACAGGTGATTGACTCAGATGAATGAATTATTATAAACATTAATCTTGATTTGTTGGGTATTCAAGGTAGAAAGGAAAATGGTGAACATGTGATTGCTTTTCACCTCATTTTGCCTTTTATTTTCTTATTTACCAATCATTGCGAAGTGAATTATTAAAAAAAAAAAACACTTTAGTAGTATTTGTCTGCAGCTACTACATTGCTAGTTTTGACTGAATTAGTCAGTTAACCTAAGCTCCTAAATTGACTAAGCATTTGACTGAAAAGATTCTTTGGAAGAAAATATAGACTATTTCACAAGATTATAGTGACATATTGTGTGAAAATGTGGATTAAGGGCACTCAACACATTTCCATTAATCCAAATATATATTTCTAGATGGATATAAAAGTAAACGCCATTCGGCCGGGCGTGGTGGCTCACATCTGTAATCCCAGCACTTTGGGAGGCTGAGGTGGGTGCATCACGAGGTCAGGAGATCGAGACCATCCTGGCTAACACGGTGAAACCCTGTCTCTACTAAAAATACAAAAAATTAGCCGGGCATGGTGGTGGGCACCTGTAGTCCCAGCTACTTGGGAGGCTGAGGCAGGAGAATGGTGTGAACCAGAGAGGCGGAGCTTGCAGTGAGCCGAGATTGCACCACTGCACTCCAGCCTGGGCGACAGAGTGAGACTCCGTCT
>NW_012101785.1:151278-151840 GCF_000951045.1 Mandrillus leucophaeus
CCTCTAATCCCAACACTTTGTGGGACTAACATGGGAAGATCACTTGAGCCAAGGAGTTCAAGGCCAGCCTGAGCAACATAGTGAGACTTCTGTCTCTTATACACATCTAGATGTGTATAAGAGACAGCTCCAAGTAGCTGGGACTAAGGGCATGAACCACCACACCCAGGTACGTTTTGTACTGTCTCTTATACACATCTAGATGTGTATAAGAGACAGCCTCTGAGGCTCTAGTGATCCTCCCACCTCAGCTCCAAGTAGCTGGGACTACAGGCATGCGCCACCACGCCTGGCTAATTTTTGTGTTTTTTGTAGAGATGGTGTTTTGCCACGTTGCCCAGGCTGGTCTCCAACTCTTGAGTTCAAAGAATCCACCCACCTTGGCCTCATAAAGTGTTGGGATTACAGGCGTTAGTGACCACATCTGGACTAGGAGTTGCAATTCTTTTTTTAAAATTTATTTATTTTGAGATGGAGTCTTGCTCTGTCACCCAGGCTGGAGTGTGGTGGTGCGATCTTGGCTCTCTGCAACCTCCATCTCCCAGGTTCAAGGGATTCTCCC
>NW_012101785.1:151890-161961 GCF_000951045.1 Mandrillus leucophaeus
GAGACCATCCTGGCTAACACGGTGAAACCCTGTCTCTACTAAAAATACAAAAAATTAGCCGGGCATGGTGGTGGGCACCTGTAGTCCCAGCTACTCGGGAGGCTGAGGCAGGGGAATGGTGTGAACCCAGGAGGCGGAGCTTGCAGTGAGCTCCACTGCAGTCCAGCCTGGGCAACTCTGTCAAAAAAAAAAAAAAAAAAAAAATGTAAATGCCATAAGGGTTACAAAAGTTGGTGCAAAATTTAGACATTTTAATAGTCATGTAGTAGGGGATTTCAAATATTATTTTCTAAAGGTTAACTGTTAACAATTAGGTCCTATAAAGAAAAAGTTTTTAAATGTCCTATAATATAGTCTTTATTTTATAAACAATGTTTCTAGACAAAAGGGACCTGCTAAACTTTATTTCTAAAAATCAAAGGTTGTTAGATTCAGAAAGGTTTTTAAGATTGAATCTAAGCTTTTTTTGTTGTTGTTATGAATGAGGAAACTGGAGCCACACATGAATATGAACGGCCGTGTTATGTTTGAATCTCAGTTTTGGAATGTGTGGTTTACCATTTGAATGAAGACCTGAGCAGGTAAGAGCTTATCATTGTTCCAAATGGTGTTAAGGCATACACTCTATTCTATGCTGCCCCATCATCCTGGATGACTCTCTCCTTTTTATGTTGAATTAATGCATGGTCATATTTGCAGAGAAAGGTAAGCAGGCATATTAAAAATCCATAGTAATGTAGATAAATTTTGTAAAATCAAATAATATTGATCACCTATTTCTACTTAATTCAGAGCAAAGGACGGGAATTTTTCTGTTTTATCACACCTTGCTTTCCATAATGAAAGTAACATTCTGCTTTGAATCATTTCCAGTTAAATGATTTTCAAAATTATTGTCTGTGACATTTTGATGGTTAAAATGCATTTCTTAAGCCTACTGGAAATGCTGCAGTGTTTTTTCTTGTTTTCATCCCCCGCAACCACAGTGGTCCTATCTGTGCTTGTTGCCTAGGAAACTACAATGTTGAATATTTTCATGTTTGTTGGCTTTCTATGTCTTCTTTTGAGAAGTGTCTGTTTACATCTTTTGCCAACTTTTTTCTCTCTCTCTCTTTTTTTTTTTTTGAGACAGAGCCTCGCTCTGTTGCCCAAGCTGGAATGCAGTGGCACGATCTCAGCTTACTGCAACCTCCGCCTCCTGGCTTGAAGCGATTCTCCTCCCTCAGCCTCCTGAGTAGCTGGGATTACAGGCGCCTGCCACCACATCCAGCTAATTTTTGTATTTTTGGTAGAGACAGGTTTCACCATGTTGGCTGGTCTTGAACTCCCAACCTCAGGTGATCTGCCTGCCTCGGCCTCCCAAAGTCCTGGGATTACAGGCGTGAGCCACTGTGCCTGGCCTTTTGCCCACTTTTTAATGGGATTATTTATATTTTGCATATTGATTTAAGTTTCCTATAGATGCTAGATATTAGACTTTTGTGAATATTTTCTTCCCTTTTGTAGGCTTTCTGTTTACTCTGTTGATAGCTACTTTTGTTGTGAAGTTCTTTAGTTTAATTAGGTCTCACTTGTCAATTTTTGTTTTTGTTGCAACTGCTATTGAGAACCTAGTCATACATTCTTTTTTTTTTTTTTTTTAATTTGAGACAGAGTCTCACTCTATTGACCAGGCTGGAGTATAGTGGTGTAGTCTTGGCTCACTACAACTTCCATCTCCTGGGTTCAAGCAATTCTTGTGCCTCAGCCTCCCAAGAAGCTGGGATTACAGGCACGCACCCCCATGCCAGGGTAATTTTTTGTATTTTTAGTAGAGACAGGGTTTCAGCATGTTGGTCAGGCTGGTCTCGAACTCCTGACCTCAGGTGATCTGCCCACCTTGGCCTCCCAAAGTGCTAGGATTACAGGTGTGAACCACTGTGCCTGGCCTCCAGTCATAAATTCTTTCCCAAGGCTGATGTCCTGGATGGTATTTCCTAGGTTTTCTTCTAGAGTTCGTATGGTTTAAGGTACTACACTTAAATCTTTGATCCAGTGGCAAAATAGATATAAAGCTAGATATAAAGACAAGACCCAACCATCATCAAGAGATTAATCTCACATGTAACAATATCCATAGGCTCAAAGTAAAGGGATGGAGAAATATCAACCAGGTAAGAATCATTATTCTTTTTTTTTTTTTTTTTTTTTAGATAGGGTCTCTGTTACCCAGGCTTGGGTGTAGTGTTGTGATTATGGCTCACTGCAGCCTCAACCTCTGAGGCTCTAGTGATCCTCCCACCTCAGCTCCAAGTAGCTGGGACTACAGGCATGCGCCACCACGCCTGGCTAATTTTTGTGTTTTTTGTAGAGATGGTGTTTTGCCACGTTGCCCAGGCTGGTCTCCAACTCTTGAGTTCAAAGAATCCACCCACCTTGGCCTCATAAAGTGTTGGGATTACAGGCGTTAGTGACCACATCTGGACTAGGAGTTGCAATTCTTTTTTTAAAATTTATTTATTTTGAGATGGAGTCTTGCTCTGTCACCCAGGCTGGAGTGTGGTGGTGCGATCTTGGCTCTCTGCAACCTCCATCTCCCAGGTTCAAGGGATTCTCCCTCCTCAGCCTCCCGAGTAGCTGGGACTATAGGTGTGTGCCACCACGCCCAGCTAATTTTTGTATTTTTAGTAGAGATGAAGTTTTAACATGTTGGCCAGGCTGGTTTCGAACTCCAGACCTCAAGTGATCCACCCACTTCAGCCTCCCAAAGCGCTGGGATTACAGGTGTGAGCCACTGTGCCCGGCTGGGAGTTGTAATTCTTACATCAGATAAAACAGAGTTTAAACCAATAAAATTAGGTAGGACAAAGAAGGGCATTATTACATAATGATAAAAACTCACAAGAAGACTTAACTGTCCTAAATATATGTGCACCCAACACTGAAGCACCCGAATTCATAGCACAAGTTCTTCTTGGCCTACAAAATGACATGGACAACCACACAATGATAGTGGGAGACTTCACCTCCCTATGGAAGCATTAGTCGATCCCCCCCACGGATCATTAAGGCAGAAGATTAACAAAGAAATGTGGGACTTAAACTCAAAGCTTGACCAATTAGACCTAATAGTCTTCTACAGAACCCTCCACTCAACAACCACAGAACACACATTCTTCTCATCTGTACATGGAATGTACTTTAAGGTGAACCATATGCTCAGCCATAAAGCAAGTCTCAATAAAAACAAACAAAACAAAGCAAAAAAACAACCCTGAAATTGTACCAGGCACACTCTGAGACCACAGTGCAATAAAAATAGAAAACAGGCCGGGCGCGGTGGCTCAAGCCTGTAATCCCAGCACTTTGGGAGGCCGAGACGGGCGGAACACGAGGTCAGGAGATGGAGACCATTCTGGCTAACACGGTGAAACCCCGTCTCTACTAAAAAATACAAAAAAAACTAGCTGGGCGAGGTGTTGGGCGCCTGTAGTCCCAGCTACTCGGGAGGCTGAGGCAGGAGAATGGCCTAAACCCGGGAGGCGGAGCTTACAGTGAGCTGAGATCCAGCCACTGCACTCCAGCCTGGGCGACAGAGTGAGACTCTGTCTCAAAAAAAAAAAAAAAAAAAAAGAAACCAATAGCAGTAAGATCTCTTAAAACAACACAAATACATGGAAATTAAACAACTTGCTCCTGAATAAATCCTGGGTGAACGTTGAAATTAAGGCAGAAATAAAAAAAACTTTGAAATTAATTAAAATAGGCACTTAGCTTATCAGAGATTTCTGGGATTTCTCTTCACACAGCTAAAGCAGTGTGAAGAGGAAGTTTATGTCTCTAAATGCTTCATCAAAACATCAGAAAGATCTCAAATTAACAATTAACTAGGCACCTAAAGGAACTTGGAAGCAGAAAAACCAACCAATCCCAAAGCTTGTAAGAAACACATAAATAACTAAAATCAGAAAGGAACTTAATGAAATGGAGATGCAAAAATCCATACAAAAGGTTAATGAAACCAAGAGTTGCTTCTCTGAGAAAAATAAACAATATTGATGCGCTGCTAGCTGGATTAAAGATCCAAATAAGTAGAATTGGAAATGACAAAGATGGCATTACAACTGATCTTACAGAAATGCAAAGGACCTTCAGAATACTATCAACAATTCTATACAAACAAATTAGAAAGTCTTGAGGAAATGGATACATTCTTGGAAATATACAGTCTCCTAAGATTAAATCAGGAAGAGATTGGAATCTTGAGCAGACCAATACTGAACCCTGATTGAAACAGTAATATAAAACCTAGCAATGAAAAAAGTCCCTGGACCTGATGGATTCAAAGCCAAATTCTGAATTCAAAGCTTTTCTGAAACTACTCTAAAAAATCGAGGAGGAGAGACTCCTCCTTAATTCATTCTATGAAACTAGCATCAGCCTAACACTAAAATCTGGCAGAGACATGACAAAGAAAAAAAATTTCAGGCCAGTATCCCCAATGAGCATAGAAGAAGAAATCCTCAACAAAATACTAGCAAACTGAATCCAGCAGCACATCAAAAAGTTAATTCTCCTTGATCAAATAGACTTTATTCCAGGGATGCAAGGTTGGTTCAACATTTGCAGTCAATAAGTGTGATTCCCTTTATAAACAGATTAAAAGCAAAAACCATACAATTATCTCAATAGATGCAGAAAAAGCTTTTGATAAAATCTTAACGCCCTTTCATGATAAAAACTCTCAACAGGCTGGGCACAGTGGCTTATGCCTCTAATCCCAACACTTTGTGGGACTAACATGGGAAGATCACTTGAGCCAAGGAGTTCAAGGCCAGCCTGAGCAACATAGTGAGACTTCTGTCTTTCAAAAAATAAAATAAATTAGCCAAGCATGGTGGTGCATGTCTATAGTCCCAGCTACTCGGGAGGCTGAGGCAGGAGGATTGCTTGCGCTGAAGAAATGGAGGCTGCAGTGAGCTGTGATCATGCCACTGTGCTCCAGGCTGGGCGACAGAGTGAGGCCTTGTCTCAAAAGATAAAACATAAAACAATAAAATATAGTAAAATATAAAATAAAATATGAGTTGCGCCATAGATAATACAAAAGAAGCGGGAAGCGTATCTCCAGTGGAGCTCCCTGTTGCACCTGGTGGTCTTGGCTCATAGCCTGGCACCTGTAAGCCCTGGGAAGGGCAGTATGGATCAGTATTTTGTGCCAAGGCTGCATGGAGGAATGAGGGGAGGGCTGGCTGTGGAGAATCAGGGAGCATCCTGGGGATGGGGAGATGGGGAGCTCTGGAGAATGATGGGATAAATGACGGTCATGCTGAAACTTTGTGTTCTAATTCAGGCAAACACATGTGGTTTGAGGGCATTCTGGATTTGGAGATTTGTGGCCCAGACCCGAGCAGAGTGGGAGTTCGTCACTGATAGAGAAGGAGGATTACGGTTAGTGCAGGTGATGGAGGAGTCAGGAAACAGATGATGCGGCTTCACAGAGTCAGATGTGGAGAAGAATATGGTAGAGGGTGAGGAGGCAGGAAGAGGCCCTAGGCAGATGCTCAGATTCCCTGATCCTGCCTCTATGTGCTCCGCATGACCTTGGCTGGGAGACCCCAAAGAGCCTCTGCTGTGACAGATTTCACCGATTGCTCACAGTAGTCTGGGAGTGCTGAGATAACTACTAGATAAAAACGTTGAAGGATCATCTGTCAGACATTTCTTTATTTTTCATTGATACAGTGTCTCTGTGGTCTAGGCTGGAGTGCAGTGGTGCAATCTCGGCTGACTGCAACCTTGACCTCCCTGGCTCAGGTGATCCTCCCAGCTCAGCCTCTCAAGCAGCTGGTACTACAAGTGCACACTTGGCCAAAAAGCTACATGGCCAGCTAGTTTTTGTATTTTTTTTTTTGGTAGAGACAGAGTTCCTCCATGTTGCCCAAGCTGGTCTTGAACTCCTGGACTCAGGTGATCCACCTGCCTTGGCCTCCCAAAGTGCTGGGATTACGGATATGAGCCATTGCACCATTTTTTAAAAAATTACATATTATTTATATCTTTTTATATAGTTAAAAAATTATACCATCAAAATTCTATGCACATATTTGTCAGGCCCTTAGAAGTTTCTGTGGGACAATTGTGTTGATTCAAACACACCCCCTCTCCCACAAACAAATTGAATATAGTTAAGGAGAAATGCAGCAAGAATGTCTCCATCCAAGGCCACTGTTTTTAGGAGAGCAGGCTTTTGGGGCATCTGAAGCCTCAGAGAGCCTGGTGTCTGTCCCCAGAGGTCCCTAAATAATTGAATGACTGACCACTGAGGGAGGAGAGTCATGGGCAGGTCTGGGTCTCACCTGTTTTCCAGTCAGGACCCCTGTGTGAGCCCTCAGTTTGCTGTCACAGGGATGTGGGAAGTGTCTGGTCATTCTTATCCCATGATTAAGGCATGGCTGGCATTATGTATACATGTACGGTGTATGCCCAACACCACATATGTACAGGCAAGCTTTATTATGCATGAACTGGATTTCACATAAACGTTAAAGTGACAATTTTATTTAAAATGGAATCATTAAAAAGTGTAAATATCACGGTATAGATATATGTTATCTAAAACTCCAAAAGGTAGTGAAACTGGTAACAAACTACTTCTCATCTTTGGACAGATACAACAATAGCATTAATGAAACTGGTTGCCAGACAAGTATGTACCACTTGCTCCTGTGCCTTAGGGAAGAGAGGAAGTTATAACACAGGCATTATTGATGTAGTGATTCATGGATAGTTGTTCCCTATTAGCAATGCTAAAATTAAGTTCACATTTTTTACTTTGTGTGGGAAATGAAGACTCTTGTTCTTTTGAGGGCTATCTTTCAAGGTGTTGACATCAAAGTTACTCATTCCAAAATGCACCAGAGATGGGAATTTAAACCTCTTCACAAAGCAAACCAGTGGTAATTCGTAGGCAGTATCCAACATTGTTTTATAACTCATCTCCAATAACACAGCAAACATCATTTCTTTGGAATACAATTTTCTTGATCCCACAAGAAGTTACAGGATAAGAAAACTGGTAGTTAAATGACAACAGTCTTGTTACAAGACAGTTATTTCCCAGATATATGTCACCAATTCTCATTTCACAGCACTGGGGCCATGACAATGAGGTGGAACCATCCTGCGTTGCACACTGTGACCAGCAGGGGCATTCAAACTGCCTCTTCTGCCCCTACATGGTGCACATGGGTGTTCTGCCTGCAGGCACCCTGTGGCATATGTGGCGTCCACAGTGAGGAGAAGGTGAAGCACTCTAGGTTCCTCAGGACTTGCTGGACAGGGCACTGCGGCAGCTTTGGGATGACCTGGGACTGTGCCCTTGGGAAGAGACAGCTCCTATCCACTGTGCTGACTGCTGAGGAGGGAGCTTTGGTGTAGTTTCGCCTCAGCACAGCTCCTCAGCTGTTTTTTCTTCATTGTGAGTATAGAAGCTTTCATTTTGTGGAATGTTGTGTTATTCCCATCAGGTTCTCACTCATTTTTCTCTTTTTCTGTTAGTATTTTAGTGTGTATTTTACAGCAGTATTCATTCCCCTAGGGCTTTTGAGGGTGGCAGCGTAGGAGGCTGTAGAATTTTAGGCTTTAGGACTTTTTCTAAGGGAAACTCCTGTGTAGATGGAGAGAGAAGGAAGCTCTGTCTGTGGGAGGAATGGGAAGCCTGGCCAAGGATGGGTGTCAGAGCCAGGCCCTGCTTTGATTGTGCTGTATCCAAGCCTCAGGTGGAAGGAAAAGAACCCCAGCCACCTCCAGAGTTTGCTGATTTTTGTTTTTTTGAGACAGGGTCTGGCTCTGTTGGCCAGGCTGGAGTGCAGTGGTGGATCTCAGCTCACTGCAACCTCTACTTCCTGGAGTCAAGGGATTCTCCAGCCTCAACCTCCTGAGTGACTGGGCCTGTGCCACTATGCCCAGCTAATTTTTTTAAAATTTTGTTGTAGAGATGGAGTTTTGCCAGGGCACCCAGGCTGGTCTCAAACTCCTGAACTCAAAGCAGTCTTTCCGCCTTGACTTCCCAAAGTGCTGGGATTATGGATGTGAACTACTGCACCTGGCCTGCTGGATTTTTTTTTTTTTCAAATCTGCATTCCCACTGTCAGGACACAGGGGCTGCTTTTCTCCATCCTCTGGAACACGTGCCCCCTTGTTCCTCCAGTCACAGCCACCTAACCAGGGGAAGGGAACTTCCATACTGTTTAATGCCCTCTTTGCAGAAATATCTATTCAGGGTCTCTGCCCAATTTTGGGTGGATCATACGTTTTATCATTGCTACCTAGTATTTTTTTTCTCCCTCTTTTTTTAAAATTATAGTTTAAGTTCTAGGGTACATGAGCACAATATGCAGGTTTGTTACATATGTATACATGTGCCATGTTGGTTTGCTGGACCCATTAAATCATCATTTACATTAGGTATTTCTCCTAATGCTATCCCTCCCCATCCCCCCACTCCACGACAGGCCCTGGTGTGTGATGTTCCCCGCCCTGTGTCCAAGCGTTCTCATTGTTCCATTCCCACCTATGAGTGAGAACATGCCATGCAGTGTTTGGTTTTCTGTCCTTGCGATAGTTTACTCAGAATGATGGTTTCCAGCTTCATCCATGTCCCTACAAAGGACATGAACTTATCGTTTTTTATGACTGCGTAGTATTCCATGGTGTATATGTGCCACATTTTCTAAATCTAGTCTATCATTGATGGACATTTGGGTTGGTTGCAAGTCTTTGCTATTGTGAATAGTGCCACAATAAACATACTTGTGCATGTGTCTTTATAGCAGCATGATTTATAATCCTTTGGATATTTACCCAGTAATGGGATCACTGGGTCAAATGGTATTTCTAGTTCTAGATCCTCGAGGAATTGCCACACTGTCTTCCACAATGGTTGAACTAGTTTAGACTCCCACCAACAGTGTAAAAGTGTTCCTATTTCTCCACATCCTCTTCAGCACCTGTTGCTTCCTGACTTTTTAATAACTGCCATTCTAACTGGTGTGAGATGGTATCTCATTGTGTTTTTGATTTGCATTTCTCTTATGACCAGTGATGATGAGCATTTTTTCGTGTGTCTGTTGGCCACATAGATGTCTTCTTTTGAGACATGTCTGTTCATGTCCTTTGCCCACTTTTTAATGAGTTCGTTTGGTTTTTCTCTTGTACATTTGTTTAAGTTCTTTGTAGATTCTGGATATCAGCCCTTTGTCAGATGGGTAGATTGCAAAAATTTTCTCCCATTCTGTAGGTTGCCTGTTCACTCTGATGGTAATTTCTTTGCTGTGCAGAAGCTCTTTGGTTTAATTAGATCCCATTTGCCTATTTTGGCTTTTGTTGCCATTGCTTTTGGTGCTTTTTAGTCATGAAGTCCTTGTCCATGCCTATGTCCTGAATGGTATTGCCTAGGTTTTCTTCTAGGGTTTTATGGTTTTAGGTCTAACATTTCAGTCTTTAATTAATTTTTTATAAGGAGTAAGGAAAGGATCCAGTTTCAGCTTTCTACGTATGGCTAGCCAGTTTTCTCAGCACCATTTATTAAATAGGGAATCCTTTCCCCATTTCTTGTTTTGTCAGGTATGTCAAACATCAGATGGTTGTAGATGTGTAGCATTATTTCTGAGGCCTCTGTTCTGTTCCATTAGTCTATATCTCCGTTTTGGTACCAGTACCATGGTATTCTTGTTACTGTAGCCTTGTAGTATAGTAGTGTGATGCCTCCAACTTTGTTCTTTTTGCTTAGGATTGTCTTGGCTATGCGGGCTCTTTTTTGATGCCATATGAGCTTTTAAGTAGTTTTTTCCAATTCTGTGGAGAAAGTCATTGGTGGCTTGATGGGGATGGCATTGAATCTATAAATTACCTTGGGCAGTATGACCATTTTCATGGTATTGATTCTTCCTTTCCATGAGCATGGAATGTTCTTCCATTTGTTTGTGTTCTTGTTTATTTCGTTGAGCAGTGGTTTGTAGTTCTCCTTGAAGAGGTCCTTCACATCCCTTGTAAGTTGGATTCCTAGGTATTTTATTCTCTTTGAAGCAA
>NW_012101785.1:163096-170574 GCF_000951045.1 Mandrillus leucophaeus
TGCTTCTCTAGTTCTTTTAATTGTAATGTTAGGGTGTCGATTTTAGATTTCTCCTGCTCTCTCTTGTGGGCATTTAGTGCTATAAATTTACCTCTACACACTGCTTTAAATGTGTCCCAGAGATTCTGGTACATTGTGTCTTTGTTCTCATTGGTTTCAAAGAACATCTTTATTTCTGCCTTCATTTCGTTATGTACCCAGTAGTCATTTAGGAGCAGGTTATTCAGTTTCCATGTAGTTGTGTGTTTTTGAGTGAGTTTCTTAATCCTGAGTTCTAATTTGATTGCACTGTGGTCTGAGAGACGGTTTGTTGTGATTTCTGTTCTTTTACATTTGCTGAAGAGTGCTTTACTTCCAACTATTTTGTCAATTTTGGAATAAGTGCGATTTGATGCTGAGAAGAATGTATAATTTCTTGATTTAGGGTGGAGAGTTCTGTAGATGTCTATTAGGTCTGCTTGGTGCAGAGCTGAGTTCAATTCCTGGATATCCTTGTTAACCTTCTGTCTTGTTGATCTGCCTAATGTTGACAGTGGGGTGTTAAAGTCTCCCATTATTATTATGTGGGAGTCTAAGTCTCTTTGTAGGCTTCTAAGGACTTGCTTTATGAATCTGGTTGCTCCTGTATTGGGTGCATATATATTTGGGATAGTTAGCTCTTCTTGTTGAATTGATCCCTTTATCATTATGTAATGGCCTTCTTTGTCTCTTTTGATCTTTGTTGATTTAAAGTCTATTTTATCAGAGACTAGGATTGCAACTCCTGCTTTTTTTTTGCTTTCCATTTGCTTGGTAGATCTTCCTCCATCCCTTTATTTTGAGCCTATGTGTGTCTCTGCACATGAGATGGGTCTCCTGAATACAGCACACTGATGGGTGTTGTCTCTTTATCCAACTTGCCAGTCTGTGTCTTTTAATTGGAGCATTTAGCCCATTGACATTTAAGGTTAATATTGTCATGTGTGAATTTGATCCTGTCATCATGATGTTAACTGGTTATTTTGCCCATTAGTTGATGCTGTTTCTTCCTAGCATAAATGGTCTTTACAATTTGGCATGTTTTTGCAGTTGCTGGTACTGGTTGTTCATTCTGTTTAGTGCTTCCTTCAGGAGCTCTTGTAAGACAGGCCTGGTGGTGACAAAACCTCTCAGTATTTGCTTTTCTGTGAAAGATTTTATTTCTCCTTCACTTACGAAACTTAGTTTGGCTAGATATGAAATTCTGGGTTGAAAATTCTTTTCTTTAAGAATGTTGAATATTGGCCCCCACTGTCTTCTGGCTTGTAGAATTTCTGCTGAGAGATCTGCTGTTAGTCTGATGGACTTTACTTTGCTGGTAACTCAACCTTTCTCTCTGGCTGCCCTTAACATTTTTTCCTTCATTTCAACCTTGTTGAATCTGACAACTATGTGTCTTGGAGTTGCTCTTCTCAAGGAGTATCTTTGTGGTGTTCTCTGTATTTCCTGAATTTGAATGTTGACCTACCTTGCTAGGTTAGGGAAGTTCTCCTGGATAATATCCTGAAGGGTGTTTTCTATCTTGGTTCCATTCCCCCATCACTTTCAGGTACACCAATCAAACGTAGATTTGGTCTTTTCACATAGTCCCATATTTCTTGGAAGCTTTGTTCATTTCTTTTCACTCTCTTTTCTCTAAACTTCTCTTCTTGTTTCATTTCATTAATTTGATCTTCAATCACGGATACCCTTTCTTCCACTTGATCAAATTGGCTACTGAAGCTTGTGCATGCATCATGTAGTTCTCATGCCATGGTTTTCAGCTCCATCAGGTCATTTAAGGTCTTCTCTACACTGTTTATTCTAGTTAGCTATTCGTCTAATTTTTTTAAGGTTTTTAGCTTCCTTGCGATGGGTTTGAACAGCCTCCTTTAGCTCAGAGAAGTTTATTATTACTGACCTTCTGAAGCCAACTTCTGTCAAGTTGTCAAAGTCATTCTCTAACCAGCTTTGTTCCATTGCTGGCGAGGAGCTATGATCCTTTGGAGGAGAAGAGGTGCTCTGGTTTTTAGAATTTTCAGCTTTTCTGCTCTGGTTTTTTCCCATCTTTATGGTTTTATCTACCTTTGCTCTTTGATGATAGTGACCTACAGATGGGGTTTTGGCATGGATGTGCTTTTTGTTGATGTTGATGCTATTCCTTTCTGTTTGTTAGTTTTCCTTCCAACAGTCAGGTCCCTCAGCTGCAGGTCTGTTGGAGTTTGCTGGAGGTCCACTCCAGATCCTGTTTGCCTGGGTATCACCAGTGGAGGCTGCAGGACAGCAAATATTGCAGAACAGCAAATATTGCTGCCTGATCCTTCCTCTGGAAGCTTTGTCTCAGAAGGGCATCCAGCTGTATGAGGTGTTAGTCACCTCATGAGGTGTCGCCCAGTTAGTCTACACAGGGGTCAGGGACCCACTGGAGGAGGCAGTCTGTCTGTTCTGAGAGCTCAAATACCGTGCTGGGAGAACCACTGCTCTCTTCAGAGCTGTCAGACAGGGACGTTCAAGTCTACAGAAGTTTCTGCTGCCTTTTGCTCAGCTATGCCCTGCCCCCAGAGGTGGAGTTTACAGAGGCAGTCAGGCCTCCTTGAGCTGTGACGGGCTACACCCAGTTGGAGCTTCCTGGCTGCTTTGTTTATCTACTCAAGCCTCAGCAATGGTGGATGCCCCTCCCCAAGCCAGGCTGCCGCCTCGCAGTTCAATCTTGGACTGCTGTGCTATCAGTGAGCAAGGCCCTGTGGGCATGGGACCCACTGAGCCAGATGCATGATATAATCTCCTGGTGTGCCATTTGCTATGACTGTTGGAAAAGCGCAGTATTTGGGGGGCAGTGTCCCGATTTTCCTGGTATAGTCTATCATGCTTCCCTTGGCTAGGAAAGGGAAATCCCCCAACCCCTTGTGCTTCCCGGGTGAGGCGATGCCCCACCCTGCTTTGGCTTGCTCTCTGTGGGCTGCAGCCACTGTCCAACTGGTCCCAATGAGATGAACCAGGTACCTCAGTTGAAAATGCAGAAATCATCCATCTTCTGTGTTGACCACGCTGGGAGCTGCAGAGCAGAGCTGTTCCTATTCAGTCATCTTGGAACTGGACTGCTACCTACTATTGTTAATGTGTTGCATATTTTCCGTAACAACCCCTTAGCAGATATGTAATTCCCTAAAATTTTCTTCCAGCCTTTCTCATTGGGTTCATTGCTTCCTTTGCCTTGCAAAAACTTACCACCCTGATGGAGCTATGCATGTCTATTTCTGCTTTTGTTGCTTGGAATTTTGGTGCCCATTTAAAAAGATATTTCACAAATGATTCCATTCTCAATGAGATTGTACCCCTGTGTATTCCTCTTTTTTTGTTTCTTTTCTTTTTTTTCTTTCACTCCTTGCAACCTGTGAGTATGGATTCAAGTTGCCCTGAAAGTAAGCTTCCTGTCTTTTATAGGAATTTTATGATGTTTCATGGTTTCAGGTCTTGTGTTGAGGTTTTAAATCCATTTTGAGTTGATTTTTGTGCATTGTGTAATGGAATGGTCCAGTTTCATTCTTTGCATATGGATATTGGCTTTCCTAAAATAATTTAATGAAGAAAATCTCTGTCCCCATTGTCTCTTTCTGATCTCTAATGCTGATTTCATTTGCTTTGGAGGCATACCCAGTAGTGGGATTGCTAGATCATATGGTAATTGTATTTTCTTTCTTTTTTTTTGAGACAGGGTCTCACTCTGTTGTCCATGCTGGGGTGCAGTGGAACAGTCTTGGCTCACTGCAGCCGCCACATCTCAGGCTCAAGAAATTTTCCCACCTCAGCCTCTGTGTACCTGGTACCACAGGAATGTGTCACCATGCCTGCCCAACTTTTGTTGATAGAGGGTTTTACCATGTTGCCTGGGCTGGTCTTGAACTCTTGAGCTCAAGCAATCCACCCACACTGGCCTCTTGGTAGTTGTATTTTCAAATTTTGAGGGAATTCCAACTCTTTACCATAACGTATATACTAATTTATTTTTTCCCCAACTGGAAAAAAGAGTTCCCTTTTCTCCAAATCCATACCAGCATTTGTTTTTAGACTTTTTTTTTTTTTAGTCATGAGGAATGGTGGCTCATGCCTGTAATCCAAGCACTTTGGGAGGCCGAGGTGGGCAGGATCACTTGAGCCCAAGAATTCTAGACCAGCCTAGGCAACATGGCAAAACTTTATCTGTACCATAAATAAAGAAGTATTAGCTAGGCATGGTGGGTGCGTGCCTGTAGTTCCAGATATTCAGGAGGCTGAGGTGGAAGGATCACTTGTGCCCCGGAGGTTAAGACTGCAGTGAATCATGATCCATGCCACTGCACTCCAGCCTGGGTGACGGAGTGAGTCCCTGTCTCAAAAAATGTTTTAAAAAATATTTTTAGTAACATTCATTCCAGTAAGTGAAATGGCATCTGAATGTGTTTTTTTTTTTCGAGACTGAGTCTTGCTCTGTCGCCCAGGTTGGAGTGCAGTGATGAGATCTCGGCTCACTGCAGCCTCAGCCTCCTGAGTTCAAGCAATTATCATGCCTTAGCCTCCTGAGTAGCTGGGGTTACAGGCACGCACCACCACGCCTGGCTAATTTTTTTGCATTTTTAGTAGAGGCGGGGTTTCCCCATGTTGGCCAGGCTGGTCTTGAACTCCTGACCTCAGGTGATCTGCCCACCTCAACCTCCCAAAGTGCTGAGATTACAGGTGTAAGCCACCGCACCCAACCTGAATGTGGTTTTGAAGTACGTTTTTTTTTCTGATGTTGAGGACCTTTTCTCTTACCTGTTGATCAGTTTTGTATCATCTTTGCAGAGATGTTTATTCATGTCTATTCAGGGTCTTTGCCCAATTAGTTTGGATATGTATTTTGATGGTACTTAGTATTTTTTTTTCCTGTGTACATGTTTGGTAACAACCAGTTATCACTCACGATTCCCTGAAATTTTCTAACAGTATATATTTTTTTGAGATACAGTCTCATTCTCTCACCAAAGCTGGAGCACAGTGGTATTTCATGTTACAGTAGCAGGTATTTTGGATATCTACAGCTTTGCAATATAATTTTGACATCAGGGATTATGAATCCTCCAACTTGGTTTATATTTTTCGGGATTCCTTAGATATTCAGGACCATTTGTGGTTCCATATGAACATTAGCATTGTGTATTCACATTTGTTAAATTTCTGTATATAATAAAGTATGTAATTAGAGGGTATGCTGGGACTTTCTTTTTTCCTCTGGGACATTTTGATACATGTATATTTTTAGTAATGATCAAATCAGGGTACTTAGCATGTCCATTCCTTCATGAAGGTATTATTTCTGTGTTATGAGAACATTCAAATTGCTCCCTTCCAGCTTTTTTTGAAAACAACTTTTTTTGTTGTTAACCAGAGTCACCCAGCTGTGGTATAGAACACAATAATATATTTGTCTTAACTAACTACAACTTTGTTTCCATAACCAATCACTCCCAACCCCTCCTTCCACTCTTCTCAGAAGACTAGTACTATACCTTCTACTTATTGAAGGCGAAGTTTTTAAAATTTCATACAAGTGAGATGATTCTGTGCTTATCTTTCTATGCCTGGATTATTTTTTCCAGGTTTATCTGTATGGCTCCACATGAAAATGACATTTTCTTCTTGCGGAGTGTATTGCATTGTGCAGATATATTGCAGTTTCTTTATCCCTTCATCTGTGGATGGCCAGGTAGGTTGATTCCATATCTTGGATATTGTGAATAGTGCTTCATGAAACATGGGAAGGTAGATAACTCCTTAAGTTATAGATTTCCTTTGCATTAAATGCATACCCAGTGTGGGGATGACTAGAAGAACAAGTAGTTGTATTTTTAATTTGTTGAGGAAACTCCAGCTTTTTTCACAGTATTTTATACACTGACTTACATTGCCACCAATAGCGTGTAAGAGTTTCCCTTTTTCAAGTCTACACTGCTGCCTTCCAAAAATTTTATTGCTGTTTATGGCCATATTCATTCTTGGTGAAGTTTGATGGTATCTGAGTGTGATTCTGACTTACATGTTTGGAGTGATTAGTGATGTAGAGAAACTTTCGTTTCACCTGTGAATCAGTTCCATGTCTTCTTTGAAGAAGTGGCTGTGCTGGTCCTTTGCACGTTTTTAGGTTGTGTATTTTTTTTTTTTTTTAAATCTTTTCCCCACTTAGTAGCTTTAGTGTTTGAATATGTTGGATAACAACCCCTTTCAAATTTATGATTTTCCACAGTTTTCCTCCAGTCATTCTTTCTCCTAAGGTAGGATGTTCTCTCTTTGGGTTCATTGTTTTCTGTCCCATGCAGAAACTCTAAAGTGTTTGTCTCACATGTTTATATTTGCTTTTGTCAGCAGCGATTTCTGTGTTCCATCAAGAAAAAAAGATGGCAAATCACTGTTTTGTCTATGGGTATTTTCCTCCTAATTTTTCCTTTTGTTTTTTAAAATTTCTCCTTTGCAACCTGTGTGCACAGATTCAAGTTTCCCCAAAATATACACTGACCCTGTGTTTTTTCCTTGGAGTTTTTTGGTTTCAGAATTTGGATTTGGGCATTCAATTGATTTTGTGTTTTTGCGTATTGTGCAGCATAAGAGAACTGTTTCGGTCTTTTGCACAGGAATATCCAGTTTTCTTAACTGTTATGCCTTTGGTGAGCTTTTGCAAAATATGTTCACTATATATAATTTTGGGTTGCTTATTTGGCTTCCTCATTTTGTTCATTCAGTTGTCTTTCTGTGTGTGTGCCAGTAGCAGATTGTTTGGATCACTCTAGGTTTCCTCTTCCTTAAGAAATTTTTTTTCCAGCTCCTAATCTTGATTTCTAAAATAATACCTACTTGCATTGTGATTAAAAGGTGCACTTTGCAGGTTGGCCACATGGGTATATAGCAGGATAGTGAAGCTTGGGTTCTCAAGGAACCCCATCACCCAGGCAGTGAGCACAGTACCAATTGGATGGTTCTTCCATCAACATTTCCTGTCTCCTTCCTTTCTCTGTCTGGTAGTCCCCAGTGTCTGTGGGTGTATTTGGTGTTTAACTCTGGTGTATGAATGAGAACATGTGGTATTTGATTTCTGTTCTTGCCTTACTTTGCTTAGCATAGTGGCCTCCAGGTCCATCCTTGTTGCTGTTGAGGACATGAAAATTTTTTAAGCTGTGTAGGAATTTTTGGTGTCTATATACTGCAAGTTTAAAAACCTAATCATCAACTGTTAATGGGCACATAGATTGATTTTATTATCCCGGCCCGTGGGATCGTCGAAGCAGGCCCTGGAGGAGGGAGTGGGAATTTGGGGGACAAGAGACAGGAGAAATGGAGACAAGACAGTGCTCTGATCAAGTCTCGTTTAATGGCGGTAATGCAATGCCTTATATACACTTGGAGGGGAAGGGGTTGGGCCAGAGGCGGAGATGATCTCATCGCGGAGGGTGTGGCTAGGTAGGTATTGGTTT
>NW_012101786.1:0-2883 GCF_000951045.1 Mandrillus leucophaeus
CACGTCTGGCTAATTTTTGTACTTTTAGTAGAGACTGGGTTTTGTCATGTTGGCCAGGTTGGTCTCAAACTCCTAACTTCAAGTGATCTGCCCACTTTGGCCTACCAAAGTGCTGGGATTACAGACGTGAGCCACTGCAACCAGCCCAGGGTTGATATTTTAATACCTGTATATACAACGTGTGATGATAAAATTACGGTAGTTAGCATATCCATCACCTTGAATATTTATCATTTTGTTGTTACGAACATTTGTTCAGCTTTGTGAAAATACACGCTAAATTGTGGCTAACCATAATTACCCTATAGTGCTATAAAACACTCGAATTTATTTCTCCTGTCTAGCTGTAATTTTATATTTATTAACCAACCTGTTTCCATCGTCCTCTCTTCCCTACACTTTGCAGTCTCTAATAACCACTATTCTACTCTCAATTTCTGTGACCACCTTTTTTCGTTCATTTTCTTCCGTGTTTTCTTTCTACTCTTTCTTTCTTATCTTTCTTTCTTTCTTTCCTTTGTTCTTTCTTTCTTTTTCTTTCTCTCTTTCCTTCTCTTTCTTTCTTTCCTTCTTTTCTTTCTTTCTCTTTCTTTCTTTCTTCATTCCTTCTCTTTCTTTCTTTCCTTCTTTTCTTTCTTTCTCTTTCTTTCTTTCTTCATTCTCTCTTTCTCTCTTTCCTTCCTTCCTTCTCTCTCTCTCTTTCTCTCTCTCTCTCTCTCTCTCTCCCCCCCCTCCCACATATATGAGAGAACATGCAACATTTCTCTTTCTGCACTTGACTTATTCCACTTAACATATTGTCCTCCAGGCTTAACCATGTTGCTGCAAATAACAGTATTTTATATTTTTTTCTGGCTAAATAATATTCCCCTCTGTATATACACAACAATTTCTTTATCCATTCATCTGTTGATGAACGTTTGGTTTCATTCTGTGTCTTGGCAGTTGTGACTAGAGTTGCAATAAACATGGAGATGCAGCTATCTCCCCAATATACCAATTTCCCTTCCTTTGGATAAATATTCAGTAGTAGGATTGCTGGTTCATGTGGTAGTTCAATTTTTGTTTTTTTGAGAAATGTTTATACTGTTTCCCATAATGGCATACTAGTTTGTGCTTCCACCAACAGTTTGTAAGAATACCGTTTTTCTTCACATCCTAACCAGCGTTTGTTAGTTTTGTCCTTTTTGACAAGAATATTTTTGTCTTTTTAATGATAGCCATTATAACTCAAGTGAGATGATATTTCATTGTACTTTTCATTAGTCTTTCACTGATTATTAGTGATGTTGAGCTTTTTAAAAAGTATATACTTGTTGGATGTTTGTATGCAGTTTTTGTGTTTTGTTTATTTTTTTTATTATTATACTTTAAGTTCTTGGGTACATGGGCACAACGTGCAGGCTTGTTACATATGTATACGTGTGCCATGTTGGTGTGCTGCATCCATTAACTCGTCATTTACATAAGGTATATCTCCTAATGCTATCCTTCCCCCCTCCCCTCTCCCCACAATAGGACCTGGTGTGTGATGTTCCTCTTCCTGTGTCCAAGTGATCTCATTGTTCAGTTCCCACCTATGAGTGAGAACATGCGGTATTTGGTTTTCTGTTCTTGCGATAGTTCGCTGAGAATGATAGTTTCCAGCTGCATCCATGTCCCTACAAGGTTTGACTGTTTTTAAATCCATTTGTTTCCTTGCTGTTAGGGTTTTTTTTAGGTCCTTGAATATTCTAGATGTTAGTTCCTTGTTGGGTAATTAGTTTATAAGTATTTTCTTCCACTCCACAGGTTGTCTCTTCACTCTATTGACTGTTTCCTTTGCTTGTTAGGAAGCTTTTTACTTTCATATGGTCCCATTGGTATAATTTAATTTTGTTGCCTGTGCTTTTGAAGTCTTCATTATAAAACGTTTGCCTACACCAACACCCTAAAGAATTTCTCCTATGCTTTCTTCTAATAGTTTTATATTTTGGGATTTTACATTTAAGTCTTTAACCAATTTTGAGTTCATTTTTGTATATGGTGGGGGTATCATTTTATTCTTCTGCATATGGATATCCAGTTTTACAAGAACGATTTATTGAAGAGATAATGTTAATTTTCCCAGTTAATGTTCTTGGCCCCATTGTGAAATGTCAGTTGGCTGTAAATAAAATAATTTATTTCCAGGTTATCCATTGTATTCCATTTCTCTATGTGTCTGTTTTTATACAAACATCATGCTGTTTGATTACTAGAGCTTTGTAGCATATTTTGAAGTCTGGTAGTGTGATCCCTCCAGTTTTGTTCTTTTGCTCAGGACTGCTTTGGCTATTTGGGATCTTTCATGGTTCCATATGAATTTTAGCATTTGTTTTCCTATTTCTGTGAAGAATATCAATGCCATTTTAACAGGAATTACCTTGAATCTATAGATTACTTTGGGAAGTATAGTGACTTTAACCATCTTAATTCTTCCAATTCATGAGCATGAGATATATTTCCATATTGTGTCCTCTTCAACTTCTGTTATCAGTGTTTTGTAGTTTACCTTGTAGAGATCTTTTATCTCCTTAGTTATATCTATTTCTAGGTTCTTTTTTTTTTTTTTTTTTGGCAGCTGTTGTGAATGAGATTGCTTTCTTGATATTTTAGCTAGTTAATATTGATGTATAGAAATGCTACTAATTTTTGTATGTTGATTTTGCATTCTGTATCTTTACTGAATTTGTTTACCATTCTATGAGTATTTTAGTTGAGTCTCGAGGTTTTTCTATGTATAAGATTATGTAGTTTATGAAGAGGGACAATTTGACTACATCTTTTCCAAATTCTTAGCCCTTTATTTCTTTCTCTGGTCTAATTGTTCTGGCTAGGATTTCTCATACGATGTTGAATAAC
>NW_012101786.1:2933-20643 GCF_000951045.1 Mandrillus leucophaeus
CCTTGAATCTATAGATTACTTTGGGAAGTATAGTGACTTTAACCATCTTAATTCTTCCAATTCATGAGCATGAGATATATTTCCATATTGTGTCCTCTTCAACTTCTGTTATCAGTGTTTTGTAGTTTACCTTGTAGAGATCTTTTATCTCCTTAGTTATATCTATTTCTAGGTTCTTTTTTTTTTTTTTTTTTGGCAGCTGTTGTGAATGAGATTGCTTTCTTGATATTTTAGCTAGTTAATATTGATGTATAGAAATGCTACTAATTTTTGTATGTTGATTTTGCATTCTGTATCTTTACTGAATTTGTTTACCATTCTATGAGTATTTTAGTTGAGTCTCGAGGTTTTTCTATGTATAAGATTATGTAGTTTATGAAGAGGGACAATTTGACTACATCTTTTCCAAATTCTTAGCCCTTTATTTCTTTCTCTGGTCTAATTGTTCTGGCTAGGATTTCTCATACGATGTTGAATAACTGTGGTGAAAGTGAGAATTCTTGTTTCAGTTACTAGAGGAAAGGTTTTCGCTCTTCTCCATTCAATATGACTTAGCTGTCAGTTTCTCACATATGGCCTTTATTGTGTTGAGGTATATTTCTTTAATAACTAATTTGTTGAGAGTTTTTATCATGAAGGGATGTTGAATTTTATTTAACGCTTTTTGTCTCTATTGAGATGATCATATAGTTTTTGTTTTTCATTCTGTTGATGCAATCTATCACATTTATTGATTTTCTTATGTTGAACCATCCTTGCATCTCTGAGATAAATCCCATTTGATTATGGTGTATTATCTTTTTGATGTGTTGTTTTGTTTGTATTTTGTAGCATAGATATTTTCATCTATGTTCATCAAGGATATTGTCTTATAGTTTCCTTTTATTTATTTATTTATTTTTTGTCCTGTTCTTATCTGGTTTAGGCATCAGGGTAATGCTAGTCTCATGGAATGAGTTAGGAATAATTCCTTCTTCTTCAATTTTTGAAAATTGCTTGAGAATAATTTGTGTTACTTCTTTTTTAAAAAGATTGGTAAAATTCAGCAGTAAAGCCATCAGTCCTGGGCTTTCTTTTGTTGAGTGACTTTCTGTTACTGATTCAAACTCATTACTTGTCATTGCTTGTTCAAGTTTTCTATTTCTTCCTAGTTCAATCTTGGTATATTTTATGGGCCCAAGAATTTACCCATTCCCTCCAGGGTTTCCAGTTTGTTGGTGTATAATAGTCTCTAATTATCCTTTGTATTTCTATAGTATCAGTTGTAATGTCTCCTTCTTCATATCCAATTTTGTTTATTTTGGTCTTCTTAATTCATCTAGCTCATAGTTTTTCAATTTTGTTTATGTCTTCAAATAAAACAACTTTTTGTTAATCTTTTCCATTTTTTTACTTATATTTATTTAGTTATTTGATCTTTATTATTTCTTTCCTTTCAAATTTCAGCTTTTATTTTAAAAACAAAAGGTATATATGCAAGTTTGTTAAATGGGTATATTGCATGATGTTGAGGTTTGGAGTATGGATCCTGTCACCCAGGTAGTCAGCATAGTGCCCAATAGGTAGTTTTTCAAACTATGTCCCCCTGTCTTCCTCCCCATCTACTAGTCCACAGCGTCTATTGTTCCCATGCTCACATCCATGTGTGCTCAGTGTTTAGCTCTCACTTATAAGTGAGAACATGCAGTATTTGGTTTTCCATTTCTGCATTAATTCTCTTAGGATAATGGCCTCCAGTTCTACTCATGTTGCTGTAAGAGGACAAGGTTTTCTTCTTTCTTATGGCTGCATTGTATTTCATGGTATATATGTGCCATATTTTCTTTATCCAATCCATCATTTATGGTCACCTAAGTTGCTTCCATGTCTTTGCTATAGTGAATGAGGTGGCAATGAACACATGACTGCGTGTGTCTTTTTGGTAGAATGATATATTTTCCTTTAGGTATGTATACAATAATGGGATTGCTAGGTCAAATGGTAGCACTCTTTTAAGTTCTTTATTTCCAAGTTTTCTATTCTGTTCCATTGGTTTCTGTGACTATTTTTGTACCAGTATCATGCTGTTTTGGTTACAGTAGCCCTATAGTATAGTCGAAGTTGGGTTGTGTGATGCCTCCAGCTTTGTTCTTTTCACTTAAGATTGTTTTGGTTATTGAGGATCTTTTTTTGCATAAGAATTTTAGAATAGTTTATTATAATTATGTGAAGAATGACATTGGTAGTTCAATAGGAGTAATGTTGAATGTATAAATGGTTTTGGGCTGTATGGCCATTTTAACAATATTCTTCCAATGCAGGAGCATGAAATGGTTTGGCTTGGTTTTGTTTTTCATTTCTTTGTGTTTTCTCTGATCTTTCAGCAGTGTTTTATAGTTCTCCTTGCAGATGTCTTTCATGTTTTTGGGTGGCTATATTCCCAAGTATTTCATTATCTCTATGGGTATTGCAAATGGAATTGTATACTTAATTTTGACTCTCACCCTAGACATCATTGGTGTATAAAAATGCTACTAATTATTATACATTGATTTTATATCCTGAAACGTTACTAAAATCATTTATCAGTTGTAGGATTTTGGCAGAGTATCTACGGTGTTCTAGATATTTAATCATATTGTCAGTGAAGATAAATAGTTTGACTTCTTATGTTCCTATTTGGTTGCCTTTTATTTCTTTGTCTTGCCTGATTACTCTGGCTAGGACTTCTAGTAAGATGTTAAACAAGAGTGGTGAGAGTGGGGATCCTTATCTTAATTCCAGTTTACAAAGGGGAATATTTCCAGCTTTTGCCTATTCAATATGATATTGGTTGTGCGTTTGTCATGGATGTCTCATTATTTTGAGATATTTTTCTTTGATGCCTGGTCTTTTGAGAGCTTTTATTGAACGTTTGTTGGATTTTGTCGAAATTCTTTTTTGTGTCTATTGAGATAATCAGATGGCTTTTGCTCTTAATTCTCTTTATGTGGTGAATCAACTTATTAATTTGCCTATGTTGAACCAGCCTTGCAGCCCAGTAATAATGCCTATTTGATCATAGTGTATTAACTTTTTGATGTGCTGCTGAATTTGGTTTGTTAGTAGTTTATTCAGGATTTTTGTGTCTATGTTTATGGTTCATTAAGTACGTTGGCCAAACTTTTTTTTTCATTGTATCTTTGGCAGATTTTGGTATCAGGCTGATGCTGGCTTTACAGAATGAATTAGGGAGGAGCCCCTTCTGTTTTTATATTTTGGAATGATTTCAGTAGGATTCGTACCAGTTCTTCTTTGTACAACTGGTAGAAATTGACTATGAATTCACTGGTCCAAGGTTGTTTGGGGTTGGCATTTTTTTATTGATTCAATTTTGGAACTTATTATTGGTCTGTTTAGGTTTTCACTTTTTTCCCAGTTCAATCTTGGGAGATTTAGTATTTCTAGGAATTTTTTCATTTCCTCTAGATTTTCTAATTTGGGTGGGGAGAGTTTTCATAGTTATCCCACTATTGTTACGTGTCTGTTTAATTCTTTTTTGTAGGTCAAGAAAAATGTGTTATATGAATCTGTGTGCTCCAATGTTGGCTTTGTATATATTTAGGATATTTAAGTCTTCTTGTTGGATTTTACTCTTCATTATCCAATGCTCTTCTTTGTTATTGGTATAAATGGTATTCTTTGTCCTTTTTGTTATTGTTTTAAATAGTTTTATATGATATAGAATAGTGACTCATGATCTCTTTTGTTTCCCATTTGCATGATAGATCTTTCTCCTTTCCTTTCTTTCAGCCTGTGGGTGTTGTTACATGTGAAGTGGGTCTCTTGAAGACAGCAAACAGTTGGGTATTGTCTTTATCCAGCTTGCCATTGTTACGTATTTTAATTGGGGTGTTTAGCCCATTTACATTCAGGCTTAGTATTGATATGTGAGATTTTGAATCTGTCATTGTGCTCTTAGCTGGTTGTTATATAGACTTGATTGTCTAGTTGTTTTATAGTGCCTGTGGGCTATGTGCTTAGGTATGTTTTCATGGTAGCAGGTGTCATTCTTCCAATTCCATATTTAGCATCCTATTAAGGCCCTTTTATAAGGCTGATCTAATTGAAACAAATTCCTTCAGTGTTTGAGTGTCTGAAAAAGATTTTATTTCTCCTTCATTTATACAGCTTTGTTTGGTGGCACATGAAATTATGGGTTGACAAATGTCCATCAGTGACAGATTGGATTAAGAAAATGTGGCACATATACACCATGGAATACTATGCAGCCATAAAAAAGGATAAGTTTGTGTCCTTTGTAGGGACATGGATGCAGCTGGAAACCATCATTCTCAGCAAACTATTGCAAGAACAGAAAACCAAACACCGCATGTTCTCACTCATAGGTGGGAACTGAACAATGAGATCACTTGGACTCGGGAAGGGGAACATCACACACTGGGGCCTATCATGGGGAGGGGGGAGGGGGGAGGGATTGCATTGGGAGTTATACCTGATGTAAATGACGAGTTGATGGGTGCAGCACACCAACATGGCACAAGTATACATATGTAACAAACCTGCACGTTATGCACATGTACCCTAGAACTTAAAGTAAAATTAAAAAAAAAAAAAAAAAAGAAATTATGGGTTGAAATTTCTTTATCTTAAGCATGGTAAAAGTAGGCCCCCAATTTCTTCTGGCTTATAAGGTTTCTACTGAGAGGTTCACTGCTAACCTGATGGGATTTCCCTGTAGGTGACCTGACCTTTCTCTCCAGCTGCCTCTAAGATTTTTTATTTTGCATTGACCTTGGTGAAGCTGATGACTATGTGCCTTGGGGTGGTCATTATTTTACAGTTTCTAGCAGGGGTTCTCTGTATTTCTTAAACTTGCATGTTAACCTCTCTAGTGATATTAGAGAAATTTTCATGGATATACCCACAAATATATTTTCCAAGTTGTTTATTCTATCCCCTCTCCCAGTAATTCCGATGAGTTATTTATTTGGTCTTTTTACATAATCCCATAGATTTGAGAGGATTTGTTCATTTTTAAAATTCTTTTTTTAACCTTATTTTTGTCTGACTGAGTTGATTCAAGTAAGTAACCTTCAAGCACTGTGATTCTTTTCTCAGCTTGGTCTATTCTGCTGTTAATACTGCTGATTGTATTATGAAATTCTTGTAGCGAATTTTTCAGCTCTAGAAGTTCAATTTGGTTCTTTCTTGAAATGACTGTTTTGTCTTTCAGCTCTTGAATCATTTTACTACATTCCTTGATATCCTTTGATTGAGTTTCAACTTTCTAGTGAGTACTGATGAGCTTCCTTGCCATCCGGATTCTGAATTCTGTGTCTGTCATTTCTGAGATTTTTAAACTAGTAAAGAAATCATTGCTGGGAGCCAGTGGACTCATTTGGAGGTAAGGGGACACTATGGGTTTTTGAATTGCCAGAGTTCTTGTGTTGATTCTCATCTCAGTAGGTTTATGTTCCTTTAACTCAGCTATAAGTTAAGTATAGTCAGTTCGCTTCATTTCTGAAATGTTTTAAGAGGGCCAAGGCTCTGTACGTCCATGGTCTTTATTTGTGGCTGAATTATGCCCTTGGTTTCACAGGGGAGGGTTAGCAAATATTTTGGTGTTGTAGTTTGTATTACTATCCAGTAGATGGCACATAAGAGTCATGGGCAGTAGATAGGCTCTTAGCCTTGCAGCTCCTTTGTATTTCCTCGGATTTTCAGCCATGCTCTTCGGTTTAAGAGGAAGAGAGGTGACTCCTTCACCAAGTCTGCTCCTGGGACTTGGCAGAGTCACCTTCTATAACTGGCACTGAGCTGGTATTTCTTTTGTTAAGTGTTCTGGGCCACAGGGTGACCTTGGGCAGCAGCCATGGCAAGCAGATAGGACACACCCTTCCTGGACTGGCCCTGTAGGGAAAGGCATGTCCTACTTCCATGCCAGATCATGGACCCACATGTCTCACCTCTGTCAGTGTCTGAGAGCATGGTGTACTCTACAGTTTGTGTACCAGTCACAGATCTCAGCTCAGCACTCCTGAGCCACGTGTCACAGTCCTACAGAACCAGGACCAGCCTGTGGCTCCATCTTCCAGACCCTCAAGATCAGGTTCCAGGTGCCCTGATGTGCTGCCAGGCCACGAGGAATGTAACCAGGTGGAGAGAAGCACCCAGACTGGCCAGCAGAAGCTGCACGGTGCACATGTTCCTGTGGAGTGGCCAGGCAGGGGCCCTGGAAGGAAGTGACGGACAGGAGGGCCTGCAGAACAGTGATACCCCAGTCCTACAGGGGAGCTGTCCCTGTTTTCTCCTGGCCCAGTGCTTAGCTGGGGCTAGAGCTTCCCAGAGGGAGATATGGAGCTCTGGGGGATGGGCACCTATTGGCAGAGAGTACCTCAGTTTCATGCCGGGTGAAACCATGTCTCTGTCTACTCTCCAGGCGGAGCCTCCTGCCAGTTCAAACATACATGGGGGAAATCAGGTCCTCTGTAGCCCGTCTGTCCGAGGTCCGTGTCATGAGTGGACAGTCCCTTAACTCACCACTTCCCTAGGAGCTGTTTGGAGCCAGGAACTAGCTTTAGCATTCAGGTACCCCATGAAGGGTTGCCAGCTTCCTCCCTCTTTAGCCTCAGTGTCTGCATCATGTCTCCATTCCCAACATTTTCTCTTTGCAGATCTGTTAAAATTATGTTGTTTACTCCAATTTTTGGACTCCGGTGGGAGCAGTGCTTCCTGGCTGCATCTGGTTGGCCATCTTTATTAATTCTTTTCCTCAACTAATTTTAGGTGTGGTTTGTTCTTGTGTCTCTAGTTTTTTGAGATTCATCTTTAAGTTACTTACTGAAATCTTTCTCCTTTTTGGGCATAGGCATTTATTGCTTTAAGCTCACCTTTTAATACTGCTTTTGCTGTGTCCCATAGACGTTTGTGTGTTATGTTTCTATTTTCATTTCTATCAATGATTTTTTTAAATTTCAGTTTTAATTTCTTCCTTTACCCACTGATCATTCAGTTGCATGTTGTTTAATGTTTATATACTTGCATGTTTTTGAATATTCCTTTTGTTGTTGATGGTTAGTTTTATTCAATTGTGGTCAGATAACATACTTGATATGATTACGATTTTTGTATATTTGTAGAGACCTGCTGTGTGGTCTAACATGTGGTCTATCCTAAACAATGATTCATGTGATCAAGAGAAGAATGTGTATTCTGTAGCTGTTGGATTAAATGTTCTGTAAATGTCTGTAAGGTTCATTTGATCTACAGTGCAATTTAACTGCAGTGTTTCTTGGTTGATTTTCTGTCCAGATCAGTGGTACTCAGCCTTTTTGGTGCCAGGGACTGGTTTCATGGAAGACAATTTTTCCATGGACCAGGGAGTCAGAAAAGGGTGGTTCTGGGATGAAACAGTTCCATCTCAGATCATCAGGCATTAGTTAGTATATTAGTCCATTTTCACACTGCTACAAAGAGCTACCCAAGACTGGAAAATTTGTAAAGGAAAGAGGTTCAATTGACTCACAGTTCAGTATGGCTGGGGAGACCTCAGAAAACTTACAATCATGGGGGCAGGCAAAGGAGAAGCAAGGCACCTTCTTTACAAGGCGGCAGGATGGAGAATGAACACAGGAGGAGCTATCGAACACTTACAAAACCATCAGATCTCATGAGAACTCACCCACTATCATGAGAATAGCATGCCAGAAACTGCCTCCATGATTCAGTCACCTCCAGCTGGTCTCTCCCTTGATATGTGGTGATTATGGGGATTGTAACTCAAGATGAGATTTGGGTGGGGACACAAAGCCTAAACATATCAGTTAGATTCTCATAAGAAGAACACAACCTAGATCCCTCGCATGCACAGTTCACAGTAAGGTTCATGCTCCTGTGAGAATCTAATGCTTCTGCTGATCTGACAGGAGGTGGAACTCAGGCCATAATGCTTGCTTGCCCTGCCACTCTCCTCCTGCTGTGCAGCTGGATTACAAACAGGCCATGGACCATAACTGGTCAGGGTCTGCAGCCTGGGGCTTGGGAATCACTGTTCTAGATGATCTGTCCAATGCTGAAAGTTAGGTGCTGAAGTCCCCAATTATTGAGAGTTTTTAAATTAAATATAGTGAAGCTTGTGCTTATATATACTACAAGTACCTTCTCACAGACTTTTGCTTAATTGCTTAATTTTTAACATTGTTTTTAATAGAATAAATTTTGCTATGACAAATGATTTTACTTATAAAATAAATTTAGATTCTTGTTTCACAATATACACTTAACAAATCCAGGTGAAATGTGGAGGAAGAAAGCTTTAGAAGCTTTTAAAGAAAATATGAAGATTATCTTTGTGAAGTTGAAACACAATGAATGCATAAAACAAAAAGGTAGTAACTGACAAATTTGCTACCCCAATATAAGAAGGACAACAAATTAGAGACTTTCAACAATTCTGCATTTCCAATGTTAAGAATAAAATTTGAAAGTTACTCAGTCATGAAAAGAACAGGAAAACTTGATCTAAAAAAAGTCAATAAAACTGATTCAGAAATCATTAATGTTGCAATTTAGCTGATAAAGATACAAAGAATTTAATGTAAATATGTTCAATTACTTAAAGGAATAGATGAAACCAGTGAGTGAATAGATAGTGAATCTCATAAAACAAAATGGAAATTCCAAAAAGAAGTAATTGGAAAATTCTAAATGTGAAATTTCTAAACCCAGCAATTCAATTACTAGGTATATACCCAAAGGAAAATCAATTGTTCTACCAAGAAGATACAGCAGTTGTATGTTCATCACAGCACCATTCACAATAACAAAGTCACAGAATCAACCCAGGTGCCCATCAATGGTGAACTGGATAAAGAAAATGTGGTACATATACACCATGGAATGCTATACAGCCATAAAAAAGAAGCCAATAATGTCCTTTGGAGCATCATGAATGCAGCCAGAGGCCATCATTCCAAGTGAATTAATGCAGGAACAGAAAACAAACTACTACCTGTTGTCGTTTTTAAGTGAGAGCTAAACATTGGATACTCATGGACACAGACATGGAAACAATAGACACTGGGGACTTCTAGAGGTGAGAGAGAGGGAGGACGGCAAAGGCTGAAAAACTACCTTTTGGATACTATGCTCACTACCTCATTCATGCCTCAAACCTCAGCATCATGCACTATTATCTTTGCAGCAAATCTGAACATGTGTCCTATGAATCTAAAATAAAAGTTGAAATTATAAAAAAAGTATAAAGCATTCATGTAATGGAATGCTCCTCAATAATAAAAAGAAACAAGCTGCTGATACACACACACACACACACAAACACACACACAATAGTTTCACTATTATCATAATAATGGAGTAAGAAATTATACTATCTAAATTCTTCAAGTTTCTTGTATACTAATGAAAAATTTCTATAGAAAAAATAGAAATAAAAATAAAACATTCAGTACCAGATATGAATACTTTGTTGGATAAGGTTAATAGCAGCTTGGACACTAATGAAAAAAGATGATATGTTTGTTTAATGGTAGGCCAATAGAAGCAATCCAAACTGAATCAGTGGCTTTAAGAAACTCTCATCCAGGCAGAATGGGTAAACTCAAGAAAAAAATGCTGTTTGAGGAATTCTTTGAAATGCTGGAATGAGAAGGCACTAGTACCTTCCCATTTTCAGTCATTGGCAAGGAGCAGTCAAAGTGAAGTTGACTTTGGCCAGAACATAGTTGTAGATCCAAAATAGTAGCAGTTGAAACAAATAGGGCCCATTTAATTTGCAGCTACCTAATTTGCATTCAACTTCTCCAAATATTTTCCTATAATCAACAATGATTTTATTTTTGGAGTTATGTTTAATTATTCTTAATGCAATAGGACTTGAACATATTTAACTGTTCTAACAAATTTTCTCCATTTTTTAAAGATGCTGCCATTTTTAACTTCAAATTATAGATATATTATTTGCTTTGCCAATTAATTTTTATTAAAAAATTAAAATAGATAAGCGGTGATCCTACTAAATTTCCACCTTTCTTTACATTTCATGCTTAGTAAATCATGATGTAATTTCTTTTCTATAGCTGATTCTGAGCCCATCCTGTATTTTAGCCCCTATCTTTCCTTATTTTAGCTTGCACAGCAAATACAAAATGGATTGCTGCTTTTCTTTTTTACCAGATTCTACTGATCTGTTGCAAAGAACTAGTATTTTGTACTCTTACCTATATATTACCTTATAGTTTTTCAGCCTTTATTCCTCTTTCAAGCTGTTTAGCCAGGATGAGCACAGCCAAATGGTTAAAATTCAAATATAGTTATGTTTGTTAGAGAAAAACGAAAATGATATATTTAAATCTTACTTCTGAACACTTCATTAGTTCAGAATTTGTGAGAATTGTATTAAGTATCCAGTTGAATGTTACATTTGCATTACCTGAGAAGACTTATTGAGTAAAAGAGCTCTAAAAGTTTTTCGTAATGACAATGTTTATCAATTAAAAAACAAATTCTACATAACTTTAATATAATTACATTCCAGTCCAAGTTAAACTAATGCTTTGATATCTTAATTACAAATTTCTAACCATTGTATTTAGTAAAGGAATTGCATGACCTTAGAAATCATAGTTAAAGTCATCTTCTAAATTTCAAAACACACAGAAGACTTAAGTGTAAGCATCTGTATGAACTTTTGAATCCCTTCAGTAAAATTAAGATGAACAGAATTATTTAACCAAAGAAAGCTGTAATCTTATCAATTATATAGAAATATATCTAATATAATAATGGATAAACATTTTACAGTATTCATGGAGAACACAAGTTGGATAATAGGAATTTTACTTTTAGAGTTTCTATTTTGTTCTTTCAGAGTCATCATTTGTTCACTCATTGATCCCATCTATGAATAATAGTGAGACACATTGTAATGTAGGAACACAAGTATTCAGAGAGGTATTCTCTATTGAGAAGGGAGCATTGTTTAACTAGGCTTTGTCATAACCTGACTATTTCTATTATCAGCATACTTGCTCTTTATGTGGTTGCAAGCATAGTTTCCTAAGTTCTAAAGTATTAGGTCCAGGGAGGTCTTCATAAGATAAAGGATTATTATGGTCAGCATAAAAGTTTGCTCCTAATCGGAAATATTATGTTGTCCTGGAATATTATTTAGTCAAATTTTGGATTTTCAGATTTCAAAGTCAAGCCTTGAAAAATAGTCACCACAACTAAATACTACCTTTGTATCTAACTTGAACAACTAAACAACTTCTTATATTACATATTTTATTTCTTCCATTTTAGTTCTATTTATACAATATGCATCAAAAGAATATCATTGCATTTATTTTGTAAATATATACCATCATGTGTATGCGTGTGTATATGTGTGTATTTGTGTGTGTCAGATGTAACATTTATTAAAATTACTTTTCCTTGAAATTAGATGTAGTTTTACTGAAAATGGTAGCATGTCACAGGTTCATTTTTTTCATTAAGTTCTTCTGCTATATAAACTGCCTTAAACAAATTTAAAAAGCAAAAAACATCTCATTTATTGAAGTTCCCATACTAAAGATAAATGATAAACTAAAAGAACCAGAAACAAATGGAAAATAGAGAACGAAGTAGAGGAGAAAAAAATGAAAAGAAAGAGTATATTCATAACCTTTGCTAGATCTGGACAAAGAAAGAGACAAGCTGGTAAGCCAGAATTTTGTAATTTATGATGTATAAGAGTAACGGTGTGTTTCAGAAACAGAATATTTATTTACATCTTCCAACAAAGATGTTTTCCAGGAACTATCCTACTTAACTAGAGGGCAGTATGTCTCCAGGCTGAACAATATATTGAGAGTTTCTTACTTCTAAGTTGCTTAAATATTTTAAATGCCTGAAAGCCTGACCAGTTGGTTGATGGCACAAAAGTAGATCTTTGATTGGGAACATTGGCATTCTTTATCCATGTTTATGGTGGATGGAATGTTCAGTAATTGAGACTCAGGGATTAATTGATTTAATTACCAACTTGAAAGGTAAATCAATCAGCCATATACAGTAGCCAGATTAACTCAAATCTAACCCACAAAGCACTGCATCTCTAACAACAAATATAATTAACTGTCACTCCTAATTATGACTCAAGGACTTGGATATCATGAAACCCTGAAATATCTTCTTTCACTTGTACAACTGATTTGCTCACTTTGTATGTAAGATTCTCTCCATGCAGAAGCAATTTAATTCTATGTTGAGAAAATATTTTTAAAGGAAGCAGTAAAGAAACCCTTAGCTAATGCTGTCTCCAGTCAATTGCTTGTGCTCAGTTATACTATAAAATCATTATAAATTAGTGATCCAAGAATTTTGCTATATGGGGCATGAAAGAGCAAGTGTTCCCAGAACTTAACCCTGTCTGCCCTCCAGAGCCCAGGATAGGATGCAAAAGATATCCAGATGATTCTGAATACCATGACTGACTGTGTCTTTGTTACTTAGCTGTGTCTAATTAACATGCAATAAAGTGCCATAGTAACAGTTTTTCAGTTTATGTGTCAGTCAAGTGAACTTAAACAATTTATTTGGGTGCTAATATTCGGTATTCCTTTTTTAAAAAGTAAATTTCTCAGTTTGGCAGTGTTTATTCAATGGATAATTTCCTAAATGGACACAGTCTTGGTTTCATTTGGAAAAATATAGCTTATTTTTTCTCACTCCATTATCCTTCATTTTAGTATAGCCCTCATTAACATCACATTCACTCTTGGAGGCTAATTTACTGTATGAGTCTCTGACCCTGGCTTTGCCTTTGTTTCAGTCTTCTATGCTGATATAAATGCTTTAATCCAGTTATATCACCTTATATCTGATATATTATTGTTCTTCTGTGGCATATTCTTTGGTGTTTGGTAAAATCTTCATTCAGCTAAGCAAAAGGCTGAAGCTCTCTTCTTTTCTTTGAGATGGGCAGTTTTAGGGCCTGTTTTCCCCAGAATTAAACCCAAATAAACAAATAACATTTCCATCTACCCAGAAGAGAGCCTATCTGCACAGATTTGGAAATCCTGAAGTTAGTTTATTATGTGCATTAGGCCAGAGGCTTTCTCATTAGTTTAATATTTCTGTCATTATGGTGATTTCATTCACTTAGGTGTCTTCTCTCTCTTCTGTGAGTAACAGGTACTTTCTGCAAAATGGGTGCTTCTAACTTTGACATTTTTAGCACTAGACTTTTCTAAGAGTTAACTTTCATTTTCCTAGCAGCACCTACAGAACAATTCTAGTATGCCTACAAAACATTTAGGCAACTCCTAAATGTTCTTCTTCAGGACTGCCATCAATAGTTGGATATAGAATTATTCAAAGAAGTGTCTTATCTGTGGGGTTCAACACTTGTGAAGGCACAGGTACTCTTGCACTTGGATTTGAGCATGCATGTTTCCCCTGGTTTCAGGCCAGAGGAGGAAGTGCTGTCTGTCATGCAAACATTTCCCTTGTCTATTTACTAGATAGTTGCCCACATACATGCCTATCCTCTACCTCTTACCTGGATATGGCTTTGTCCAATGATGTCCCATCCAATAAAGAGGGTCTCCACTTAAACACTGGCTAATAAAGAGATTATCAATAATACACCTATGCTGACAAAGGTCTAATGGTCTTTTAAATGAATGAATGGTACAAGAGCCACAGTTTACAGAAATTATAAAACTGGCAGTAATGCAAATACATTCCACGCCCATGAATTGGAAGAATCAGTATCATGAAAATGACCGTACTGCCCAAAGCAGTCTACAGATTCAATCCAATTACTATCAAAATACCAACACCATTTTTCATAGAATTAGGGAAAAAAAATCTTGAAATTCATATGGAACCAAAATGGGTGGAATAGCCAAAGTAATCCTAAGCAAAAAGAACAAATATGGGGGCATCACATTACCTGAATTCAAATTATACTGCAAGGCTACAGTATCCAAAATAGCATGGTACTGGCATAAATGTAGATACATACACAGATAGAATAAAATAGAGAAAACAGAAATAAAGTCAAATACTTAACAACCAACTGACCTTGACAAAAAATACAAAAACACAAATTGGGGAAAGGACACTCTACTCAATAAATGTTGCTAAGAAAACTGTATAGCCACAGGTAGAAGAATGAACCTGGATCCCTCTCTCTCACCATATGCAAAAATGAACTCAAGATAGATTAAAGACTTAAATCTGAAACCATAAAAATCCTAGAAGAAAACCTAGGAGAAACTCTTCTGGACATCGGCCTAGGTAAAGAATTTATGACTAAGACCCCAAAAACAAACACAACAAAAACAAATAAATTGGACCTAATTAAACTAAGAAGCTTCTGCAAAACAAAATGGTTAGCAGAATAAACAGACAACCCATAGAATGGGAGGAAACGTTTGAAAACTATGAATCCAACAAAGAATCCAAAATATCCAGAATCTACAAGAAACTAAAACAAATCAGTAAGATAAAAACAAATAATTCCATCAAAAAGTGGGCAAATGACATGAATACACAATTCTCACAAGAAGATATACAAATGCTCAGCATCACTAATTATCAGAGAAATGCAAATTAAAACCACAATAAGATACCGCATTATCCCAGAATGACCATTATTTTAAAAGTCAAAAAACAACAGATGTTGGCGTGGACATAGGGAAAAGGAAATGCTTATACGCTGCTGATAGGATGTAAATTAGTACAACTTCTATGGAAAACAGTTTGGAGATTTCTTAAAGAACTAAAAGTAGATCAACCACTTGATCCAGCAATTGCATTACTGGGTATCTACCCAAAGGAAAAGAAATTATTATATAAAAAAGATATCTGCCCATGTATGTTAATTGCAGCACAACTAACAATTGCAAAGATACAGGGTTAACGTCAGTGTCCATCAACTGTGAGTGAATAAAGAAAATGTGGTGTATATAAACCATAGAATACTACTCAACCATAAAAAATAATGAAATAATGTATTTTGCAGCAACCTGGATGAAGCTGAAGGCCATTATTCTAAATGAACTAACTTCAGGAATGGAAAACCAAATACTGTATGCTCTCAGTTACACATGGAAGCTAAGCTATAGGTACGAAAAGCCACACAGAGTGGTATAGTGGACATTGGAGGCTCAGAAGCAGGGACAGTGGTAGGGGGCTGAATGATAAAAACAAAACTACATGTTAGGCACAGTGAACACTACTAGGGTGATGTGTGCACTAAAATCTCAGACTTCACCAATACATAATTCATACATGTTACCAAAAACCACTTGTACCTCGAAAACTACTAAAACAAATATAAAATAAAATAAAACTGGGCCACATAGAGGCCCACACAGAACTTGCTAAGCTCACACTTGGCCAGCGTGCTTCTAACTAATAGACACTATATAGTTTTCCTGGATGCATTCCAAGACTGAGGCAGCCACAGAATCAAACATATCCAGCAAAATGGGAAACTTCTTGAATCCTGCCATACAAATAATAAGTAGCTACAATTTCCAAAAGTTCTTCAGATACCTAATATATTCTTAATATTCAAAGAAAAGGATTGAAACATAATTTTTGTTGCCACTAGAAGTAAGCCGATTCATAGAATCTAGAGAGAAAAATAATAATAATAGTGAACTGCATGCTTAATAGGTACTTAGTACTATTCTAAATGCAGTATTACATTTATATTAACTCAATTCTTATAACATCTCTTCTAAGGAAGATACTGGTACTATATGGCATACAAAAGCTAAACATCGGTAAGTAGTAAAGCCACAATTTGAACTAAATAGTTTTGTTCTGGAGCTCATACTCTTAATGGCCTAGCTCAGTACTATGTCAAAAACAAAACAAAAATCCAATAGGATTTGATTTTTAGTAAATATTAATTGAGAAAGGGATTCTGTGCTCCCTAGTTCCTTCTGAGCCTTGAAGGTATATGCCAAACAATTAGTGGTTGGGTTTAATGTCTTGACAGACAGATCTTGATATAAATTAATTTGGAACCATTTAGGAAGCTAGAACTACCAGGAACAAGGAAGGGAGGAGTACCAATTGTCCTCTACTTTTCTAGATAAGGATCTCACCTAAGGTATATATTTTGTACATCTTAGATATAAACTGGGCTGGATTTTTTTTTTCTTTTTAGCAATTAAATGTTTCTATAAGCAGAGGCAGCTCTTTCAAAGGGGTTATAAACCAGAACATGCTATGATTCTTTCAGTTACTAGCTATGTGATTATGAGCATGTTACTTTATTTTTTTGTCATAGCTTCATCGTTTGCAAAATGAGGATAATAACAGTACTTATCACACAGGGGTTTCTGATAAATAAGTTTATCTGTAAAATTTATAGAATTTTGCTGAGATATGGTAAACACCAGGAAAATATGATTGTGTTCATATCATTATGAATATCCAGAACTCCTAGCCATCATTGGTCAATAAAAGGCCATTTAACTAGCTATGCTATTGCTCACGTTTACATTTCATCCATGATTCCATTGCATTCCCTTCATTTCACCGACCCTTAGGATCTTTATTCTTTCTTACAGATCCCTAGTCTACCTATTCTAAATGTTAGTCATTATCTCCATGATGAGTTCAGCCTCAGAAGTCCAAAGGACAGACAGAGCTACATCATGCCCCCCAACCCCTAACCTCCCTTTCCTCACTGCCCCTGTGCCTGAGGTTTCTAGTTTAGTATTTAAGACTCCTCAGGGCTGTTCTACCTGACTCCTCAACCCGAGATAGCAACCTTCTTAGGGGGTAGCAAGACACACAATTTAATCCCAAATCCCTTACTCACATTTTGCCTTAACCAGTTGTCAAAACTTATTTCCTCCAACTCCCATATGTACCAGTCACTAACTTGTTAAGTTACTTGCAAGTTTTCAACCTTGCTTTACTCATTTGTGATTTTCCTTCTCAGTTCTGAATTTTGGTTCACTTGAAAAACATTCTGGTTCTCAGGCACATTTTCTTTTATCCAGGCTGTACTACTTCAGGCTGCCATAGGAATCACTCCTCCAAATTAAAGAGCCCCCAATGACCTGACCACCCAACACTTCTCTAAGGGGAAATGCCCTTAGAAGCAAGCTTTAGCCCAGACGCATACTATATATTCAGTTAAATAAACAGTGTTGAATGACTACAAAACACACAAGATCAGCTATTCAAATATGTTCATATGAGAAACAATATTGCAATATTTTCAGGTGTTTAATGATGTTGCTTTACAAATCATAACCTTTATCCACAAAAAGGAACAAGCACAAAGGAAGGAGAAATTCTCTCATTTTAAATGCATGATGAGTTTTGTTTTTTAATTCTGAAAACAATTATACAGTAAATTGAATAGAGGATTTCTTGGGAAATTAGTGACTGATCCAAGGAATTGCCAAAGTTCTAATAATCTAGACTTCATTTTGTAACATTTGGAAATGCAATTAGGTAATGTGAACTTCCTGAATATAAAGCACAAACAATTGGCACAAAATCAACTTGATATATTTAAAGTGTAGATATTATTTAAAATTTTTTATTAAACTAAGAGAACATGATGTTTCAGGTCAATTATTATAGCAAGCCTTTCTATCAACATTATGTTGAGAAATAATTATCTATGAATATCTCACATTTTTGCATGATCTGGATATTCTGAGAAGATATTTACAGTCAACTT
>NW_012101786.1:20693-23285 GCF_000951045.1 Mandrillus leucophaeus
TGAGAAAGGGATTCTGTGCTCCCTAGTTCCTTCTGAGCCTTGAAGGTATATGCCAAACAATTAGTGGTTGGGTTTAATGTCTTGACAGACAGATCTTGATATAAATTAATTTGGAACCATTTAGGAAGCTAGAACTACCAGGAACAAGGAAGGGAGGAGTACCAATTGTCCTCTACTTTTCTAGATAAGGATCTCACCTAAGGTATATATTTTGTACATCTTAGATATAAACTGGGCTGGATTTTTTTTTTCTTTTTAGCAATTAAATGTTTCTATAAGCAGAGGCAGCTCTTTCAAAGGGGTTATAAACCAGAACATGCTATGATTCTTTCAGTTACTAGCTATGTGATTATGAGCATGTTACTTTATTTTTTTGTCATAGCTTCATCGTTTGCAAAATGAGGATAATAACAGTACTTATCACACAGGGGTTTCTGATAAATAAGTTTATCTGTAAAATTTATAGAATTTTGCTGAGATATGGTAAACACCAGGAAAATATGATTGTGTTCATATCATTATGAATATCCAGAACTCCTAGCCATCATTGGTCAATAAAAGGCCATTTAACTAGCTATGCTATTGCTCACGTTTACATTTCATCCATGATTCCATTGCATTCCCTTCATTTCACCGACCCTTAGGATCTTTATTCTTTCTTACACATCCCTAGTCTACCTATTCTAAATGTTAGTCATTATCTCCATGATGAGTTCAGCCTCAGAAGTCCAAAGGACAGACAGAGCTACATCATGCCCCCCAACCCCTAACCTCCCTTTCCTCACTGCCCCTGTGCCTGAGGTTTCTAGTTTAGTATTTAAGACTCCTCAGGGCTGTTCTACCTGACTCCTCAACCCGAGATAGCAACCTTCTTAGGGGGTAGCAAGACACACAATTTAATCCCAAATCCCTTACTCACATTTTGCCTTAACCAGTTGTCAAAACTTATTTCCTCCAACTCCCATATGTACCAGTCACTAACTTGTTAAGTTACTTGCAAGTTTTCAACCTTGCTTTACTCATTTGTGATTTTCCTTCTCAGTTCTGAATTTTGGTTCACTTGAAAAACATTCTGGTTCTCAGGCACATTTTCTTTTATCCAGGCTGTACTACTTCAGGCTGCCATAGGAATCACTCCTCCAAATTAAAGAGCCCCCAATGACCTGACCACCCAACACTTCTCTAAGGGGAAATGCCCTTAGAAGCAAGCTTTAGCCCAGACGCATACTATATATTCAGTTAAATAAACAGTGTTGAATGACTACAAAACACACAAGATCAGCTATTCAAATATGTTCATATGAGAAACAATATTGCAATATTTTCAGGTGTTTAATGATGTTGCTTTACAAATCATAACCTTTATCCACAAAAAGGAACAAGCACAAAGGAAGGAGAAATTCTCTCATTTTAAATGCATGATGAGTTTTGTTTTTTAATTCTGAAAACAATTATACAGTAAATTGAATAGAGGATTTCTTGGGAAATTAGTGACTGATCCAAGGAATTGCCAAAGTTCTAATAATCTAGACTTCATTTTGTAACATTTGGAAATGCAATTAGGTAATGTGAACTTCCTGAATATAAAGCACAAACAATTGGCACAAAATCAACTTGATATATTTAAAGTGTAGATATTATTTAAAATTTTTTATTAAACTAAGAGAACATGATGTTTCAGGTCAATTATTATAGCAAGCCTTTCTATCAACATTATGTTGAGAAATAATTATCTATGAATATCTCACATTTTTGCATGATCTGGATATTCTGAGAAGATATTTACAGTCAACTTGAGAATGTTTTTAATATAAGGGAATACTGCAAGATAGTAAAGTTTAGAGCTGTCTCCCGCCCTTGAGATGTTCCAGAGGAGATTTGTTTACACTCCAGAGTAAAGATAAGGTGTCTCTCTTTCTGGAGTGGGTGCTCAGTTACCCAGCAGTTGTATATATGATTGGAGGTTCCTAATTCTGGGCCTTCTCTCCTTTAATTTACCCTACTATATGTGCATGATATGATTTGAACTTCCACACACCACCCTGTGGAGACTGGGACTCAAGGACCTGGAAATGGTACAATAACATTACTCCCAATGATGCTTTTACTGTGAGTAATAAACAGCCTTTGTCTCTGACCCAGATGTCTTTTGATTATATATATATACATATACATATATATACACACACACATACACACACACATATACATATATATAAAAATGTGTGTGTGTAACTCAGCAGCTACATATCTAACTAAGTAACTATAAGTACACTAGCTAGAAGAAAGTTTAGGAGGCTGGGCGTGGTGACTCACGCCTGTAATTCCAGCACTTTGGGAGGTCGAGGCGGGTGGATCATTTGAGGTCAAGAGTTCGAGAGCAGCCTGGGCAACATTGTGAAACCCAGTCTCTACTAAAAGTACAAAAATTAGCTGAGTGGTAATGGCACATGCCTGTAATCCCAGCCATTCGGGAGGCTGAGGCAAGAGAGTCAATAGAGCCTGGGGGTGGAGGTTGGGGTGAGCCGAGATCATCGTGCCACTGCATTCCAGTGTGGGCAACAGAGTGAGGGAAGGGAAGGGAGGGCAGGG
>NW_012101786.1:24078-69160 GCF_000951045.1 Mandrillus leucophaeus
TTGTATCATTTAACATTTGATAACATGTATGTGAGTTCCACTTATTTGATGTCCTCTCTAAAGTCTGAATTGTCAGCTTTTTAATGATGGCATCCTAAGAGGTGCAATAGGAATGCTAGTTATTGTCAGCCTGCACTTGGCATCCACTTCTATATTCTTCTGTTTCCCCAACCCTTGAATGTGATAAAAATTGAAAATCTAAAGCTGCTTTTGCCAAACTTCCTTATACCTAGACTTCTCAATGCAGTTTAGATTATTTCAATGAGACAAATGCCCATAAAATTTGGAAAGTGTCAAGGAAGTGGAGACTATTCTTTTCTGAGATGGTGCAGTTGGTCAAATGGGCTTAGGCAGCAGCTGGATTCCATATTCTTCTCCATCTTACCAGACTCATGGGTATGCGGAAGTTGTAACATCAATAGGGGTGATGGTCAAGACAACAACCAGTTCCTGATCTCTGAGTTACAACTACAGTAGCATTTGCCCTTTAAATCAGAAACAGAGTGCTTGCTTCAGCAGCACATATACTAAAATTGAAATCAGAAGCAGAGCGGTGACCACTTGACTTTTACGTCAATAATTCTGATGATTTTGAAATCAATTAAGCCCCCTTTAAAATGCTTTTCTGCTTAACATTCCTAAAGTACTTTCTATTACCTGAATCTTGATTGGTCCAGTAGACATTAAGGAAAAAAGAAAATTAAAGAATGTAAAAAATATAGACAGGAGTTGTAAACGTGGATTGGCCTAGTATTTAGAATTTCTCTACTTCTCAGTGGAAACTGCTACATATGATTATTATTTTATCACTGTAACAATGTGTTAACAAAGATCAGTTGGCAATATATTAATATTATTAACATTTTTTGAGAACTTACTAGGTACCAGGCACTGTGATAATTAATTTGATGCTGATTATAAACCTAAGTCAATCACAGCACAGTCCTTATTATGTTACCTTAAATCTAATTTAATCATTTCCTACTTTATACTAAAAAGAATTTAAACATAGTTCTATCTAAAACAAAATTATACAGTTCCACTTCTATGTGGCTTCTCTGAAAAAATTTGCTGCTAATTATCACCTTCTACCTCATTGGGAAAATAGATAGGCACTCTCCCAAATGCTTGACCCTCACCTGCAAATTTACCCACTTCCAAATTCCTTTCTTCTTCTGAGGGTTATAATGAAAATGATCACTTTATTCTTGTATAAAATTTATACAAATTTATCATGAAATATGAGGTGTTTGATGACTTGTATCATATCTACCTCTTCAGTCTGAACTTCTGTCATCCTCATTCCAAACTATTTCTAATCTCAAGATACCCAATTAAAAAAAAAAAAAAAAAAACCCTCTCTGCATCACTAAGGGTTCAATGAGATCAGCAAAACTACTACAAATAATATGGAATAAGGTACTTACTACAGGGAATTCAGCTCTTAGTAAGTATAGGAGGTGGTCAAGAAGTCTACACAGGCTATTGTCTGAGTTGAGGTTGAGCCTGAAGAGGTATGGATGATCTTGGCCATGAGACAGAAAGGAAAGCTGAATATAAAGGAGAGAAATAAGAAACTAGAACCACGAGGAAGAGCTGGAACCTTCATCAATCTCTAGGTTCTACTATCAGCTTTAATGCCAGGACTGACCCACAGTAGAAGCTGTCTCCCTTGACTATAGATCTGCTCATATGCCAGGCTAGAATTTTGAGAACCTTTGGGAGAAAACCCAGCGGGAGAGAAAGGAGCTGCAGGCTGCAGATTTACCCATGCCAACAAGATAAGCCAACACTGCCACAGTACTGGACACCCTTCAATAACCTTCAAAAAATAAAATGCTATCAATGCTCTTTCACTTCTTCCTGCCAAATCACATGCGTATGTATCTTGCAGTCATCCATAATCCAGAACAATGCTGGGGAAAGGGATCTTGGAAAGATAGTTAAGGTTCAGCTAAGTTAACACAATATAAGTCTATATGTGTTATTTGGGACTCATTTTAAAAACATACTTCTTCAAGATTTTCTTCCTTGACTAGAATTTTCTCCCAAGACTAGAATTAATGATCCACAGACATGGTCTCAAAACATGATCTACTTCAACTTACCTAATATTTAGCTCACAGTCTGGCTATCTGCCTCTGTAATACAAATACACAACATCCATGAAAACATAAAGTCTGCTAGCACCAAATAGGTGCTGAATATATGTATGCTAAATAAATGAATGACAGTTGAATTATTACATTCCTGTCTCATTAAGAGTAGAAAAACAATCATTTATAAGAAGGAATTGTTTTAAAAACCCATACACATAAATGATTGTGAACACAGGGATATAAACACAGGGATACAAAACATACTTGGGATAAACTAATGAAAGTAAAGGTCTTTATAAGGTAAAAATAAAAAGATGTGATTACATCAGAAAGAAATCACTTGGAGAATGTATTATATTAATTTTTTAAAAGCAACATAGAAGGCTTCCCACATTTGTAGAGAAAAGTGAGTATTTAATTGGAAAAAATAATATCAGTATGTTGAGTACAACATAGAATTAATTATGATATTATATAAAAGCCTCCTAATAATGTTATGGGGAAAAAATGAAAGTATACATTGTCTGAAAGTCATTTTTAAAATTTCAACTAAGACACTGTCTCTTGATTAATAATTGACCCAAGAACAAATTGATTAGTAAATTTTCTGCAGACAAGATGAAGATGAATGAGGGAAGAAAGCCAAGTTAATCCATAAAAATATGTACATGCAAAGAGCAATTGGGTCAAAGGCATGAGACACTGCTGCCATCCTGAAGGAGCAGTCTATGAGAGAAAGGGTGGTGAGCTGTATATGAAAGACACAGAGGAAAAGAAAGAGTTGAGTTGGCTTACAAAAGACTCTCTTCATGATAGGATCAGCCTAAGTGACACACAGGTAAATTACAATTACATAATAAGTGGGATGACTAAAATGAATGGGTTAGGATAATGATTACTTTGGTTTGGTGTAATGGACTATTAAAAGCTTCATAGAAAGAATTCCTAAACATTTTTCAGTACAAGGTGAGAAGTTCGTCTTCTTACCATAAGGCATATGATAGAGCATAGGTAAGATGGGATCCAGTAGAGGGAAATGTTCCTATATATGTTGGCTGAGGGGCTGCTAAGGAGATTTTGGAAAACAAAATTTTCACTATGATTTTCCCGGCCAACTTTTCACCATTGTTACACCCCATAATATGATAAATGTTTTTGAGAGACAAAGATAATTCCAGATAGATATTCCCTACTATCTTTAAACAGTAAATGCCAAAAATGTATGGATTCCTCATTTTTTCTGGATGTCATGGCCATTTTTAGCTGGCATTTCAAATACCTTGAGCCAAATGGAGAAGGACAAATATGGCAAATACAGTCCTCAGTCACCCACACTGATGGCTAATTAATCAATTAATAACACTATAAGTTTTATACATTCAAATTGTATAGAGTTCCTATTGTTGTATGTAAGTATTGTCTCTTTTTTCCCATTTCCCTATTGGTTTAAATCCATTATAACTATTTTAACAGAAAAAAATGTCTGAATGGATTCACTTGGAGTAAAAAGCAATGAATATTTATTATAAATACATCCTTTAAAGGTAAATTACTAAAATGTAATTCTATAGCATTCCTCTTTGTTCTTCAGGCATACAACAGTTTGTGGTTTTTTTCTCATTGTACCTAATATTTGCCCCACAAAATAGAAAAATAAAACTTTTGAGTTTGGAAATGAGCAGACACAGTTTTTTATTGCAAAGGTAAATATTTAAATATTATTAAAAATTAAATATTTTCTCCACCTTTTCCCACTTTGAACAGTTTTGTAATTTATGGAACTAATTTTATTAAATGATTTTGTTTTCACAATTTTAAAAAATTAGCTATTTTGAGGTTTATATGTACATAGATGTTTTCCTTTCCAACTGGTAACTTCCGTGAAGAAAGAGAAAAATGGAAACCAATATGGTGGGTTATTTGTGAATCTCAACCTAGCCTGAAGGCCTTTGGATGTTTGATACACATTAGATTTTCTTCTTCCTCTACACATCTCTACCAAATAAATAAGCATTGGGTGCAATGAGGTGTTTTTACTTTCATATAAATTCCCTTCTTTATTGTTTCATGAAACTATAAAGTATAAACAAACATGTCAAGATAGCCACCAAGCAAAGTTAATGAGTCCTCTTTGTCAGAGTATATGGCCTCCATTAACTTTTTGACACCTGTAGAGAAAATACTTTTAATGAAAGAAAAAAAATGTAGGAAGACAAAAACCATACTTCCCACATTAAAATCATATTTGCAGAGCTGTTCCCAACGCACATTATTTTTCTCCCTACAGAAGATTCCTCACTTTGTTGAACTTAATTTTTATAAGTAAAATGAGTTGTTAGGTTCAGAGATGTAAAGTCTGGGCCAGGGGATTGTATAAAGCATTAAATTTGAAATATGTCAGTGTTAGATTTGCTGGAAAAAAAAATTTGTCGTATTTTCTGACTTGTATTTCTGAAGTTTTTCAATGTATTAAAAGATAAGTTGATTTCAAATATTACATATTAAATGTTTATACAAAAGGAACTTGCTCTTTCAACTATGCCTCTTCTCCCATCACATGTGGATTTTCCTAGTTTTTGTGGGACTGACTACATATTCAGCAATGTGCTTTCATGCCACTTTGGAATCAGTCTGTCATTTACTTAGCAATGAATTAATATCAAGATTGGTCTTCATCTTTGAAAAATGGGCTGTGATTTTTTTAATAAAAAATAAATCTGTATTATTTATTATACTTGACAAGCTACTCAACTAGGCAATATTTAGTGATGTCCCCAGATAGAGAAGATTCAGGTAACATTCTTTAAATATATGAGTCTTTAGTGAATTCTTGGGACTTGGCACTGTTTGTAATTGTTAATTTTACCTCCACCTATGAAAAATGTCAAAAAGTGACTAAGTTCATTAAAGGGCTATCAGCCAATTGAAATCCAGTAATAGATGAAAAATGGTAATTAACTAAAAGCTGCCTTTTTTTTCTTAGTACATTAGACACCTTGAATGGATTTCAAAAATGAAACGATTGACTTAATGTATTCTTAAAATCAACAAATAAAATAGTTTATAATACAATACAAATTAACTTTGCTGAAAGTTTCTCACCTTACCATTAAAATTTAATGAAATAAAGCATTCAAATATTTGTTCTCTTCTTTCATAATAGGCAATATTAATTTTAAAACCTGATAAATAATTTTCTACCATTCTTTTTAGTTATAAATCAAAAGTTCACATTCCTATAAGAAGTAACACTTGTTTATTTTTTTTTTATTTTATTTTTTTTTTTGAAAGGGAGTCTGGCTCTGTTGCCCAGGCTGGAGTGCAGTGGCCGGTACTCAGCTCACTGCAAGCTCCGCCTCCCGGGTTTACGCCGTTCTCCTGCCTCAGCCTCCCGAGTAGCTGGGACTACAGGCGCCCGCCACCTCGCCCGGCTAGTTTTTTTTGTATTTTTTAGTAGAGATGGGGTTTCACCGTGTTAGCCAGGATGGTCTTGATCTCCTGACCTCGTGATCCGCCCGTCTCGGCCTCCCAAAGTGCTGTAATTACAGGCTTGAGCCACCGCGCCCGGCCAAACACTTGTTTAAAAAAACTGTAAACATGAACACATCTGCTTGAAATAATCACAGAAGACTATTCAGTAAGACCTATGCTCTGCATCCACAAGTACCCTGGGTGTCCTCCGATGGATCTCATCCACAAGTGAGAACAACCAAATATCCAGACATTGTGAGAAAGGACAGATAGATGGAAATATTCAAAGTTAAATATGAAAGATAACATTTCTTTTCTTTGGGTGTTGTTATGCTACTTGGTAAGCTAAGAGCTATAATGCTATATATTGGGTGGAGGCATTACCTACTTGCCACAGGATTGAGGAAAGTTTCAAGGAAAAAGTGGAATTCTAAAGAAGAAAGGTGAAGAAAGGTAGGACATTGAGCATAAGAGGACCACCCATTTAGCAGGAAATAATGGGCCAAATGCTGAGGCTGACTTATCTGTTGATGTGTATTATTTTGACTTACAGATTGCTCATCCTGCACTCTGCCATTTTAGTGGTGTGTTTCTCATAAGCGGAGAGTATGCTTTATCAGTTGTTGAATGTCTATGCCCTACTGGTGTTACTAAGTAACACCTTTACAAAGTAGTCTCATAACCTTGAAAATTTTATTCACTTTCAGTGAAGAAGATGCTCTCAGAAAAAAAGCTTTCCTATTATTCTGTGTATTGAAGGCCACAGAACACAAGATACATTGCCATTCCCACTAAATCAGAACAATTTTAAAAGCGTTTCCAACCTGTAGAAAATCTTAGTGTAACAGACTTGAAATGGAAAGAATCTATAGTTACTTTACAAGGCCAAAGTTTTAATGCACAAAAAATAAGAATAAACCTAATGGGAGGGTGCAAACTAGTCCAGAGGGAAAAGAGCCATATCATATACATGTGGTAATTAGATTTCGTTGGTGAAATGCTTTGAATTTGAAAAGTCCTGTGCATTTTATTATGCTATGTAAGTGATCGCTGCAACTAGAGACCAAATTAACTGCTGAGAGTTTCTCTCCTTACCACTCAAATTAAATCTGCAACAGGAGATGGGAAAACTGCTAAGCATACCCGTATACTTTGTTCTGTCTGCATGTCAGCCAACAAGCCAGAAGCATTTTGTAAACCCACCTGGAATGCCACATACACATGACGTCTGTTCATCAGAAACCTTTCTTCTGGCAACTTCTATAGAAAACTACAAGTCTCTCTTCTAGACCAAAGCTCCTTAAGCTATTTGAAATCAGGATCATAGTAAGTGCAACTTAGAATTCCCTAAGTGCCTGCCTAATAGAATACCTCTCTCTCTCTCTCTCACACACACACACACACACACACACACACACACACACACAAAGGTTTTGCTGGATGGGTGAATGAGCAAATGAATTTTCTAGCCTAAATTATGTTTTATGTGACTTAAATCATAGTGACAAGAAAGGATTGTATCAATCAGTAAAAGTAATAATTTTCCTTTTCTTCTGCTCTAATAGCAATAAAAGGCAACCCAGACCAGTTTCCCCAAAATAACCTTTAGACTAACTACCTGTCAGACCACGTGTCTCAGTTTCAAGTTTTTCAAACACTCAAGAATTATGCAGGTCCACATCCTGACTAAGAATGATGCACAAGACAAAAAGATATTGTAACACAAAGTGATGGTTTCAAACGGACGGCTCTATACTAAACAAATAAGAAAATTCAGACTGAGGAGATGCATTTATGTTTTCAGAATTATTATGCCAGAGTGAATAGTCCACAATATTCACAATTTTCTTATAAAATCATTCTGTCATCAATAGTGCTATGTTAAAAAAAAATCAAATCTAACTGGAGAGAAGATATACAAACAGTCACGGAATACTAAATATAATATTTTATTATATCCATCAGATGAAGAGAGGTAATACAAGATCTTAAAAGCCTTAACCAAAGAACTGTTGTGATTGTATGGTGCATATAAATTCCTTGTAATTGACCCTTTTCTCAGGGCATTCTTTTGTCAGCATTCAAGAACCAAATTTGTAAATGCCCAGAGGTTTTGTGTTTTTCAGCTGTGTATGATTTCATTTCTTCCGTATTTTCTCTGTATCAACCTTGGAGACTGATATTTTAGATTTGTTCTTTTATCTCCTAATCTGTTAACTCTGAGGGGAAATAATTACATCATTTAATTAGCTGCATCTGCCCATAATGTTCCCATGTCATTACCTAAAGAATTTTGCTTTTTCTCTGTGTCTCATACTGCAATTCCTTACAAAATATATTATTTACTGACTTAAATTTGATGTGACTTTCATTCTATTCTTTACCTTTGCTTATTATTAATTTGCATTCTCTTCACTTAGTTCTTCAATATTTTTATTTCTTCTCTGCACCTGAATTAGATGTGGATGTGGATTTATGCAGAAAATGAAATATTTGTGTATGGTACATCTATCAAAAAGATTTCATTGCTACTCATATTTACAAAAGCATGCAAAATTAATTATGAAAGCAATTGGAGATTATGTTTCTATGCTATAGCTGCATAACTTCAGCAAGGCAATACCTTGTTCAATAATAAACTACAACCCTTGTTCAACAACCCCATTCCAAGGAACTCAAGGGGAGACGTTACTATACTCTGGTAAACGATCATACAAACCAGATTTTAGTCTCAAGCTAACTAAAATCATCCTTCGTTTTCCACTTATTAAAAAATATTTGAGGCAATTATCTGATAGTTTCACTATCAGTATCATATTTTTAAAAGGCCTTAAGAAAGGAAAATAGACTTTTACAAAAGAAGGAAAAAGGGCACATACATGACTCTCTGATATAACCAAGAGAGCCAGGCACACACTGACACTTAAGAGACTTAAAAATGTTCAAATCCATCTTTATACAAAGTTTAGTGATAATATGTTATGAGCGATCCAGTGGTTAATTGAAACTCTACTGGAGTCCACCTCTTTAACATTAATTGAGGTTGCCTAGCTCATTTATAATTCTGATACCAAAATTGCAAGCTCCGCCTCCCGGGTTTACGCCATTCTCCTGCCTCAGCCTCCCGAGTAGCTGGGACTACAGGCGCCCACCACCTCGCCCGGCTAGTTTTTTTTGTATTTTTTAGTAGAGATGGGGTTTCACCGTGTTAGCCAGGATGGTCTTGATCTCCTGACCTCGTGATCCGCCCGTCTCGGCCTCCCAAAGTGCTGTAATTACAGGCTTGAGCCACCGCGCCCGGCCAAACACTTGTTTAAAAAAACTGTAAACATGAACACATCTGCTTGAAATAATCACAGAAGACTATTCAGTAAGACCTATGCTCTGCATCCACAAGTACCCTGGGTGTCCTCCGATGGATCTCACCCACAAGTGAGAACAACCAAATATCCAGACATTGTGAGAAAGGACAGATAGATGGAAATATTCAAAGTTAAATATGAAAGATAACATTTCTTTTCTTTGGGTGTTGTTATGCTACTTGGTAAGCTAAGAGCTATAATGCTATATATTGGGTGGAGGCATTACCTACTTGCCACAGGATTGAGGAAAGTTTCAAGGAAAAAGTGGAATTCTAAAGAAGAAAGGTGAAGAAAGGTAGGACATTGAGCATAAGAGGACCACCCATTTAGCAGGAAATAATGGGCCAAATGCTGAGGCTGACTTATCTGTTGATGTGTATTATTTTGACTTACAGATTGCTCATCCTGCACTCTGCCATTTTAGTGGTGTGTTTCTCATAAGCGGAGAGTATGCTTTATCAGTTGTTGAATGTCTATGCCCTACTGGTGTTACTAAGTAACACCTTTACGAAGTAGTCTCATAACCTTGAAAATTTTATTCACTTTCAGTGAAGAAGATGCTCTCAGAAAAAAAGCTTTCCTATTATTCTGTGTATTGAAGGCCACAGAACACAAGATACATTGCCATTCCCACTAAATCAGAACAATTTTAAAAGCGTTTCCAACCTGTAGAAAATCTTAGTGTAACAGACTTGAAATGGAAAGAATCTATAGTTACTTTACAAGGCCAAAGTTTTAATGCACAAAAAATAAGAATAAACCTAATGGGAGGGTGGAAACTAGTCCAGAGGGAAAAGAGCCATATCATATACATGTGGTAATTAGATTTCGTTGGTGAAATGCTTTGAATTTGAAAAGTCCTGTGCATTTTATTATGCTATGTAAGTGATCGCTGCACCTAGAGACCAAATTAACTGCTGAGAGTTTCTCTCCTTACCACTCAAATTAAATCTGCAACAGGAGATGGGAAAACTGCTAAGCATACCCGTATACTTTGTTCTGTCTGCATGTCAGCCAACAAGCCAGAAGCATTTTGTAAACCCACCTGGAATGCCACATACACATGACGTCTGTTCATCAGAAACCTTTCTTCTGGCAACTTCTATAGAAAACTACAAGTCTCTCTTCTAGACCAAAGCTCCTTAAGCTATTTGAAATCAGGATCATAGTAAGTGCAACTTAGGATTCCCTAAGTGCCTGCCTAATAGAATACCTCTCACACACACACACACAAAGGTTTTGCTGGATGGATGAATGAGCAAATGAATTTTCTAGCCTAAATTATGTTTTATGTGACTTAAATCATAGTGACAAGAAAGGATTGTATCAATCAGTAAAAGTAATACTTTTCCTTTTCTTCTGCTCTAATAGCAATAAAAGGCAACCCAGACCACTTTCCCCAAAATAACCTTTAGACTAACTGCCTGTCAGACCACATGTCTCAGTTTCAAGTTTTTCAAACACTCAAGAATTATGCAGGTCCACATCCTGACTAAGAATGATGCACAAGACAAAAAGATATTGTAACACAAAGTGATGGTTTCAAACGGACGGCTCTATACTAAACAAATAAGAAAATTCAGACTGAGGAGATGCATTTATGTTTTCAGAATTATTATGCCGGAGTGAATAGTCCACAATATTCACAATTTTCTTATAAAATCATTCTGTCATCAATAGTGCTATGTTAAAAAAAAATCAAATCTAACTGGAGAGAAGATATACAAACAGTCACGGAATACTAAATATAATATTTTATTATATCCATCAGATGAAGAGAGGTGATACAAGATCTTAAAAGCCTTAACCAAGGAACTGTTGTGATTGTATGGTGCATACAAATTCCTTGCAATTGACCCTTTTCTCAGGGCATTCTTTTGTCAGCATTCAAGAACCAAATTTATAAATGCCCAGAGGTTTTGTGTTTTTCAGCTGTGTATGATTTCATTTCTTCCATATTTTCTCTGTATCAACCTTGGAGACTGATATTTTAGATTTGTTCTTTTATCTCCTAATCTGTTAACTCTGAGGGGAAATAATTACATCATTTAATTAGCTGCATCTGCCCATAATGTTCCCATGTCATTACCTAAAGAATTTTGCTTTTTCTCTGTGTCTCATACTGCAATTCCTTACAAAATATATTATTTACTGACTTAAATTTGATGTGACTTTCATTCTATTCTTTACCTTTGCTTATTATTAATTTGCATTCTCTTCACTTAGTTCTTCAATATTTTTATTTCTTCTCTGCACCTGAATTAGATGTGGATGTGGATTTACGCAGAAAATGAAATATTTGTGTATGGTACATCTATCAAAAAGATTTCATTGCTACTCATATTTACAAAAGCATGCAAAATTAATTATGAAAGCAATTGGAGATTATGTTTCTATGCTATAGCTGCATAACTCCAGCAAGGCAATACCTTGTTCAATAATAAACTACAACCCTTGTTCAACAACCCCATTCCAAGGAACTCAAGGGGAGACGTTACTATACTCTGGTAAACGATCATACAAACCAGATTTTAGTCTCAAGCTAACTAAAATCATCCTTCGTTTTCCACTTATTAAAAAATATTTGAGGCAATTATCTGATAGTTTCACTATCAGTATCATATTTTTAAAAGGCCTTAAGAAAGGAAAATAGACTTTTACAAAAGAAGGAAAAAGGGCACATACATGACTCTCTGATATAACCAAGAGAGCCAGGCACACACTGACACTTAAGAGACTTAAAAATGTTCAAATCCATCTTTATACAAAGTTTAGTGATAATATGTTATGAGCGATCCAGTGGTTAATTGAAACTCTACTGGAGTCCACCTCTTTAACATTAATTGAGGTTGCCTAGCTCATTTATAATTCTGATACCAAAATCTGCAAAAATACTTTATTAATGTGTTTATTATCCAATGCCATCAGTCCTTGTTGTTGGTACCAAATAAAAATTAATATATTATGCAAAATTCAAAAGTATTTGAATTGCAAAACACAGCTGGCTACAAGACATTTTCGACATACCGTTAATATTTTACTATATGTAGCAATAGATAGATTTCAAATCACTTTTACTTGCATGAGTCTCCTTAGTCTTGAAAATATTGAAAATCTCATACATTTTCAGATTGAAAAATTGAGAATAAAGGCAGTTCAGTGGCCTTTTGGAGCCAATAGTCAGTTATGGAGCTAATAGTCAGGCCTTGGAACCATGTCTAAATGGAAGTCTAGTAATTCGACTGAACTTACTGAGTACCTACTATTGAGTATCTACTGTGTTTTTCTCAGTTTTCCCATGTCATTATCTGAAAGTGTTTATTTAGTACTTGAGGAACAAAACTGTTCATGAGGTTTGAGAAAATTTTTCTAACTTTGGTAAACATTAATGATTTTTAAATGTGGGTTTAAATACCTTAGCTGAAGCTGATCTGGTTGTAATTTTCTCATGCAGATGAAGATGCTGGCTCTTATACACTCAAGCAATCTGACTACGTATTGACATCCATCAACCACTTTGCTTTGTTTTTCAAAATTTTATTTATTTGAATCCACTTTCTCCATCTAAATTACATTGAGATAGCTAGTTTATTAATAATGATAAAATTTGATATTTCTATTTTTTCATTATGTTTTATATTTCATCAACTGGCTTCTCTTACAAAGAAAGCAAAGAAAGAGACAGGTAGGAACATTTTTCTTATCTTTAGCCTTTGAGGATCCCCAGTTACCCTACTAACTACCCATGCCTGATGTCTCTTCCTATTCTCCCCCTCCAGTCAGTAATTCAAGTTTGGAACACAACTGACTTTATTTGCAAAAAGTACTTGGCTTGGGTAATTTTATGTCATTCAAATGCTTCTATATGGTAACTTGTTTATGTGACCATATCTCTCTTATTTCACAGTTATTTTCTGTGTGTGTGTGTGTGTGTGTGTGTGTGTGTGTGTGTGTGTATATATATATATAAATGTACATACCTGGCCACCAAAGTATTTGAGTCTATGTTCCCTGAGTAAAGTGTAGTTGTCACTTATGAACAACTTCCAAGTGAATGGAGAGATTCATGAAAATAGTATTTTGAGGGGTATTAGAGCTACAAAATGTTTATGAATGATAGGAAGGCCTTGAAAATATGTACTTGCATAAAGTAGGTGCAATATTCATTAAGATGGTAGTGGAGATGAAAAGAGTATGGAAATAACAATAGAGGGAAGCCAGTGAGGCTCCTGGAATAAGTAGCAGAAGTCTCATTGAGCAAACTCCCCACACACACGGCAAATTCCTGGACAGGGACCTCTATAATATTCCATTGTTTGTTTTTGTTGTTGTTATTGCTGTTGTTTTCTCAATCTTTAGCCAGTCTTTTCAGGAACTTTCCTGGTCTTTTTCTTCTATTCTGCCAAATGTAGATACTATAGACGACTACATTTTCTCTTTGGTTCTCTCTTTTCTTATCCTAAGCCCTACTCTCCCCTTTGGGAAGATTTTATCTCTTTATAGATAAAATTATGCTGAGAAGTAGAACAAATTATAATGAAAATGTTACATCTCAAAACTTATGATACACAGCTAAATTGGGACTTAGAGAATTATAGTCTTAAGTGTTCACAAATGATATGGCTTGGCTGTGTCCCCACCCAAACCTCACCTCAAATTGTAATCTGAATTGTAATCCCCACATGTCAAGAGTGGGACCTAGTAGGAGGTGATTGGATCATGGGACAGTTTCCTCCATGCTGTTCTCATGATAGAGAGTGAGTTCTCACCAGCTCTTGTTGTTTGATAAGTGTATGGTGCTTCCCCCTTCTTTCTCTCTCTCTCTCTCTCCTGCCTGCCCTGTGAAGAAGGTACTTGCTTCCCCTTCGCCCCCTGTCATGATTGTAAGTTTCCTGAGGCCCCAGCAATGTGGAACTGTGAGTCAATTAAATCTCTTTCCTTCATAAGTTACCCAGTCTCAGGTAGTATCTTTATAGCAGTGTGAAAACTGCTAATACAGGAAATGACAAAGATTAAAAATTAAATCGTTCATCTTGAAAACTGTGAAAATAGAGGAATAAATTCCCCAAAAAGAAAGGGAAGAAAATATGGCAATAAAATATTTTACTAGGCACATTAAATTGAAAATTCATATAACATGTTGATTAATTGGAATTATCAGTATATAACAAATATGCCTCTAGAGATACAGAAACTCTCGCAAGTTTAATCCATTTAAATTTATTGTGATTACTAAAACATATTAATCCTATCAAACATTTAATTTTGTTCCATTTCTCCTGCTCTTTTCTTTCTTATGGACTTCCTTTGGAATTTGTGTCTTTTTCACTTCATTTTATTTTTTTGTACTCATTTAAACTTATTGATCTCTATTTCTATATTTTAAAGTTTGCTCAAAAAATTTAACATGCACATTTAACTTTAAAAAGTTTGAATTCAGTCGATGTGTTTATTCCCCTTCTGAATGAAATGAGGACTTTAAATACCTTAATTACTCTTTTTGTTTGTTTGTTTTTTTCGAGATGAAGTCTTGCTCTGTCACCCAGGCTGGAGTGCAGTGGCATGATCTCAGCTCACTGCAACCTCCGCTTCCCAGGTTCAAGCAATTCTCCTGCCTCAGCCTCCCGAGTAGCTGGGATTACAGGCACATACCACCACACCCAGCTAATTTTTGTATTTTTAGTAGAGACGGGGTTTCACCATGTTGGCCAGGCTGGTCTCAAACTCCTGACCTCAAATGATTCACCCACCTTGGCCTCCCAAAGTGATGGGATTACAGGTGTGAGCCACAACACCCAGCCTAAATACCTTAATTTCTAACACTTTCTCCTTTACATTTGTTATTTTTGCCAGTGCTTGTATCACTTTTTAACTCTACAAATTAGGCATTCTTCTTACATTTTTTGTATGGGCTACATACATTTGGATTTACCTGTAGGTTCACCATCCTTAAATCAATTTCTTGTGCACTACCTAATGACTGGTCACATATCCACCCTGGAAATTTAGTCTCACACAAATCACATACACTAACATATGAGGAGGGATGTTTGCCAAAAAAGAAAATAGAAAATCTAGATGCTGACAGCAGAGAAAGGGAGAATGGATTTTCGGCAGGCATGAGCAGCAGCTGTCCAGTACAGATGGCCTGGAAGAGGTCAGCAGAAGCCCCTCGCTGACATTCTCTCTACTGTGCCTGGATTTAACCAGAGCTAGCCAATCACTTCTCATATTAAGCACTCAGAATGTTAAATTTCAGGAGTTTCATAAGATGGGAAAATGGGACCATTTTGAAATGACTAAGTAGAATTTACTAGCCCAAGTGGGACTATTATGACTATAGTCGCAACAATTTCATGAAAATCAAAACAAATCGTAAAGCATGGAAATGTTCTGGAAGAGATTTAGCAGGTCAGCCATTTATATTGGTGTAGGCTGATTTAATCAGCAATTGCCACCAGAGAGAGAAATAACAACAAGGCTGTTCTTGAATAAAATAACAGAGAATTACAATTGTCTCCAAAACCACCCAACCTGGTAGCCTTGAAGCATCTTCTTTAATGAATGTCTCAAGTAACAGTCCAGCAGGCTATAGGAAAAGAGCAGTTTACCTCCCAAGGCTATGAGCCTGTTTCTCAGTAGGTCTGCCTGTGGGGGCTTTGCTTGCAAAGTTTGCCTGAAGAAATAGGGTAATGTGATTCTAAATGTGCAGAATTAGAGAGGTATAAAATTGTCCGAATTTTTAAATGAACATTTTCAGAAACTTTAAGATGTTTAGTCATTGCCCAGGACTGGTTTTTTACTGCACTGCAGAGGAGCTATTAGGGAAATGATTTAAGCCCGTTGGGGTAATGAAGGCTTTTGTGTCTATTAGTGTGCTTCTAATTGCATATTTAAAGACTGAGGTACTAGAAATGATGGTGTTACATACCCAATGACCAAGAAAAGAGCAATAGAGACAGCATGGTCTGTTGGATTAAGAACCCACACGGCTCCACCACCCACCCTTGCTACCAATAGAAAGTTGCTCAGCTATGCTGTGCCAGAATCCTTCCATCTGTAGGAAGGCATAAATTACTGGTAACATAATGACAATAGTAATGTCATACACTAGACGTAGATATATTATATAGAAATATACATATTTATTATTTATAGTGCCCTTTTGTTACTATATCAAATATGAAAATTGAATAGAAAAAATATGTGCTACTTGGTAACTTGGGTTAAGAATAAAAGTATGAAGCATGATTATTAAAGGATATGAAACATTCTACTGCTGCAAGAGAAAGGAATTGAGAAGATAAATTATGGTCATCTTATGAACAAGCCTAGAATTAAAATGTCCCAAAATTCATATCACTGAACTCTAAAGAGAACTTGCTGTGCAAGTTGTCTGAGTCAATGAATTCATTACTCTAGATATATTCACTGCATAAAAGCACGAGCCCTTTTAAAAACAGAAGTTAACAATGCAATAGTTGTTGCCTATCTGGCTCCTACAATTGAATTCTTCCCTGTTAATCCTTCTCCTCCTCTGCTTGGTCTTTTCATCACTTTTATTTCTCTGCCTGGTGCTTACATGCTAAGAATTTTCCTGGGATCCAAAATAGAGATCACTTTTCTTACTGATCTAACTCCTTTCTCTCAGGCAATGCCAATCACATACATGATTTCAAATCTCTACACTAATAGCTCCCCAGGTGAGTCCTCCACACCCACTTCACCAGTTGCCTACTTGAACCACAACCCTGTAAGACTTACACGTACTTCACACTCTACCTGTTTTAAATCAATCTTATTATTCTCTTCTCCTCCTCCATCTCCTAAAACACTCTTTCATAATCCCTACTTCATCAAAAAACAGTTCATTTAAACAAATGCCATCTTCATCCATAGGCATTCTATCTACTCTCTGGGTCTGCAAATGATATATTCTGCTCAGATCAAAACACAATCTTCAGGCCAAGCATGCTGGCTCATGCCTCTAATACTTGCACTTTGGGAGGCTGAGGCAGGAGAATCACTTGAGCCCAGGAGTTTGAGGCTAGACTGGGCAATATAGTGAGACCCCATCTCTACAAATAGTAACAATAAAAAATAAAAATAACATATTCTTCTCCATTTGTGCCACAAATGCCTTAGAGAAGGACCTGTTACCTTTCACCTAACTTACCTCTCTACCTACAGATTCTTTTCTCCATTCCACCTGTTCCACATCTTCCTGTTTTGCTAAACTGCAAATCTATGTCACTGCTTTCTATAAATTTCTAGTACCTTCCCAATAACTGTTTTAAAAATCCAAACTCTTTTAAAAGATATGCTATGAATCTCCATTAGTCCTAAGCCTATTTGCTTCCTCCACACTTCACCTAGGCCTTTAGACAAATTTTGTTCTATCTCTGAGCCCAGCATGTCTGTCTAGGCAGCCACGATTTCATTCATGGTACACTATGTAAGCGAGCTGCCTTTCCCCTCACCTTCTCTTTGAAGAAAGCCCAGCCATTGTTCAATATCCATATTAAATGGCATTCCCTTCCCTATTACTCCACTAACAATTGCTTGCTCCTGTAAACCAAAAATGAAACCTAAGCCCCTCAACAGACTGAATGGAATTCCCTCCTGGCCAAGGGGATCCCAAAGGAAACCTGAAAAACTAGTTCAGGCCATGACAGGAAGGGTTGTCAGACATGCCTCATTACACCCTCTGCCTTTTGGAATTTAGGCACAACTGACCAGCATTAACAATAAAATAGAGACCTTAAAACTGACAAAACAAACTGTTTATTGCAATAATATACCCAACTCCAACTTGACCCCAATATAGCATCACATGACAGCACAAACTGAAGGATGTCAAAGTATTATACCCCAAAATATATTTCTCTGATGTATTTTGAAATGGTCCTTCAAAGCCATCTCTTGGGGAAGTTTGCATTCTTTAGAGGATCTCCTCCCCTTTCCAAGTCTTTTCCTGATCCAGGAGAGATTTAGCAGAGAGATTTTGACTAAAAGAGATTTAAAGTTCCATAAATAACATTTACTATCTATTCTCTCTGAAGCTTGCTACCTGGAGGCTACATATACATAACAGGAACCTTAGTTTCCACAACTTCCCTTTTTATATCTGAAGCATTTCTTATTGCTGGCTTCAATTCCGCAGGCAAAGCTTAAGATTTTCAGCCAATTACCTATCAGAAAATCTTCGATTCCACCTATGACCTGTGAGCCCCCACTTCAAGATGTCTCAGCTTTCCGGGCCAAATCAATGTACCCCTTACATGTATTGATTTATGTCTTTGCCTGTAACTTCTGTCTCTCTAAAATGTATATAACCAAGCTGTAACACAATGACCTTGGGCATATGTTCTTAGGATATCTTGAGGCTATTCCCTGAGCCATGATTTTGGCTAGATAATCTTTAAATACTTCAGAGCTTGCCTTTTTCTGTCAGTACTTCCTTGCTAGATCCCCTTTCCTAGTCACTATTAATAGTAACCATATAACACTGAATGTATCTCCCTGTTGCTCTCATTATCACTTCTTCTCAATGGTAACGGTAGTATCTTACTCATCTGCTATGAATAGACTCTCTTACTAAGCACTGGATGGGTATGGCACCTTAAATAGGAAGCAAAAGAGTTTGGCCAAATATAACCCAAAATTTCAAAAAATTTGAAGTAAATTAGATGATCTAAGTTTATGTTTGAGATCATTAAGTATTTTGTTGATTCTGAAAAATAACCTTTGATATGGGTAGGCTGTGTCCCCACCCAAATCTCATCTTGAATTGGAGTTCACCACATGTGTTGGGAGGGACATGTTGGGAGGTAATAGAATCTTGGGGGTGGTTTTTCCCATGATATTCTCATGATAGTAATAAGTTCTCATGAGAGCTGATGGTTTTATAAGGGCTTATCCCTTCACTCAGCTATCATACTTCTCCTTCCTGCCACCACGTGAAGGACATGTTTGTTTCCCCTTCTGCCATGATTGTAAGTTTCCTGAGGCATCCCCAACCATGCAGAAGTGTGAGTCAATTAAATTTCTTTCTTTTATAAATTACCTAGTCTCAGGCAGTCCTTTACAGCAGCATGAAAACAAATTAATACAGTAAATTGATACTGGGAGTGGGGTGCTGCCATAAGGATACCCAAAAATGTGGAAGCAACTTGGAACTGGGTAACAGGCAGAGGATGGAACAGTTTGGAAGGCTCAGAGGACAGGAAGATGTTGGAAAGTTTGGAACTTCCTAGAGACTTATTGAATGGCTTTGACCAAAATGCTGATAGTGATATGGACAATGAAGTCCAGGCTGATGTGGTCTCAGACAGAGATGAGAAATTTGTTGAGAACTGGAATGAAGGTGACTCTTGCTGTTTTAGCAAAGAGACTGACAGCATTTTGCCCCTGCCCTAGAGATCTGTGAAACTTTGAACTTGAGAAGGATGATTTAGGGTATCTGGTAGAAGAAGTTTCTAAGCAGCAAAGTGTTCAACATGTGACTCAGGTGCTATTAATAGCATTTGGTTTTGTGTATTCACAAAGATGTAGTTTGGAATTGGAACTTACGTTAAAAAGAGAAGCAGTTTACAAAAGTTCAGAATATTTGCAGCCTGACAATGCAATAGCAAAGAAAAACTCATTTTCTGAGGAGAAATTCAAGCCTGCTGCAGAAATTTGCATAAGTAACAAGAAGCCAAATGTTAATAACAAGACAATGGGGAAAATGGCTCCTGGGCATGTCAAAAACCTTCATGGCAACCTCTCTCAACACAGGACTGGAGATCTAAGAGGAAAAAATGGTTTCATGAGTCAGACTCAAGGCTCGCCTGCTGTGTGCAGACTAGAGACTTGGTGCCCTGTGTCCCAGCAGCTCCAGCCATGGTTAAAAGGCACCAAGTACTGCTTGTGCAGTGTCTTCAGAGGGTGCAAGCCCCAAGCCTTGGAAGGTTCCATGTAATGTTGAGCCTGCAGGTATACAGAAGTCAAGAATTGAGGTTTGGGAACCTCTGCCTAGATTTCAGAGGATGTACGGAAATTCCTGGATGCCCAGGCAGAAGTTTGCTGCAGGGGAGGGGCCCTCATGGAGAACCTCTGTTAGGGCAGTGTAGAAGAGAAGTGTACAGTTGGAGCCTCCACACAGAGTCTACCCTGGGGCACTGCCTAGTGGAGCTGTGAGAAAAGGGCCACCATTCTCCAGACCCTAGAATTGTAGATCCACCAAAAACTTACACCATGTACCTGGAAATGCTGCAGACACACAATGCCAGTCCATGAAAGCAGCCAGGAGGGAGGCTGTACATGGCATACCTACAGGGACAGCGCTGCCCAGGGCCATGGGAACCTACCTCTTGTATCAGAGTGACCTGGATGTAAGACATGGAGTCAAAGGTGATCATTTTGGAACTTTAATATTTGACTGCCCCACTGGATTTTGGACTTGCATGGGTCCTACAGACCCCAAGAAATTGGCCTATACTTTTGGCCAATTTCTTCCATTTGGAATGGGTGTATTTAACCAATGTCTGTACCTGCATTGTACCTAGGAAATAACTAACTTGGTTTTTATTTTAAGGCTCATAGGCAGAAGGGACTTGCCTTCTTTCACATGAGACTTTGGACTTGGACTTTTGGATTAATGCTGGAATGAGCTAAGACTTTGGGGGACTGTTGGAAAGGCACTATTATGTTTTGAAATTTGAGGACTTGAGATTTGGAAGGAGCCAGAAACAAAATGATATGGTTTGGCTATGACCCCACCAAAATCCCACCTTTAATTGTAGTTTCCATAACCCTTATGTGTGGTTGAAGGGACCTGCTGGGAGGTAATGGTATCATGGGGGAGGTTTCCCCCATGCTATTCTCATGATAGTAAGTTCTCACAAGATTTTACAGTTTTACATGGATCTTCCCCCTTCACTTGGCTGTCATACTTCTGCTTCCTGCCACCATATCAAGAAGGACATGTTTGCTTCCCCTTCCATCATGATTGTAAGTTCCCTGAGGCCTCCCCAGCAATGCAGAAATGTGAGTCAATTGAACCCCTTTCTTTTATAAATTACCTAGTCTCGGGCAGTCCTTTATAGCAATGTGAGAATGGACTAATACACCCACATACTTCATTCAGCCTCAATTTTCTCATCTGTCAAAAAAGGGGGTAGGAGTGGTATTTGCTAGTTTTTCTCAGCACTTTTATTTTACAAATACATAAATCAATGATTTAGAGTTGAAGCTTTAGGCCTGGAAAGTTTTTAAAAAATTTAATAGAGAATTATAATTTGCTTTATGGGAAGACTAAATATTGTAAAGAGTAAACTCTTCCCAAATAAATCTGTAAGTTTAATGTGATCTCAATCTTAATGGGATTTTTTAAAATTGTACAAAATTTATTACAAAATGTATAAAATTATGTGAATTTTAAGATTTATGTGGCAATTGATATTATATATATATACACACAAAGAGAGAGAGAGAATAGCATTTTTGAAAAATAAAAACAAAGTTTGCTGGGAGTGGCACAAAATTGCTCTGCCAGATATAAAAATGTTTTATAAAGTTTTAACATTTTAAGCAGTGTCATATTGCTACGTCAGTAGACAGATTGCAGGAATGGAATAATGAACCAAAAATTAATCTATGCCTGTATGGCAATCAATAACAGAATAGGATTCACTAAGCAGTGGTCAAATAATTAGCTGCTTAATGTATCTTGTTAGAAAATTTTATCATCTATATGAGAAAATAAAATTATATGGCCATAATACAACATATCCAAAAATTTATTTAAGATGAATTAATGCCTTCAAAGATGGCAGAAAAAGCTTTTAATGATACTATACCTTGCTAACTAACACTTGTAGAATATTTACTATATCTTAGACACTGTAAGTGTTCAGGCATTAAATTTATCAATAATCCTATTACTCAGTGAGTAAGGTAAGTACAATTATTATTTTTATTATTATTTCATTTACAGGAAAGGTAATTATGGTACAGAGAGGTTAATAAACTTACTGAAGTGTCACAGTTAACAAGAGACAGAATTAGAATCCAAAATCACGTATTCTTGTCCCAGTATCTTAAGCTCTGAAAGACTCTATTGACCACGAGAGACAAAACTTTCTTTAAAAAACAAAACAAACAAACCAAAAACCCAGAAAGTTTAAATAATAAAGAAAATGGAGATACAAGTTTGACTGAAAACTTGTTTTATTTTATGATAAAGTCAACTTCATGTTTTAAAACACACCACAGATTGGGAGAAAATGCTTGCTGCATAGATTATCTGTAAATCATTATTCTAATCATACATATAAATATGAAATAAACACAAAACTCTATCAAAAAGTAGGCAAAGTATACAAACCTGTGGTTTTAGAAAATCTAATTCAAATATCTAATAGAAAAATAGTCAATCTCATTGGTAAGTAGGCAAATTAAAATTAAAACATAAAGATAATAGCTTTGCCCACAGAACTGAAAAAAATAGAGAAGTCAGTACAATGTCAAATGTTGTCAAGTCCTTCCTCTGAGAATAGAAATTGATCAACCAATTTGGAGGGCAATTTAGCAACGTGTAGAAAAGTTGACGGTGTGACTATTGTTAAAAAAAAAAAAGTGACTAATTCCCCATCTTTGTATCTAACCCTAGACACATCCCTGGCAAATAAAATAATAAGACATACACATGGATATTCACTGTCACATAGTAATAGGGTATTGCTGGAAACAAACTAAGCATTTGTCAAATGAGAACTAGATAAATAAAAGCTGGTATGTACACACAAATATATATATATATATATACACACACACACACACACATACATACACACACACACACACACACACACAAAAGAAATGAGCTAATTCAACACAGATAAATCTAAAAATTTTTTTTTAAAAACAAGAGATTCATTAATGAGATTCATAGTACAATTTAGGCAAATTTGTCAATCACATGAAACAATGTTACAAATTCTCTTTTCATAGCATTTATAAATTCCACTTTTAAAGGACTAGAACTATATACATCAAAGTTATAATATGGTTATATCAAAGGAAAAGAGAAGTGGATATGTAGGAGGGTTAGCCTTATCTATGACATTATAATATTTTTTTAAATATTGTGTTTATATATTACTTACATAATTTTGAAAAATTATGTGATTTAAGACATTAATATATATTTTTTAATTATTTCACAGATAGTAGTATGAACATCTACACAAATTTCAAGGACTTTCAAAGTTATTTTGTCACAAACGGATTGATGCAAATTATTTGAATTTCGAAAGAATCAAGTAGGAAGCAGAAGGGGATGAAAATTTTAAGCCAACTTAAAAAAATCTTTTGCAAGGGATTGTTATTAAATTACATTTTAAGCTACAGAAATGTTATTACAGATATAAAAGCAATCTGTGGCAACTGGAGGAGAAATGCATATCCACTAAAACTGATAAACTGCTGGGGTATCTGCTTTTTCATTTCTTATTATTTGGAATAAGCATAAAGGAACTGATAAGATTGTTTAATTAAAAGAAGTAGAAAAATAGTGTTCGGGAGATAGCCTAATAATAGTCCTATTACTTCCATGTGTATTCAGATCTAGGTCTCACTGTCTGTCTGCAAGAGAACAGTATATTGTAAAGCAAAGCTCTCTTTCTCTGTTTTATTCCTAAAATAGACATAAGAGTAGAGAAGTAAATTTCCTTTTGCACTCAAATTTTTGAAAATTTTATTTGTAAGATTTATATATTTGCTCTAACAAGAACAGCATGTGTAACTAACTCATCAACTGAACCTGCTATTTACAATTTTAAAACCCAAAGCCTAATGCATAATTTTACTGGGATCAATTTGTAATTCACTCATTCATGAAAAAGAAAGGAATGAAATTGATTAAACAATAAAGGTTGCCCCTTTAACCCCTTAGCTAGTTGCAGTGGGTTATTAAGCTTTGCCTTGACTAAGGCCTATATCAGCTCTGTGTTTCTTGGTTTGAACCTCACTGTAGTCTTTTCCCTGAGTTAGGGCAGACAACTTGCCTGTTAGAGCAGCAGTTTTACATGCTTTTATGGAGTACAATGTGTGGTCACATAGCCAGCAATGCAATTCTAGTTCGAGCACCATATTCACTTCAAAATCCCTGGTGATCAGCATTTATGTACAGCTTAGTTTCTCTTAAAACTGAGTTATGCTAACATGGCACACATTTTATCATTTAGAAATATCATAGTGAGTGAATATATCCCATTAATTGTTGTGTCCTACTAGTTGATGTAGACTACCTGATTACATATGTACATACATATATTCATTCATATATTTTCATTTGCTCATCAAATAATTGAAATATTATACTTACTCTGTACTCAGCACTGCACACACACCATCACAAACACAGTTACATCTTCATGTGGTCTCAGGTAAATCACAGGTAAAAGAAAGCCAATTCTGATGTATGTTGAGCATAGCTGATGTAGTTAAGAAAAACTCCTAATTTTCTAGGGAATTGGGGCTCAAATAAATTAAATAACATTCCAAATGCATAGCCTCTAGATCTGGAATGCTCAAATTACTCTTCCCTGATCTAAATCCAAATGGCAATTTATGACCTTTTATCTCATTCTTCATTAAGAATTCCTAAAATGGGATGGTGAATTAGTAAAACAGTGGGCTTCTCTAACTTTATTCTAGGTCTAAGGGGACCATGGATAGGGGAGGAAGGTTCACATCTATCTAGCTATATGAATGTGGCACAAATGCACATTTGCATGTGTATCGTTTATGTGTAGCCATGTAATCTATCCTAAAAATGTTCTAATTCAAAACTGTATTTTGATTATCCTTCAGATTTTTACCTTGGTAGTAAGTCTTCAACTATCAATAATTATCTTGAATATAAATGGATTAAACTTTCCAATCAAAAGACATAGAGTGGCTAAATGAACTGAAAAATGAGACCTAACTGTATGCTCCCTAGAAGAGACTCACTTCACCTTTAAGAATACACATAAACTGGCTGGGCTCAGTGGCTCATGCCTATAATCCCAGCACTTTGGGAGGCCAAGAAGGGCAGATCAGTAGGTCAGGAGTTTGAGACCAGCCTGACCAACATGGTGAAATCCCATCTCTACTAAAAATACAAGAAGTAGCCAGGCATGGTGGCGGGCGCCTATAGTCCCAGCTACTCGGGAGGCTGAGGCAGGAGAATTGCTTGAACCCGGGAGGCAGAGGTTGCCTAGTCTGGCAACAGAGTGAGACTCCAACTCAAAAAAAAAAAAAAAAAAAAGACCAAAAATTAAAAAATAGTGAAAGACATTTCACACAAATGGAAGCCAAAAGAGAGTAGAAATGGCTATACGTGTACCAGACAAAATAGCCTTCAAGTCTAAAACTGTCACACAAACAAAGGTCATTATGTAATAGCAAGTCGATTCATCAACAGGATGTAACAGGTATAAATACATATGTACTTAACATTGGAGCACCTAAATATATAATGCTAATGTTAACAGAATTGAGGAAGAAATAAACTGCAGCACAATAACAATAGGGAACTTAAATATTCCACTTTCAGCAATGGACAGATCATCCTGACAGAAAATCAATAATAAAGCATTAGACTTCAGACCAAATGGCCCTAACAGACACATGGAATATTCTATCTAATAGCAGCAAAACACTTTCTTCTCAAGCCCACATAAAACATTCTCCAGGATACATTATATATTAGGCCACAAAATAAGTCTTAACAAATTTAAGAAGATTAAAATCACATAAATTATTTTTTCTGACCACAATGGTGTGAAACTAGAAATCAAAAACAGGAGAGATTTCAGAAAATTCACAAATATATGAAAATAAAACACCATGTTCCTGAACAACCCAGAAACCAAAGAAGAAATTAAAAGGTATTTTAAAATTTGTTTGAGACAAACGAAAATGGGAGCAAAATATATCAAAACATACGATGCAGCAAGAACAGTTCTAAAAGAGAAGTTCGTAGTAATTAATGTGTATATCAAAAAAGAATAATGATCTCATATAACAAATAAATGAACTAATGTTACACCTCAAGGAGCTAGAAATAGAAGACCAAATTAAGCCCATAGCAGAAGGAAGGAAGTAATAATGTAGTAGACAATGAAACTGAGACTAAAAAAAAAAAAAAAATAGAAAAGATACCCTAGAGTAAGAAAACAGAGAGTAATGTCAAAAGAGTCAAAAGATAAAATTGTGAATGAAAGAGAAGACCACAGAAGTTCAGACCATGAAAATGCAAAAGATCCTAAGACTAATATTAAGAGTTAAACACCAACAACTTGGACAACTTAGAATAGATAAATTTCTAGAAACATTCAGCCTACCAAGACCCAATCATAAAGAAACAGAGTATCTGAAGAGACCATTAATGAGTCAGGAAATGTAATCAGTAACAAATCTTACCTATCAAAGAAAAGCCCAGAACCTTATGCCTTCACTGCTGAATTCTCTCTGACATTTAAAAAAGAAATAGTACTAATTCTTCCCAGACTCTTACAAAAAAGTATGTAAGATGGAACACTTCCAAACTCATTTTATGAGGCCAGTATTACTCTGATACCGAAGCCAGACAAAGACCCTACAAGAAAAGAAAATTACAGGCCAATATCCCTGAAGAACACAGACATGAAAAACTTCTACAGAATACCCACAAACTGAATTCAACAACAGGTAAAAGAATCATTCACCATGATCAAGTGACATTTATCTTAGGCATGTAAGGATGGCTCAACTTTTGCAAACCTATAAGTCTGATATGCCACATTAACCAAATGAAAGATAAAATTATATTATTGTCTCAACAGATGGAAAAAAAAAAGCATTTGACAACATTGAATACACTTTTGTGATAAAAAATTTAATAAATTTGGCATAGAAGGAATGTACCTCAATGCATTAAAGGTCATCATATATGACAGTCCCAGAGTTAACATCACACTTAATGAGGGAAAGTTGAAAGTTTTTCCTCTAAGATCAGAAACAAGACAGAAAAAAAGATTTTCACTTTTGCCAGTTCTGCTTAACATACTACTGAAAGTCCTAGCCAGAGAAATTAGGCAAGAAAAAGAACTAAAGGCATCCAAATTGGAAAGAGAGCAGCCAAGGAGACAATCAACAGAGTGATGAGACAACCTATAAAATGGGAGAAAATATTTGCAAACCATACATCTGATAAGGGGTTTATTCATTATGTAAGGAACACAAACCACTCAGTAGCAACATAACACGTAATCTACAAAAATAAAAATTAAAAAAAAACTGGGCAAAGGACCTGAATAGACACTTGTCAAATGAAGGTATACTAAACATCAACAGGTTTCTGAAAGCATGCTCAACATCACCAATCATCAAAGAAATGCAAACTAAAACCACAATGAGCTATCACCTCATACCTGTTGAAATGGCTGCTATCAAAAAGACTAAAGGTGAAAAGTACTGGCAAGGATGTACAGAAAAGGGTATCCTTGCACACTGTTAGTAGAAATGTAAATTAGTACAGCTATTATGAAAATCAGTATGAAGATTTCTCAAAAATTAAAATGGAGCTACCATATGATTTACAACCCCACTACTGGGTATAAACTCCAAGGAAATAAAATCAGTACATCAAAGATATAACTACATGCCCATGTTTGTTGAAGTATTATTCACAATAGCCAACCTAAGCCAACTTAGATTGATATGGGGTCAACCTAACTGTTCATCAACAGATGAATGCATAAGAAATATATGATATATTAAATATATAATATATAATAATAACAACAAAGCTATCTTTCCAGGTTCCAGCAGCCTTATAATTTAGCTGAGTCAGGTGCTAGGTCTAATGCAGCCTATGCAGGTACTGGGTCTTATACTTGGAGCACAATTTTAGGAAGTCATAATGTAAAAAAGATCAGAAAAAAATTAAAGTTATTTTTCAGAAAGAAACAACTAAATATTAATTGTCAAGGGTTTTCTTTTTTCTTCCTTTTTGAAAGTGAGGTTATGGAGTTACTTATAAAATCATAATGAATTAACATTTTCAATTTCACATGCAGAATTTATTGTAGTTTTTGGCTTGAAGATTTGACATAACCCTCGCAAGGGCAGATTTTTTCCTTTTATGGAGATATGCCTTAAAGTCATATCCATAAAGACATTAGAGTCCAAACTAAAACCCTCATTTTGATAAGAATAAATATAAAAAGTGTTTTATTGATATCTTTGGGACTGTCTTCATAGTTCATGGCAAAAGAAAAAAGATGGTAGAATCTCTGTTTATGTGTACTTTCTTTTACCTTCAGTAAAGCTTTAAACATACTTCCAGAAAGTTTTATAAGGTATTTAATGCTGATGAGAATTTTTTAAACCTTATGTTTAGTTTAACAAATTATTGTTCATCCAAAAGAAGTCTTTCGTTTTTCTTCAATTTTGCAGGCAACTATACTATGTTAATATAAGTTTGTAGTAATCCCTTACGGGAAATTCTAGGTGAGAGTGACTTCATTCCTAGTAAATACAATATTTGTTTTGACAACTTCTAAACATTTGTATTTGATACCCTACTTATTTGATCATCTAAACTCTTCCTTTCAGTGAAAACATTTCTCAATTGTGTATTAAACTTTCTTGTATACTAAGCAAAACCAGACCTCAGCATATCCAGGAACATTTTTGTAAGGATCTGGGGTTTTCGTCAGTGCTTTTTAAGAAATCTGACCCTGATGGAATCCCAGTGGATTAGTGTATTATTTAACTAGAATGTACCCAAACCATACATGATAACAAAAATTTTCCATCAAAGCCTCATTTCAGTGACAGAGCCTTGTCAAATGATTCAGAAGTGCAAGTTCTATTTATTTCTCAGGTGCCACTGAAATACCTTGATTAGTAGGTCCTGGTAATTAGCAAGAGATTTGCCCAAAGATCTATGACCTGGTTTTGTGACTAACATCATAGCATACAATTTCCTTATCTGTTAAATGTAAGTAATAACACTTCACAGTTATTAATATGATCAGGATTTCAGTTGGTCACGTTTTGATGCAGAACTGAGATTTCTGGGCACCAGCAAGATATAGACTTCAGCAGTGTGATGGGCATCTGTATACCAGCCCTATAGCACCTCCTTCTTCATCTTGTTCCTCAACCAGATTTAAATGGTTGACCTGCTTACAGATTGTAACATTCAGAATGTTAAATCTTTGAATGCAAAGATTATCTTACATTTCCCTTTTGCAAATATCCTGCAGCTTGTAGTGAATAATTTGTTACATTGTTCACAATAATTCTTACCTCCTCTTAACTGATGTGAGGTTTTTGATTACTCTGACATTATCGTATTTCTGTCAATATTCAATAGTAGTGATTTATATGGTAAATTATATGGCTCTCTTGATATACTACCCCTTCAATAATCGTGGATTCAAAAAATTATTGATTCTTCCTCCTCCACCACGAACAGCAACAACAAAAATAAAATTTAAAAAATCTTAATTTCTTTTCTGTCAATAGCTCAAATCTATACCTAATTACAATCTTGGATTCTCTCTTTCCTCGTCTAACTTCAATCTTCATTAGCCCTGCAGTTTTATTTCCAAATGTGTTTTGAATCACTCTGCTTCTTTCCATTTTCGCTAGAGACTAAGACATAGAAATGCATCTTATGCCCACTCTTCCCCTAGATAAATGCAACAGACTCTCAGTTGGTCTCTTTTCTTCCATAAATGTCTCCATGTGTATTTCTCATACACACATGAAAGGACACCATTACCATAATTGACGTGGTTTTATTTTTATATAATGACACTTTTCCTAAAGTGGAAATAAGGTGTTTTATTCTAGAAAAATCTGTATAGTACAGTTTTCTGACAGATGGAGGTAAAGTGCCTCTTGAAATGGATACCGTTTTCTAATTTACAGTAAAGCATTGTATGGGCTAGTGGTATCTGTTTCCTCTTTTGTCCCCCCTACAACCCATGCTCCACACAGCAACCCAAAGTATTCTTGTTAAAACTGATACAGGGTTTTGTTAATCTTCTGCTTAAAATCTTTCTTTGAATTCTACTTACACTCTGAATAAATTCCTAATTCCCTTTGCTTCTCAGACCTTACAAAACCTGACCCTGGCCCATTTGTACAAGCTCACCCCCAAACTGTCTTCTACTGGTTTATCATATTCCAGCCAGACGGGCTGCTCTTTGTTTCCTACAACGTGAACCCTCTTCAGGGTTTATACACTTGCTTCCTCTGACTAGAAAATTATTTTCTTTTATCTTCACCTGGCTGGCTCTCTTTCATTCTTTTCATCTTAGTTCAAACATTACCACTTCAGAGAGGGTATAAAGTCTTAACTTATTTAAAGAAGGAGTCCTTTTTCTTCCTAGTTAGTTTACCTTATCACCTTACTTATTTACTTCATAGAATTTGTTTGAAGTCACAAACATTTTGTTTATTTAGTTGTCATCATCTAATCTTTGGCAACTTTGTTGCCAAAATAATAATCCATATAGCTAGGGGTGTCTCTGTGATTATTTCTAATGTCAAAAATGGTGCTTGGCACATTGTAGGATAGGCACTTACTACATTTTTAAATATATTTTCTCATTCCATTTCACTTTTTATGACTGCTATGAACTAAACTATGTCCACACAAAATCCATATATGGAACCTCTAATGCTCAATGTGACTATGTCTGGAGTAGGACTTTTAGGAGGTAATTAAGATTAAATGAAGTCATAAGAGTGAGGTCCTAACTCAATAGAGCTGGCAGCCTTAAAGAGAAAGATCTCTCTCTCCCTCTCTCTCTCTCTCTCTCTCTCTTCCTTCCTTTCTGTCTCTCTCTCTGCACCCTCAAAGAAAAGCATTTGAGGACAAAGCAGACATCTGCAAGCCAAGAGGAGAGCCCTCACCAGAAACAGAACTCTGCTAGAACCTTCATCCGGGAATTTTCAGCCTCCATAACTATCAGAAAACAAATTTGAGTTGCTTAAGCCACACAGTCCACAGTCTTTTATTACAACAGCCTGAACAGACTAAGACAGTGACCAACTCTAAGTGAAGGTTTATACATCATGTGTGTATAGAAACATATAGTTATTGCCTAATTATCTTTTCTCCATTCTATTACAAGAGTCTAATTAGGCCCTAACAATACATAAAATAGCACAGTATGGTTTATGATTAGTTTTTATAAACATTACATTTTTGAGAACTATAGCAATAATACAGGAAAATGATATAAAAAAATAGAGTAAACTCCTGGACTGTAAGAAGTAGTATAATTTAAATAACTCTTCTTTTTCCATTCTCTACTTGTTGAAATGCTTTACATTCTAAGAATCCAACTTAAGTGCCTCTTTCTCCCTCTATCTTTTCAAGCATAATTAATTACTCCCTTTATACTTTCAATGCCCATTGCACATACTTTTATGTGATATTGATTCAATTCTGCTTTGTTGTTAAGGTTATTTGTTAAATCTGGGTCTCTCCCACTAAATTAGAAAACACTCTGCAGCGAGGGCTATATGCCTTGGTTTCTGTTGCTCATGGTATCTAATACACGACTTGTACAAAAGTGGTGATTGATGAATTTTTGTTGAGTAAATAAACAAAGGAATAAATAATTAAGAGGTGGAAATAGAAAAGAAATATTGATACAAAAGTTAAGGCAACTCTGCCAATTTCTGTAGATGATATTCCTGAAAAATATCACAATTTGCACACCTCTGATTGGCAAATTTGAGATCTCAGATAGTAAGTGTATGTGTATATATGTATGCTTGGGGTGTCTGTATATAGGTATATATGTAGAAATATTGGTGTACACACATAATACATGCACATACACACACACATATATATATAGTGTGTGTATATATACACAAAATCAGAGTGAATTTAATTTTTAAAAGATAGCTTTCAAAACATGCAATTTTTATTTTTATTAAAATTTGTTTTGCTACGTAACCATGCAGGACAGTTTTCCAGTCGGCTGGGATGACCTAGTTCTCCCCACTTTTTTCACTTATAGTTCTCCAAAGTAACTGTAAAATGTGCTGAGATAAAGGAGAGCTGGCTAGAACATCCTAGACTCTGTTCCAGTCCCTCCTAGAATCAGAATGTCCTTGAGTACTTCAGCCCAATGAGTCACATGCCCTGGGATATAAAACCCAGGATGGGCTGGTTTCCAAGGTCCCTCATCTGCAGCGCAAGTGGGGCACAAACAGTTGAGAGACTATATCCACCCTGGAAGCTTTCTGTGTCTTGGGGGACTGGCTTATCCTGAATCCTGGCTTCTAGTGCCCCTTGTTGCCCATCTGTAAGTAATAAATCTGTTTCATATAGCCTGTTTGTGGGGATGCCCATTCTTATACCACTCTGATAACAAGTGCATTTGGTAACAAATGCACAGTAAACCTGTTTCACAAACTATTTTCCTGAAGACTTTCTTTATGTCAGTTGTTCAGTAAGCCACTCATCTGATTGGCTAGATTATCCCACAAGTTTCTATTTTACAGACTGAATCTTGTCCTAAAATGTTTTGAACCAGTGCTTAGTGGTTGCATTTCCATTCCTCCTTATATTATTTTCCGAGTCTGAGCAGAATATCCATATAATTAACTGTATTAGTTTTCTTTAATGCTGTAACAAATTATCATAAGCTTAATGCCATAACCCACAAATGTATTATCTTTTAGTTCTGGAGGTGAGAAGTCCAAAATGGTTGGCAGTGCTGCATTCCTTCTGAAGGCTTCAGGAAGAATTCTTTTTTTTTTTTCTAGCTTCTAAAGGCTGCCCACATTCGTTGACTCATGACCCCATTCCAGCAATTATATCACCCCAACATCTATTCACATCTTTGTCTCTCACTCTGATGTATTTGTCTTCCTCTTAAGGTCCCTTTTTATTATATTGGGCCCACTTAGAGAATAAAGAATAATAGGCCAGGTGCACTGGCTCACGCTTGTAATCCCAGCACTTTGGGAGGCCAAGGCAGGCGGATCACGAGGTCAGGAGATGAAGACCATCCTGGCTAACACGGTGAAACCCTGTCTCTACTAAAAATACAAAAAATTAGCTAGGCGTGGTGGCCACGCCTGTAGTCCCAGCTACTCGGGAGGCTAAGGTGGGAGAATGGCGTGAACCCAGGAGACAGAGCTTGCAGTGAGCCAAGATCGCACCACTGCACTCCAGCCTGGGAGACAGAGCAAAACTCTGTTAAAAATAAAATAAAATAAAATAAAATATATAAAATAAAATAAAATAAAATAAAATAAAATAAAATCCCTATCTCAAGATCCTTAACTCATTCACATCTGTAAAGTCCCTTTTGTCGTTTAAGAAAACATGTTCAGAGATTTGGGGGATTGAGACAAGGACATCTTTCAGGAGTTGCTATTCAATCTACCAAACAGGGAATTGTACCAAAGTAGCAGACAGAGCTTGGGACCATGATTTTCTTGACATAGTAGTCTATCAAAAAATAAGAAGAATACCTATTTTGTATGATATATAGAAGAGTTAAGCAATTTTTTCATTGCTATAAATATCTAAAAATCAGTAATTTATTAAGAAAGAATTTTAACTGGCTCACAGTTCTTCAGACAGCACAAGAAGTCCGATGCTGGCATCCACTTCTGGTGAGGGCCTCAGGAAGCTTACAGTGGTGGCAGAAGGCAAAGGGGAAGCTGGTGTATCACATGGTGAGAGCAGGAACAAGAGAGGGGGTTGGAGTGCCACACTTTTAAACAGCCAGGTCTCACTACAACTCATTTACTCTTGCAAAGACAGAACCAAGCTATTCATGAGTGATCTCGCCCACGATCCAAACACCTCCCAACAGGCCCCACCTCCAGCACTGGGTAGCACATTTCAGTATGAGATTTGAAGACAAACATCCAAACCATATCAGGTAGGTTAAACATTTTTGTCATAGTCTCTATAAGAGTCTGAACCAAAGGTATATAAAACATCAAAAACTGGCCGAGCGCGGTGGCTCACACCTGCAATTCCAGCACTTTGGGAGGCCAAGGCGGGCAGATCACGATGTCAGGAGATCAAGACCATCATGCCTTACACAGTGAAACCCCATCTCTACTAAAAATGAAAAAAAAAAAATTAGCAGGGTTTGGCAGCAGGCACCTGTAGTCCCATCTACTTGGGAAGCTGAAGTGGGAACAGCGTGAACCCGGGAGACAGAGCTTGCAGTGAGCCAAGATTGCACCACTGCAATCCAGCCAGGGTGACAGAGCGAGACTTCGTCTCGGGGGGAAAAAAAAAAAAAAAATTAGAAATTTAATATGCAAACTTAAAATTACATTAAAGTAAAATAAATATTGGTTAGAATGTCTTAGTCCATTTGTGCTGCTACAACAAAATATCTGCTACTGGGTAATTTATAAAGAACAGAAATTTACTTTCTCACAATTATTTCATATCCAGGAGCTAAAAACCAGTTGAACTCATGGAGACAGAGGGTAGAATGATGGTTACCAGAGGCTAGGAAGGGTAGTGGGAAGGGGAGGATAAGGAAAGATTGGTTAATTAGTACAAAAACACAGTTAGATAGAATGAATAGGATCTAGTGTTTGATAGCACAATAGGGCAATCATAGTTAACAATGATTTATTGTATATTTCAAAAAACTACAAGAATGGAATTGGAATGTTTCTAACACAAATAAATGAAAAATACTTTAGGTGATGGATATCCTATTTACCTTCATTTGATTATTACACATTTTATGCTTGTATCAAAACATCACATATACCCCCAAAATATGTAAAACTAATAAATATCCATTAAAACTAAAAACAAAGAAAAGTAGAGTAGCTACGTTAATGCCTGGATAAAGTAAATCCATCAACAAAGAAAATTACTGAGGAGAAAGAGGGTCATTACATATTTACCACAGCTTGATTCACTAAGAAGAAATAAAAATCCTAAATGTGTACACACCCAGTAATCGAGCTTCAAAATACATAAAACAAAAATCTAATAAAAACTGAAAAGAGAAATAGACACATATATATATCCAAAGACTTCAATACTCTTCTTCCAATCACTGATAGAACAAGTGGATGAAAATAAGCAGAAATACTGAAAATATAAAAACCCTATTAATTAAATTGACCTAATTAAAATTTATAGAATACACCCAATGATGGCCGAATATACATTCTTTTCAAGTATACCTAGAACATTCACAAACATGGACAATATTCTTAGCCACAAAACAAGACATTACAAATGTAAAAGGAAATATATTCTTAGACCATAACAGAGGTAAATTAGAAATCAGCAAATAGAAAACTCACTGGAAAATTTTCAAATATTTGGCAATTAAACAACACTTAAATAATTCATCGGAAAGAAAGGAAGACACAAAGGGAACTAGAAAATATATTGAACTTAATGGAAATAAAAATAACATATAAAATTTTTTGTGACGCTAAAGCAGTTCTTGGGGGAAATTTACAGCATTAAAATGCTTATATTGGGGAAAAAGGGAAAGGTTTCTGTGGTAGTTGAAAACAGTTTAAAACAGATATGCACCACATAACAAGATTTTTGTCAACAACAGACTTCATATACGACAGTGGTCCCATAAGATTATAATAAAACTGAAAAATTCTCATCACCTTGTTGATGTCATGGTAGCTGCCATAACATCATAGCACCATGCATTATTCATGTGTTTGTAGTGACGCTTGTGCAAACAAACCTACCACACTGCTAGCTATATAAAAGTAGAACATGTATCTTTATAGAATATATAATCATCATCTATTATATACAGTACAGTAATTATTTATTCATCTTACTGTATATAATAGATGATTACATGTGCTATAAAGTACAGTATTATTTACTGTACTCTATATAAGAGATGATTATAATACACAATTATGTTACTGGTTTACATATTTACTACACTGTATTTGTTATTGTTATTTTAGCATGTACTCCTACTTATCTTATATGAAGAAAAGTTAACTGCAAAACAGCCTCAGGCAAGTCCTTCAGGATGTATTATAGGAAAAGGCATTGGTATCATAAGAGATGACATGTCCATGTGTGTTATTGCCCCTGAAGACCTTCTGGTCATATGTGTTGAGGTGGAGGACAGTGATATTAATGATCTCAACACTGTATTGGCCTCAGCTAATGTGTGTGTCTTGGTTTTTAACAAAAAGTTTGAAAAAGGGAAAAAAAGGAAAAATTTTAAAAATATAAAAAGCCTATAGAATAAAGATATAATAAAGAAGATGTTTTTGTATAGCCATACAATGTTTGGGTTTTAAGCTATGTTATTACAAAGAAAACAAAAAGTTCTTTAAATTAAGAAGTTCACAAAGTGCAAAATACTTACAGCAAGCTATGTTATTGTTGAAGAAAGAAAAATATTTTTTACAAATGTAGTGTAGTCTCAGTGTACATTGTTTTTAAAGTCTACAGTAGTGTACAGCATTGTCCTAGCCTGTCACATTCACTGGCCTCTCACTCACTTACCCAATGCAGTTTTCAGTCCTGCAAGATCCATTCATGGTAAGTACTCTATACAGATGTGCCACTTTGTATCTTTTCTACTGTATTTTTATAGTATTTTCTCTGTTTATATACACAAGTTCTTACCATTATATTGCAGTTGCCTACAGTATTCAGTACACCAACATGCTACACAGGTTTTGTTTTTGTTTTTGTTTTTGTTTTTGAGAGGGAGTTTCACTTTTGTTGACCAGGCTGGAGTACAATTTCCTGATCTTGGCTCACTGCAACCTCCACCTCCCAGGTTCAAGCGACTCTCTTGCCTCAACCTCCCAAGTAGCTGAGATTACAAGTGCAGGCCATCACACTCAACTAATTTTTGTATTTTTAGTAGAGATGGGTTTCTACCATGTTGGTCAGGCTGGTCTCAAACTCCTGACCTCAGGTGATCCACCTGCCTCCGCTCCCAAAGTGCTGGGATTACAGGCGTGAGCCACCACGCCCCGCCACTACACAGGTTTTTAGCTTAGGAGCAGTAGACTACACCATATGGCCTGGGTATGTATGTAGTAGGCTACACCATCTAGAATTGTGTAAGTTCACTGCATGATGTTCACACAGTGACAAAATTGCCTAACAAAAAATTTGTCAGAACACATCCCTGTTGTTAAGCGATGCATGAATGTGTATTGTCAAATTATTTAATTCCCTTCCCTTGAAAAGGTGAAGTCCCTCCCCTTGAGGAGGGGGTGCTGATTGCTACCTTATTTCAAGGTGTCTTTGTAAGCTATTGTAATTACAAGCAATTGTAATTAAGACATAAAATCAGTGTCATGAGAGGTAATTAGCTCAATGGCCCAGACTAGATAGTCAGAATTAGACCTACACACATTTACAGATAACTCAATTTTGTCAAAGACACAAAGGCAATTTAGTGGAGAAAGAATAGGCTTTTAAACAAATTGTGTTGGCACGATTGGACTTCCATTTATAGCAATAAATAAGTAAATAAATAAAAAATAAACTTGACCCATACCTCACACTTTATACAAAAATTAACTCAAGATAAGTCATGCACTTAAATGTAAAATGTAGAACTATAAAACTTCTGGAAGAAAATATGAGAGAAAATGTTTGTGATATTGAATTAGACAAAACGTTATTAGATATCACACCAAAAAGCACAATCCATAAAAGAAAAAATGACAAACTGGACTTCCTCGAACTTAAAAACTTTTTCTTTGAAAGAGAATAAAAAGAGAAGGCACATGTCCAACAAAAGAATCATGTTCAGAACATGTAAAAAACTCTCAAACTCAGTAATAAGGAGACAAACAACACAATTTTTAAAAAGGGGCAAATTTTTGAACAATTATATCACCACTAAAGACCCATTAAAATGGCTAAAATGATAAGATAATGACAAAACAAAATTGATAATACCAAGTACCAGTGAGAATCTATAGTAACTGGATCTCTCATACATTGCTGGGGGGAATGCAAAATGGAACAACAATCCCACACCTGGGCACATAGATAATATAAATAAATTTTAGTTTATAGACAAGTCTACATATAATTGTTTAAAGCAGCTCTCTATTCAGAGTGGCCCAAAACTAAATGGTACTCATTATATTCTTTAACAAATGCACACGTAAACAAATTGTGTCACATCCATTCAATACAGGGAAAAAAACTGAAGAAAAATGACAAAATATGGATGGATATCAAATGCATTGTACTTGGTGAAAAAAGCCAGATTGCAAAGGCTACATACTATATTATTTCATTTAGATGACATTCTGGAAAGGCAAAACTACAAGTAGAGAAAACATATAAGAGGTTGCTAGAGGTTGTGAGGCAGGAAGAGGGGTTGTCTATGTAGATGTACCATAGGGGAACTCTTGGATAGTGAAACTGTTCTGTACAAAACTGTGGTGGCAAACATCTGACAGTATAATTTTTTTCAAAATCCATAATCTATTTTAAAGTCTAGTTTTTTTCTTTTTAACGAAATTATTTTTTGCAGAAGCATTTACCATTGGAGAGTGAGTAACCTCTTTAGCAAATACACACACATACACACACACACACACACACACACAGATATAGATACAATCAATCAATCTTCATTATTCATGGATTCCATATTGATGAATTTGCCTACTAATTAAAATTTAGTTATAACCTCAAAATCAAGACTTGCAGCACCTTTATAGTCATTCATGGGCACATGCATGTGCAAGGTGGTGAAAAATTAGAATCTCTTCAGCTGAGACATTCATGTTCCCAGCTGAAGTTAAACAAGAACACATTTTGCCTTTCTGTTTCAGCTCTCATACTATAAATGAATATCCCTTTGATGGATAAACTTAGTGCCATGTTTTTCAGATTTGTGTGGTTTCTTTTTAAAATTGGTGATTTTGCTGTTTCAAATGACCCCAGAGCATAGTACTGTAGTTCTGTCTAGTGTTCCCTAGTGTAAGAAGGCTGTGATGTGCCTTCTGAAGAAAATATGTGTGTATTAGATAAGCATTGTTGAGGCATGAGTTACGGTGCTGTTGGCCAGAAGTTCAATGTTAATGAATCAACATATATTAAATAAGATGCCTTTTTCCAAAACATACATAAAATAAGGTCATATATTAATCAGTGGACAAAAATATTATGACCAGAAACTCAGAAGATTTCCCTATGAGGAGTGGTTCAGTATTCAAATGTTCAAATTCAGTGTTCAAATGACTTTATAGAACGTAATCACTACTGCTGATTAGAATCAAGTATATTACATAGATAGATAGATAATGATCCATTGATAGATAACTTATAAACATAATTATATGTTTGAAACAGTGTCCTATTTTAATTCTAAATATTTTTAAAGTATACAATCACTTTTTAAACACTGACTTGATTTAGTGTTTTATAACTTTTGCTGAAATCATTTTCGCAGTCACAGCTCTTTTGGAGCTTATTCCCAGTTCAAAGATACTACATAAGTTCGGCATCGCACATTTGTCTTTGTGGTATTCCTCAATTTTCAAGTTGTTCAGTGATAAAGGACCCTTGAATGGTACAGCTTAACGCCCTGTAAGCAGTAATATGACTGCAATGAACATTGTTTTTCAACTTACATTATATTAGAACCCTGAATTGAACGTCCTCTTCTCTCAGCTAACAGAATACATTATATGAAAAAAGGACACATATTTATTTCCTTCTATCTAGTTCCTACTTTTAACTTGCAATCCAAACAAATAATGCCATCTAGTTTCTCTACCCATATGTTAATATTATAGCCACCATAATTTGTTTTATAATCATAAAATAATTGTGACTCTTTCTAAAAACAGAGATATTTTCCTTATAAATCAAAGCTCTAGAATTTAACTGTGTTCTAGAGGTGCTACTTGAAATACACTCACGATTCTCTTAAAAGCAGATGTTGCCCCTACCAACAGTAAACACAGGCTTCTTTAGTTAAAGGGTCAAACACATATGATGGAAACTTAAATAACATTTAAGACTAATGAGGTTTTTGTTGTTGTTGCTGTTCTGAGACAGAGTTTCACTCTGTCAACCAGGTTGGAGTGCAGTGGCATGATCTCAGCTCACTGCAACCTCCACCTCCCAGGCTCAAGCAATTCTCCTGCCTCAGCCTCCAGAGTAGCTGGGATTACAGGTGTGTGCCACCATGCCGGCTAATTTTTGTATTTTTAGTAGAGATGGGGTTTCACCATGTTGGCCATGCTGGTCTCAAACTCCTGATCTCAGGTAATCCACCTGCCTCGGCTGCCCAAAGCGCTGGGATTACAGGCGTAAGCCACTGCGCCTGGCCCTAATAAGGTTTTTAAAAACACATTTAATTCCTGCCGAAAAAAAATATCAGTTACAATAAAATGGAGACAATGTTTGAGGAGGTGGCAAAGAAGAGACAGGAGACAGCCCAAAGCGAGATGTTACATTTATGTTTTTTCTTTCTTTCATCTATTGAATATTATGTTTTTGATCCTTTGCAGGTCTATAACCCATTCAGTTCAGTGGTTCTAACTTTACCTTTTATGGGAATATTTGTTAGGACTGAACCTAAGCCAAAATACATAGTTTGTCTCTTTACCCCTCCTTGATATCCATTGATATTTACAGTATCTCCTGCACCAGAATCTCTTCTCTTGCCTGCGAAAGAGAGACTTAAAGCTTTTTCAAGCTTGAAGGGGAAAAGGCTGCATGTAACTTTATTTTCTCTTTGTGTTATTAATAGTACCTTTCCATACTTTAAATAATAAGCATTTATTGTGTTTTTAAATTCAATTGTAATTTCTCTAAAACCTACTGATTGGGAACATTGAGCCTCCTGGAAATACTGAAAAGAACTGAAAAAGAAATCTCAGAAGAGAGATGAGGGATTTCTTTCAAAATAGCACTGGAGTGTCATATAGTTCTTGCTTATAAATTGAAAAAGATTTATGAAATTCCATGGAGATAGAATTGTTTCTGGCTAAGGACCTTATATAAGGGATTTGCACATTTTCTACTTTTTTATTGCAAGTAATGGAATACATACCCCGTGAAGAATGAACATATGGGATAGAAACACTTTTATATGCATGTCTGGGTGGCACTGGAACTCTTTCAGAATATGAATATGAACTGGTGGAAAATGTCAAATATTAAATCCATTGTAAGAATGGATCTCTGGGCTATTTAACATGCATTGTGTGAAAAGACAGAGAAGATCTGGCTTAGGCCTTACACTGTAGAAAAAATGATCCTGACCAGTTTTAGATTTCCTGTTATGAAATGTTAGGGCATATAATTTCAAAGGCCTTTATATGCTAATTCACTCTTTAGAAGTCCTCTCTCAGTTACATTATCATATGCAGATACTGAAAGAATGTACATAAGAGTTTTAAGGGATAAAAGTAAACCAAGAAGCTTTCTTCACTCTGAGTAATGATATATGAATACAATTATTTCAACTGATATTTGTTGAAGGTCTACAGATAGAGGCACTGCAATAAACACCAGTGGTAAGCCATGAAGATTCAATATTCACTTTCCCCACCAAATAACTTGCTGTTCTTCTAGGGCATGACACATTAAAAATACATAAATGATACATAGAAACATGATGTATTAGTCCATTCTCACTCAATTCTCTGCTTAATAATCCTATTAGAGCCACCACTTTGAAAATTCATACCAAAATAATAAGTTTAAAGTAGCTGATTTTTCTCAAAAATCATTACCAGTATGAAACCTTATTTCTTCAGTTTTTATCTAGTATTATATCAAAGGCCAATCCTAAACCCTCACAGTAGATCACTGACAGACTGTTAATCAAAAGTCAGCTAGTCACTAGAGCAATTGTGAGCAGTTACAATAAAATGCAATTTCTGATTCTCTTTCTCATCTTCTTTGCAAGGAATATTGTTATTACAGAAAAATAGTGAACAATGGATTATCATACCAATTGCCCCTAAATGATTACTATATGAATTAGGAAAATAAAAATAAAAACCTATCAACTCTCCCTCTCAGTATTTTTCCAAAATTGAATTTGCGACATGAGTTTCCAGCTAAAAAAAAAAAATTAGTTCCATTAACTGTAGATCAGGTTGTTTTACTCATGATGTTTTTCAGGACCTGACCAGGGAACATGATAGGGTTTTAAATTCTAGAAAGCTAAGAAGGATTTGAGTCTGTTGACATAACTAAGTAAATACGCAAAGAGGAAAATTATGTGCTAGCCAGGCTGGTATCTACAGGCATGATGCTCAAAACAGGAAATCAGAATGCACAGGACATGTGCAGACAGCAAAATTGGTTATACTTTCCTTTTGTTCCTATTAACTCCATTTAAATGATTCAAGGAGTAAATTCATACTAGTCAGATTAGGACCCAACATGGCATAACTTTTAGATCTGCTTTCCTGGTATGGATTCAGGAGGAGAACAAAGGGCAACAAGGAAAATTAGAAGTATCAAATATTTATTAATGTAGCCTGCCTATTCTTCTCCACTGCTGTCCTTCTCCCTTTCTTTTATGTAACTCTCCTGTTGAGAACCCTGAAGGAGTGTGGTTATAAAGTCCAAATGCTTGATGTTAAGGCCCTCCCCAAGCTCACTTCTACCTACTGACCTAGGCTTGCTCCTCATTAACTCATGTTTTCACCGAAAACTTTAGACAAACCAGAGTACTCACTTCCCCAAACACATTTTTCCCTATTTCTATACCTTTGTTCTTACTCTATTTCTCCTGCCTGGGAAGTGTCCCTCAACAAACCCATCTGTACTCATAAAGGCTATGTCTAGTGCAATCTCCTTTGAAGAACTCTCCCTAAATCCCTTATCTCAGTCCTAAATCACTTATTTCTCCTCCTTGCATCCATAGTACATTATTCCCGTAAAATGCATGGCATCTTATACTTCATTACAGTTAATTATATGTCTTATTACCTGAGTCATATAAATGACACAGAGAAAAAATTAAATGTACATACTTCTATTTACTACAGTGATTAGAAAAGTGCTATCTTTCCATAGTAGGTTCTCATGTCTGCTACATTAATTAAATTTGTGCAAAGTTATCTCCTCTGAAAAATGTAGCTTAGTGACAATTAAATGACAGAAAATACTAGGACTATACATATATGATGAATTTGGCGATGGAGAGAAAAATACAGCTGCTTACTGAAACCAACTACAATTTCCAGAAAATTATTAGCTCTTTTCTCCTTGGTTTCTTAGGAGACTGAGCCAGACAACTTTTCTATGTGATACATTTGTTAAACAGTGTGTCTGAGGAAGTCTGTCTGACATTGATAAACTGCTTGAAATTTTGCATTAAAAAGAGGAAGAAATAGCAGAATACATTACTATTGCTTTTAAAAAATGTTGCTCATCATCGATTGTGTGAAGATATTTTTTATGGTAGCTAAGGGGATTACGGCATGTGTACCTGTAATAAATGAATGGTGAGAGAGATGGAAGGAGAGAGAGAGAAGAGAGAGATAGAGAAGATAGATGGAGATTATATAGAGTCACCTCTGACAGAATGACTTACTTTTATTTCCTTCAAGCACAGGCAATAACCTCTCATTTTTCATTGGCTAGAAAATATGTCAACAAAATTTTCCTTTACTTGTCTTCTTTTTCTTTCAGTATCTGCCTCACTTATAAGAATAGAGATAAGTCAAATAACATCCTTTCTCCATATAAACTATCATTGTCACAATTCAGAATATAGGAATTTAGAATACATATATTTGGATCTTTTCTCCTAAATAATGCACTACTGACAAATAGCACAAAGCAAGTAATTTAATTCCAAAACTTTTATAGCAACACGAAAAGAAACATATTTCAGAATATCAATGAGTACTTTAGTAATCACTAAGGTGTATAACAAGATAACATAGAAATTTACTCACTAATATCTCCCTTAAGAGAGAGCTATAGAATTTTTTCTGACTTTTTTCAGTTTTTATTTTTAATTATAAATTGATACATTATAGTTGTATATATTTATGGGTACAAGGTGATGTTATGAATTATGAATATAATATAAAATGATTAAATCAAGCTAATTAACATATTCATCACCTTAAATATTTTTGTGGAGAGAACATTTGAAATGTACTCAGTGAGTTTAAAGTGTACAATTTTTATTTATTATCTTCACCATGCTATGCAATATATCTCAAGGTAAAAAGAAAAAACAAAACTCATTCCTCCTGTCTAACTAAAGCTGTATCCTTTGACCATCGTGTCAAAGCCACATTACATTTATGTTTTTACTTGCGGCACCAGGGAACACTGGCTTCTACATTTACGAATGCTTCTTTTTAAAATGACCAAATTTTTACATATACTTTATTAAACATTATAAATCAATAAGAGTGACAACAATAAAGAGTTCCATCTATTCCCACCCCAGTCAAGCTTCTAAAAGCTATCACCTTTTAGCAGTTTTGGGTTAAGTTCCTCTGTAGGTTACCTTCAGACTGCTAAATAAGTGCTTATACAGCAGCTTCTTAATTTACCACCTTTAGCTCCTGCTATGATTGATGAAGATTTATTTCACACAACTCTCACCACCTCTTCTCAATTTTTCTGGTTATAATATTATTTTTAGTACCTGTGCCTTCACAATGTATAATATACTTCAATTTCAATTTCTTATTTCATCAACTGTGAACTCTGTCCTTTGACACCTCACTTTGTAACATGATGCTGTATGAGGGCAAAATAGTCAAGCTTCCAAATTGTAAGGGTAAGGTGATCACTCTTTCTTTGTTTAATAATTAGAAGGAAGGGGACTGTCTCCCATTCCTCTCCTCCTTCGGGTGCCTCCTTGAAAACATGTCTGATAGAGTCAGATCTTTTAATGTTACAAGGCAAGGTGTGGACCATCTGCTATTGGGAACTGTAAACAAACACATACCTCCAAAGTTAAGAGACACCTCTCAAATTATACAGGAGGCCGGGCGCGGTGGCTCAAGCCTGTAACCCCAGCACTTTGGGAGGCCAAGACGGGCGGATCACGAGGTCAGGTGATCGAGACCATCCTGGCTAACACGGTGAAACCCCATCTCTACTAAAAAATACAAAAAGCTAGCCGGGCG
>NW_012101786.1:69780-71636 GCF_000951045.1 Mandrillus leucophaeus
GGTACCCCTGTGTCACTCAAGAAAAGTATGTTCCTGGCCTCAAAATCAAAAGGAAATCCTTCCAGCTCAAATCATGCTTTATGTTAATTTACCTCATATTTGAATTATGTTTTTCTTATATATTCTTGAGGCTTTTTTTCTTTTTGAGAGAATTAATGTACATTCTCTTCATAATATCCCTAATGACTACAGCTTCCTACTTGTTCTAGCTAGTTCTCAAAATGCATATTGTTTTTGAAGACATTATTCTTAGAGCCCACTGTACTATTCCAATTTGTATCAACTTTTTAGAAAGAGATCTGCTATACAGTTGTTATATTGTAATTTATTTTATTTGATGCTTGAATTAATCCTATCACTTTTGTATTCTCTGTCTTTTCCTTTCTTAATTTTCAGCATTATTTTCCTGGAATATACTCTCAAATAACTTCATCATAAAGTATGCCTAGGTTAAGTTTTCCTGTTATTGCATATGAAGAAATGACTTTAATTCTAAACTGATTGAAAATTTGACTGAGACTATAGTTGTAGACTCAGTTATTTTCCTCCCAAACTTTAAAAGTCTTCCTCACCTGTATTCTCTGACATTTGAACTGTGACTGATGAGAGGTCTGGCATAGTTTAATCCTTGCCCTTTTGCTGGTGATTTTGTTGTTGTTGGCTTTGATTTTAGGTGACTCTTTTATGTATAATCATTTTCTTTAGGTAGTCAAGTCTGTGACACCTTTGGGGTCTTCTTCATCAATTACCACACTCACTAGCTTCGATTTAGCTAGGATTTGTTAATAGCTTTGATTAGCGAAAAAGAAAAAAAGCCAAGACTTTGCCTTCAGAAATCTTTACAAGCTGAACCAAAATAGAGAAGCTGCCAAAGAGAGATGGTGTGACAGAAGCCAGAGAAAGGGAGACCTCCACAGTGTCACAAAGGGAATGACATTTTATAGTTTCCTGACTTTGACTGCATCTTGGAGCAGTGAAAGTCTAATCTCACAATTATTTATTTCTACAACTCTCTCCATTCCCAGTCAGAAACACACTCTCGTGTCTGCTCCTACACCACATTTTCACAAAGTTCTTTTGAACTTCACTTTGGCCCTTCCGCCTACCAATTTCCCAGTCTCTGACCACAGCTCCTTTGCTTCCAGTTCCTACGTCCCTTTTTCCACTCATAGTTGCACTTTAATTTCATCATAATCCCCCATCTTTTCGGGGTTGGCTTTGCTGTCTTGCCTATCCATCACTTCAACTGCCTTATTTTAATGCTGTTAACTTATTACCTGTTTTGGATTTTTCACTTCAACATCCTTCAGTGACTCACATTTCCATGGAATTACAGAGCGCTGTTAGAGAAAACTACGATGCGATGCTATGCATACTGTTTCTACTATAAATTAATGATTTCCAGCCTGATGGGGGCCCTCAATGCTATGTGACAATTCAAATAAACATATTATTTCCCCTTGATAGTGGCAATTAAATTTTTGCCATTGCTTATCATGTTTCCCATTACCAACTGGTTTGCTTCTCCCATCTCAAGGAGAATAAAAGCGATAGAAAATATATGCCCTCATCTATCCTTTTACATATAATGATCTGCTTCCCTTCATCTTTGATAGTGCCAGGCAAAGGAAGTGATGGCTTTTAAATATAGAGTAAGGAACACATTTACTTAGTTTATGGACTTGTACTAAGTGTGAGCATAGTCCACAAATAAAGGCTAAAAAGTAGAAATCGTAGAGGCCACATTTTCTTACAAAAAAACTGTAAAATACAAAGTAAAATTAGGCTATTACATGAGCATATCTACAGCATTTGCTAGTTTCATGCACTATTATAAATATATTATACATAATATG
>NW_012101786.1:72846-78253 GCF_000951045.1 Mandrillus leucophaeus
ACATAAATTTCTTTCTCAAAAAAACTATACTAAAACATAAGTAGTGTAGCGTTCTAAAGTGCATAAAAGATCTGAAATAGAGAAAAATTATCTTCTATTTCAAAAGAGTATAAGACATTTTAGTTGTGAAGCTATTTGTACATCTATTCCTATAAAATGATTAGTCATTATATAACTATAATTATATAAATACTTATTAAATATAGGCCAGACATGGTAGCTTATAATCGTTTGTAATCCCAGCACTTTGGGAGACTGAGGTGAGTGGGTCACCTGAGGTCAGGAGTTCAAGACCAGCCTGGCCAACATGGTAAAACCCCGTCTCTACTGAAAATACAAAAATTAACCTGGCATGGTGGCGCATGCCTGTAGTCCTAGCTACTCAGGTGGCTGAGGCAGGAGAATCGCTTGATCCCAGGAGGCAGAGGCTGCAGTGAGCTGAGATTATGCCACTGTACTCCAGCCTGGGTGACAGAGCGAGACTGTCTCAAAAATTAAATAGATAAATATAATAGAAAGGTATGGATAATTTACAATATTAGTTATTTTGTTTTGTTGTGTTGTGTTTTAAGATAGGGTCTTGCCCTGTCACCCAGGCCAGAGTGAAGTGGTATAATCATAGTTCATTGAAGCCTCAAATTCCTTGGATTAAGCAATCCTCCTGCCTCAGTCTCCCAAGTAGCTGGGAGGTGCATGCCACCACACTGGCTAATTTTTTAATTTTTAGTATAGATGAGGGTTTCCTTTGTTGCCCAGGCAGGCCTGGTCTCAAGCGATCCTCCTGCCTTAGCCTACCAAAGTGCTGGGATAAGCATGAGCCACTGCATCTGGCCTACTTTTACAAAATTAAAAAAATAAATAAATAAACATATAAAATTTTCTTTTTACAATAATTATTAATTCTACAGCTTCCTGTGAGTTGAAAAATATACAGATTAATGTTTCATATAATTACCTAATGCTGGGATTTTTTTTCCCTTACAGACCTAAATTGTTATATATGTTTTTTAAAATGCAAAAAGAAAGATCACCTTTAATAGCCTCAAAAAATAAATAGTTAAATGATCCTAAAGGCTCCAAGGCACCTCTTAGATTTTCACATATAAAAATACAGCTTTCTACTCAAACCCTGTCCAAAGTATACAAGAATAACTAATGCCCCAAAATAGTGACTTAAAATCAAGTCTGTTATGGCAAATATATAGAAACCCATGTGACATAGAAAAAAATACTCTAAATTTCTTCAGGTGAGCTGAAAAGTAAATTCAACATACTATTCTTACTACCAGTGTCTAAAAGAGGGGCTAGGAGCGGGATGTGCACCTGCATAGCCTTAAAAATTCTCCTAGTTTTACTGGATACCTCCTGCCAGTTCCCTAAACACCAGGAAGTTGTGACTTACCCACCCACACACCGCTTTGTTGAAAATGGTAGTGGTTTAGTTAACTTTTGTTAAGCCTTATATCATCTTTAAATATTAGATGTCAGAGATTAAAAACCAAAATACTCTCATATAATTTCTAATTATCTCATATGTATTGAACCATACTGAGTCAGGTCACTCATTCTCCCAAATATAAAAACAGTATTTATTTGTTTGTAAGTACTCCAAGGAGGGTTGGGGAGCACTGTGGGCATTAGGGAAGAGAAATTGGAACTTGTCATTATAGAAACAGAAATGCACGATACACAGTCATTTCTGATGGACTTGGGAAGCCCAAAATATAAACCATGCTGCAAAGGTATAACAGAGTACCAAGAGGGAATTCAACATAAGACAAGGAGGAACGTAAATGACTAACTAAAGTAATTTACTAACTAAATTGTGAGGCCTGTGGAATGCAGGAGAGGAGTGATTCCAGGGATCTAAGAAAAACTAATGCCCAAAGATACTGACTTAAAACCAAGTCCATTATGACTAACAGAATCATTCCAAGTACAGCACTGCCAGAAACAGAAAGCCTTCTTAACCCAGCACCCGACCATGAGTGCATCCCCAAGGCTGAATGTGTGAAGTGAGGGGATTTCAAAATGCTTTGGAACTTGAGTAATTCTGCCAGTAGATCCCTCCATAAATTGGAGATGGAAAAAAAGAAGGAGGCTTTCATTTCTGAATTCATGAGACAATTTTTGGCCATGCAAACACTCGGCTGGTAACAGGAATTCAGAGTAGTGTCTAGAGTAGCTAACACTGCCAGCTAATGTGTCACATCAGTTGTCAACCATGTCAACAGATCTCAAGTATAAAGAACACTAGGGCATTGTGGGAGCGGAGGGCAACTGAGGGCAACAAGGACAGGATGGCTGGGACTTCTACCTTAGGGTGTAGAGACATCAAATTGACATCTGGGAAATATCAGTGTCTTAGATTGTTTCATGGATACAGATGTACACACGCACACACACATACACATACACACACACACAATTCCCTCGGAATTTCTAGAAATTACTACAAAGAACTAGAATTTATAAGTAAGACTTAAAGCTCCAGATAAATGAGTAGCAGTAGTAGTATGACTTCTATTTATGCCCTTGGAATAATGGGGTCTGTAACATTCAACATACTGCTTTCATGTCAGTAAAGTACGACCAACGTACACTCTATTTCAATAAATGGTACTCTCATCCACTAAATTATTCAAATCAGAAATCATGGATGTATCCTTTTTTGCTCTTTATTCCTCATCTCTCACACCCCAAGTTATGACAGTTTCACTTGTTAAGTATTTCGGAATCTGTTCCCTGTACCACATCCCTACTGTCAACACCCAGTTGAAGTCACCATCCTCTGTAGCATGGACTGTTAGGAAAACCAGCTCCTTTGCCTACCTTCATCTCCTCTTGCTCCCAATCTTCTATTTTCTTTATTGCTGTGCTAGTAATATGTTTTAAATGCAATTCTGTTCATGGTCCTCCCTTACTTAAAGTCTTTTTTATGATTTCTCATTCTTCTTATCATACAGACCAAAATCTGTAACCTAGCACTGTGATTTAGGCTCTCTCTGCCTTCCTTACCAATCTTGGGAAACATTTAGCACATAGACAAGGATAAATCCAATATTCCACACTCTCTAAGCAATGTGTTTCTCTCCTTATGACCATAACAAACCAATAATTAGTCATTTATGTTATAATATAAGCAATTATTTGTTATTATTTGTTTAATGCCTGTCTTCCCTGCTAAACTGTAAGCTGCTCATATTTGTATTTCCCCCAACCTCATCCCCAGTGTCTATATGGTAATGGCCTATACTTAGAAGAGAAATATTTACTATACAAATAAAAAAAAAGTATGAATATTTCTGAATCCCCCATAAGTAGCTATTACAATGAGGATTTGCTCTCACCCAATATATTTGTACTTTCCTACTGGGAAAAAAAGTTGAATTAAATAGATTCTTTAAACATTTAAGTAGATTTTATATCCTTTCTAGGAAAATTCATTTGAATATTCACACCTTCTTCTCCTGCCAACATGTTTCAAAGTCACACACTGAGAAAATTCTGAGAACAGCTGGCTGGAACATTTCTTGATTTTTTAAAAACTTATATAGGAAATAAGTAAAGATAAAGTCATAAAGATCAGGTCTGCATATTGTCTTCTTAAAGAAGAAAAGCTCAGTAATTCACCCTTTCAGTTGAGTTTGCTTGAAAGAAACCAGCACATTACACATTCTAGAAAATCTCCTTACGTAAAGGTTAGATAGTGTTAGGAGGCCTCAGTTATTTTTCCTTTGATGTTGAGGCAAGCCAAGGCTACTGAAAAGCCATTCAAGTTGGTGGAAGCTGACAACCATTCAAAAAAGTGGAGTTTGTATACAAGGGAGAAAGAGAGTAAAGAGCCGCTACGTTATGTTCAGATGTTCATACTATACTCCTAGTTTATTTAGTGTTAACTGCTAATCTCGGCAATTTAAACAATGAGAATAGATAAGAAACAAGGCACCATTTAAATAGATCATTTAAGCTTACAGTAAAATTTAATCACTACTTCTAATTACAAAGAAAGGGAAATCACAAAAGAAATTATTTCAAGTATATTAGTAGTGACTGCCATTTAATGACACTATTTGAATGGGTATAAACAAATAAAACACCTTAGAAAGAGAAGGGCAGTGATTTCTGACACCTTACATTGTCTAACACACTCACACAAAACACGCTGCCTTATAGAACTAGGTCTAAAAGAAATCAACTAAAACTACGAAAAATAAGATAGCATGTGCATTAGTTTTCCAGGGCTACCATGGCAAAGTACCACAGACTGGATAGTTTAAACAACAGACATTTATTTCCTCTCGATTCTGGAAGCTGAGAAGTCCCAGATCAAGATGTTAGCAGGGCTGGTTTCTTCTGAGGGCCTCTCTTCTTGTCTAGTAGATGGCCATCTGCTTCTACTGTTTCCACAAGGTCATTTTCTGTGTCTGTGTTCTAATCCCCTCCTCTAATAAGGACGCCAGTCATTTACTTTAGGGTCCACCCCTCTGGTCACATTTTACGTTGATTATCTTTCTAAAGGCCCTATCTCCAAATACAATCACATTCTGAAATCCTGGTGGTTAGGACTTAAACATATGAATTTTGAAGAGACATAATTTAGTCCATAACAGCATGCCTGTTAAAAAATGATCTATTTTCCTTCTGCTTCCTATTTTTTGAGACAGAATTCACGTGTTATAAAATTCACTCTTTTAAAGTGTACAATTATATTTATAGGATTCTTTGGGATAGGAGTCTACCTATATTTGCTTCCAAGAGGAAGCTTGTGTTTTCTTTACTTTTTCATTCAATCATTTTGAGCTTTATTTAACACTTTTCCCCCCAGCTATCTTAGTGATACTTTATGGTAGCAATTTGGTTTAAAAAAAGATAGATGGTTTGGTGAAAGTCTGGGCTCTAGAGGCCTCATGAATTAGGTGTTATTGACCTCTCTTTTAAGTGAGTCCCAACATTCTCCCAGGCTAAACCTCAGAGGTAGGAAGTTGGGGCCTAAGCACTGAAGTTTCATTATCCAGCCACGCGGCAGCAAGGAGAATCAGCTCCTTGAGGGCTGAGATGATTTCCACTTCATAGCACAAAGTCACTTAATAAGGATGCACACAACTTGGCTTTCCTTTAAGAGAATGTACAGAATTTAGCACAAAAGGGAATATAAGCGCAAACTCACAGAGTTTCTTCTTAAGTATGAGCTTGTGAAAACTCAACAGCTTTCAGAATATGATGTGAAGAATTTAGTCATGATACTGGTGAAAGTGAGAAGGCACCATGTATTTATAGCACTTGAATCAAATTTTTACATGCTTATCAAATTTGAATTTGGTAAATCCTTCTATTTTCTTTCTTTCTTTTTTTTTCTTCTGAGACAGGGTCTTACTTCATTGCCCAGGATGGAGTGCAGTGGTGC